>NW_028301539.1:26215000-26555000 GCF_042242905.1 Orbicella faveolata | reverse complement strand
TGATTTTGGGGCCTTCGTGGATCTTCATTCGCTGGAATACGTGCACGTGAGTTTAACATTTGTGGCAACGCCACGGCTTCATCTCCCGTTTTCCCGCGTTTTTAAGCGTGGGAAATTCAACGTAATGTGGTGCAGTCAAAAGTGAGATAAAAAAAATGCACCAGTATATTTAGAAACTAACGCCAAGGGAATTAAGAGGCAATCAGTGGTCTCTGAAGTATTACTTTGCCTGTTATGTAAATGATGCAATGAAAACTTAAATGCGCTGATTTGATACTTTTTAATTCCTTGCTATACGCGAGAAATTCACACATTTGATAATGAAATTCAAAATTAACGACGCAGTTTCCTTTGTCCATGCGCACTTTAGCCAAATTTCATTTTCAAATTTCCCAACCGACGTTTAGTTCAGTTTGAGCTAGCGCTGTATCCACTTCGCGTCAGGTTTGCTGATTTTTACTAATGCGAGCGAAGCTTCAAAAGGATACAGCGAGGTTTGTTTAAACATTGAACAAGATTGCCATTTCACGTGAACAAGTTTCTTGAAACCACGAGACTGACAGGTCGCTTGACAAGATGGCAACGTTCCTTCAAACGGTTTGATTCAAGCATTGCTGGGCTCTGTGGTTCTCACCACTTAAGACATTTCAGAACTGTACTGTACTAATCTTTAGTGGCAACCGACAAACAGGATAAACGGTGCTGAACGATGTAGTCCACCTTAATTCCTTCTTCACCGGTGAGACATTTAGATACAGTCACCATGTTGAAGTATGCAGAGACAGATAAGAGAGGCAAGGCAATGGAAAAAGCCCTCTTAGGGGTTAGGTAAGAGTTCTTCATTCTATGTAATCAGCAAATAGATTGAACATGATAATTATCTGGCCAGTAGCATTTCTGGACATTTTACTGGTCATATGATATTTTAAAAGGCCAAACAATCTTTTAAGAAAATAGCTCTAGGTGACTTTCGGGCTCAACAACAGCAAAAACTCGATGTTTAATTTTCCTAGAAAAGCTTCAACACCAGTACCGTGGAACAATGACCTGAAAATTATATTAAAATGCTTGAGTTGGAAATCGAGTGTATGGAAAGCAGTTACTTAATCCGAGGAGATAGATGGCTCTCACACATTTACCCTTACACTCATCGTAAATAAGTTTCATTCATAAAATGTGATTAGACACGAAAGACAACATGAAATTATAAAACGTTTAAACTTAGTTTTCCTTTGTGAATTATTAACCTAAACACCTATTTTTTTCTCCAGATTAGTCCTTGGCGCACTGATTACTATGCAGTACGTACATCACATGCATATCGGTGTCGCAACAGTCTACTGATCATAAGCCTGGTTTAGCTGTGGCTTATAAGGATCCATACAATGGAAAAACTGGAGTGATTCCTGGCCAAGGAAACAGGAAATTTGAGAAAACCTTCAAGTGGGATGGCAAGTGGAAAAGTCTTTCCTGAGAACAATGTACCTGGCTGTGAACAATTCTGGTAACGATAGGATAATAAGTAATTAAGGACATAGGAATCGACTTGTTTCTTAGAAGAACCCGAGATCAGCGCTAAAAGACCTAAAACGAGCTAATAAAACGTCCATTTTGAAATCGGAATGATCGCAGACGGCAATCACGCATTTCTAAGCTGGGTGGAGAGTTTCGCGCGCTCCTCTCAGTGCTTGTTTTACTTTCACGTCCAGAGGTGTGGTTGCAGTCGAGAAGTCGACTAGTCATTCCGTGCTCGCAAGTTGGAAACCTATCCTGTTGGACACAGCACGCAGGTACCATGAGTACCATGCGACAATCCACTGGAAACATGAGTCCGGATGGAGTGTCGGAATAGGGTGGCTGATTTCTGACCGTTCCTGTACTGCCTCAGCGCTTCTGGCTCATATGGACCCCCCGAGGACTGTGTCTGTATTCAAGCTGGGGTTGCAGGTTGTCGTTTCTGTTGTTGTCAAAATTGTAATGAATAAGCATTTGATCTGGGTTTTTCGAGAGCTAGTTGTACTTCAGTCTCAGTAACTTGGAGGAAGGAAGAAATGTCGACACAATATCCGCGGATTGTATGATCAACAGCGAATTGGATCAGTAAATTTATTAATGTTCATATATAGCAATAATGCCATTGGCTATAATGAATTGATGTTATATTTTTTGCCTCTAGAAGCACTGACAAGGTCAAGAGTAGTTTTTATGTCGAACTGATTAATACTTCACTGACCTAATGCATGACATGGATTAAGACTGGCTTGGAGTCTTTCTTACGTCAAAGTGGACTGGTGTGCTCAAGCAGCGTTTGCATGTTGTCTTTCTCTTTTCTGCATAAAGAAGAAATATTTAGTTATTGGGTTACTGCCGGTTATCGAGAATTGGAAGAACTTCTTCATGAAAAGAAAATTTATGGATGGTGCTGAATACGCTAAAATTTGTGGGTTTGTAGTTAAGTTACTAATTGTTTTCTTTTGTTGTTTCTAAACAGTTTATCGCATGACTTGTTATGAATTACAAACGACAGGAAAAAGTTTCTTGCTGTATCCTCAGGATGTTCTCTACGAGTGAAGCCTGTGCGATTTCCCGACCTCAACGAACAAAGAACTTGGCTAATATCCAACTCTCTTGACCTTACCCTTTATTCAATAACCTATATGTAATGCTATGTTGGACTATGCAAAACAATGGGGAATATCTAATCATGTATGGTCCTGTATACGTAGGACTTTGTAAGGTTTTGAATGACAATGTACTTTAAATTTATTTCTGGAATGTAACCAAGCTTAAAGTTTTGGTTATATATGGTTATATGAGTTTACTAACAGCTTTGTGTTGTCAGGAAGACGTTATAAGAGCTCTCGGTTGGGCTACTACAGCTCAATTGTATGAAAATGTATTGTTATGTAGAGCTATATAGGCCTATGTGTGGCTGTGTCATGCTCAAGCGTGAAATTAGCGTGAAAAATAGCTTTCTATGACTATTTCTAACTTTTGATTGGGCTTATACCACGTTTATTCCAGACTCAATCGAAGCCTTGTTATGGGTGTTTGAATACTCCGAACTGTGCCTAAACGCATTGTAGAACTGGAAATGAAGACAGGAATTGCACTCACGGTATCATTCATCCATTTAAAGGTCTGATATTTTGTGACCTTCGGAAAACTTCGAACATCTTGGGTAACCTCCGAGAAAAAATGGAAACGTGGTCGAACATCTTCGGTCATCCGAGTAATTCGGCAAATCGAGCACTGTCAAAGCATGCGAAGAATATCTTCAGAAATACGACTTATCCAGCAAATCGAACATCATCGAAGAAGTCAATATTTGGAAATCCGACTAATTCGACAATTAGAACATCTTCGGTAACCTTCGATAACCTCCGCGAAAATCAGAGTAATTCGAAAAAATCGAGTACTCCCAAAGAAATTCGACTTATTTGGCAAATGAAACATCTTCGGTAACCTTAACAAGAGTCTTTCAGCCAATACCATCATGGCTAAACTGACCAATCACTTTCAACGGACCAGATCGACTTATAACACAATCGACTGACTGGCAAGTCGAGCACTGTCTGTCGCTTTCGATCGAGTGGTATATATACCATGGAATATCCCACGAGACACCTGTATCTTCGTGGTATACACACTCGCCTATAGGCTTGTGTTTAAACCAAAAAAATTGTGTCTCGTGGAATATAATTATTCCATAAGGGGTCACTGTTCAACTGTTTTGTTACTTTCCGGAAGCAAAATTCGCACATTGTCCATGTCATTTGGAGCCCTAAAGAACTCAACTCAAGCAAGTAACTGGTAGCGCTGTAGCCCTTCCTCCCCCTCCGCGGTCCCTGACTTCATTTGTGGTTTTGTACATATCTTTCAGTAGCCTGAAATGCCGGTCATCTCCCACCCTCAGCTTAATCCCCTGGCGATTAGGCTGAAGGCGGAAGATGACTGACAATTCAGGGCAACCTTTCAGCATCCTCGGAGACCCAGGGGCAGTTAGAAAATATCGCGTCGACCGAAAATACCGCGTCGTCACGATTAAGGTACGTTCCTTTGGGGTGATCTGGATCAGGATCAGTGATCCAAGATCACTCGGATCATGGTGCATCAAAGGAACCAATAAATCCACTGTGGTCACGGATTCATCGGTTCCTTTGATGAACTATGATCCGAGTGATCTTGGATCACTGATCCTGATCCAGATCACCCCAAAGGAACGCACCCTAAGTCTAACTGCCCCTGGGTTTCCGAGGATGACGTTTCAGCCACAGGTTCCAAGCGCGAGCAGCGGAAAGCCACTTGAGCCGACTGTACGAGAGGATGACCAGCAGTTTCCTTCTCAAATTCAAGATGGCGGACGGTGAGTAACCGTCGTGCAACGAATGTTGTTGTTCTGTTTGCACAAAGGGTGTATTTATTCTTTTTGTCTTTAAAGTAAAACTAGGCCGAAGTTTGAGTCCCTTTATGTTATTTTTTCGAATAAAATTCCAGCTTCCTTCACGGAAAAGGGCTGGAAAATGTACCCAGTCACGGTACACCGGTACTTCCTTCTCTCTGAAGGTTAAAGACAAACTAAGACTTAATTTGTTATTTGCATGCTTAGCGACATTGTTGGAACTGTCCTCTCTCTCTAGAGTCCAAGTAGGCAAGTACAGCAAAGGCGCTGACTGAAATTCTCTCGGAGCAAACTCCATCAAGCACGTGATTCTAGTTTTGTGCGGTATACATGTAGGATCGGAGGAGTTGGTAAAAGTGCTGTTTACGACACAGATAGCATGGACTCTTTACAACAAAGGAAAGAAGGTAAGCTGAAATCTTTGCGTTCAGTCATTGATTCATGATCATACGCAGTAGGAGGGTTGGGGGGAGGGAGAAGCTTTATCAGGCGATTTTCTATGTTTGGGATTGGTCTTGTTTTCGTGTTTTACGTTTGGGTTAATTGTTATCAGAATATTTACAGTACTGACCACATGATGTGTGAACTGGTGTCACTTAGGGAAAAATTCCGTCTTGGATTCAAAATGTTCACTTTGCCTTCCCCCTAGCACCTTCTGTCTTTCTCCCCCCTACCCCAGAGTCATCCTGATGAAAATCTGTGGATCTGCCACAGTGGTAACAGGGAGGCTGTGACTAAAGGTGGGACGGGGACTTGGGGACTGGGATGTGGGACGCGTGGACGTGGGGACTCGGGGACATGGGGACGCGGGGACGTGGGGACACAGGGACTCAGGGACATGGGACGCGCGCATGCGTGGGGACTCGAGGACGTGGGACGTAGGGACTTAAGGACGTGATAAACAAACAACACCTGATTTTTGCGCTGAATTTGTAAAATACAATTTTTGGCGGTCAAGTGAAAAGTAATCTAATATGCTGGAGAGTTTGTCGGCAGACCAGAAGCTGATGATCCCCAGCATATATTAAGGACCAGCACCAACGACGACGAACCCAGAGGACAATGACCGGAAGTAGAATTTCCCCTTACCATGTTACTATGCGTGCTCAACTCTTCCTCCATGTGAAGTTCAGGACGTCAAAACGTCAGGTTTACCGTCCTGAGTGAACATGAGTATGTATTAATCTATTTACACAGTGTTTCAGCCAGAAATTTATATCAAACTATTGAAATGAAATTTGGTTATTTATTTAACCTCTTAGCTTTGTATTAACTAGATTTTACGGCGAGTTTGATGTAGAAATCGTTGGTAATAACATTATTTTGGGTTTATCGATTTGTCCATAGTGAAATTTGCTTGTCAGCGAAAGTAGAAAATTAAATGAATTCAAAAATTGAAAAATGACTCTTTCTTTCATTTTCTTCTGGTTCCTGTCTACATGTAGGCTCTCGCTTATGTTTTTAGGATAAAATTTTATACTGTTAAAGTCATTTTAGATTATATCGGCCCGAAAATTCGGGTTAGTTAATCTCTCTGAGTGAAAACCTGTTATGTTCATCCTATGAGAAATCGAGATTTTTCGACATAAATTCCTCATGTAGGACTGAAAGTTTGTTGTCATCGATAGTACCATTTTCGTAGCTCAAGCGAAACTGGTCATGGAGCTTGTGAAAGGAAGACATGACAAAATTTTTCGATAGTTTTAGGTTGATGTTTGCAAGGACTCAGCTCTATTTACATGTACTTGCACTTGGTTTTCACGCCGTGAATGATGTCCTTGACCCAGTCTTACAGAAGTTTTACTCATCATCGTCGTCTCATTCATCATCGGTGCTTAAGGTCCCTATTACTTTTCACTTGACCGCCGAAAATTGTATTTTACAAATTCAGTGCAAAAATCAGGTGACGTTTGTTTGTCATGTCCTCCAGTCCCTTCGTCCTGCATCCTCAAGTCCCCGCGCGCACTCACGTCCCACATCCCCGCGTCCCTGCGTCCCCGCGTCCCCGCGTCCCCGCGTCCCCGCGTCCCTGTGTCCCCGCGTCCCACGTCCCATGTCCCAGTCCCCAAGTCCCTGTTCCACTTTTAGTCCCGGCCTAACAGAGAAGTGTCTTCAAGAATGTATTGTTACAGCAGCACTACCTTGATCACAATAAATGGCTTATCTTTGTGTTATCTCTTTATCTTCAAGGTTGGCACACAGGATCAGGATGGTGAATTATGTAGACCAAGTATTCCAAGGATGATAAATTTAGAGGGAAAAGATGTACACCAGTGTTCTGCTGGGTAAGTCATAACATAATAAAGGATCGTCTTCTGAAGCCATTCTTATGTGGGAGCCATTCACTAAATCATGCATATACTTAAACTTACATTGTGTAATAACACTCATACTTGTGTACATGTAGATAATTATGTAACAGTAATGAACTTTAGTGGTTCATTACAGGAGAATTCCTTATCTCCAGTGTGATAGCAAGAAACTGACTTGAAGTATTGCAGCTTCTCCTGCATGGAATGCTGGTGTGTCAAGGGCCATTACTCCACTTCCTTGGAACTTTTGTGAACTTGCTTGATCTTGGGAACTTCTTTAATTCACAAAATTTATATTATTTGCAGTATAAAATAATGCTCCTGTGTATTAATTATCGTACATTTCATATACATACCTCACCTTCTATATTTATAAGATCAGCTGATGTGTTATTAACATCTGAAAGCTTGCCTATGTTCGCTGCGGAAGGTGTTTACAGGTATTTTCTAAAGATCACCTGAACCTTTCTTTTTAGTTGGGTTCCGGTTTACACAGACAAGGACAAATGAGTGGCTGTTGTGTCAATTGGTTTCTTGTTTAATAACAGACTGAGATGATGTCGTTGTGTGGAGAGGATCTAAGAAAGAATGGTATTTATTCCTTTATGCTCTTTACTTATATAGTTTTTGACTTACCTTGACCTGCTCAAGCTTGTTAATCAAAGCTAGATCTGAGTGTCTCATCATTAGTGAAACTGTCCTGAAATCACTTCAAGGATCTGCATATGCCACCACATATTGAGTTATTTTTTGTAATGCACAAAATTACCTTAGTTTAAAATGTAGGAAACCTCAAAAATATATTTTCTAACTTAAGGTAGCTATAACTAGGCTTTGTTGATAGCGAGTAAACGATAGTGTGCAATACCACAGCTGGTCACCACTGGATCTACAGTGTAACAATTTGTACAAAAGTTATGCAAATTATTTTGATTACATTGTGGCTTTTCTGGGCTTTTGAATGAAAAGGAAAATTAAAAATGGAGCAAATTCTGTAGAGTGCTACAAACATTTTCAAATTGATGTTCCAGCAGACTTCCTTGAGTTCTCATGTGACAGTTACCGGTATGTTTTTTTTTTTAGCAACAATCAAGCAGCTTCTATCAGATGTGTGTTGGGGTGACAGGTCTGGATTGCCAGATTATGGATACACCTCCATGGCCAGGTATGACAACAATATAAAATATAATTTTCAGAGACTTGTGATGTACCCATGTGTGAGGTAAAACAGACAAGTGGTTAATGTCGTACACTCTAGATCAATAGGCCTGGATTCCATGGGTCTCTGTACTGCATTCTTAGGTGAGAGACTTGACTTGCAATACCTCATCACATAGGAGGAGAAATGAGTACTAACAAGTTGTTGGGCAACCTGAACTGCAAAAAGATGGGGATGTTAAGGAGATTAAGGGGGAGGGAACAATACTTCACACTAGGAGACTGGTTTTGACCTCTTTTGATCAGAGTAGATATACTCTTTATTGTTAACTTTGCTGCTAGTGCAATTGTGCACATCTCATTTTGCAGTATGCAGTGCAATGCTATCATTATTGCTCTGTTCTAAGATTGGTTTTGTTCAATCCAGGGACATCTGACGACCACATTACAGTACTTAGTAGAAAATCTGCAACATTATAATCCAGATGAAGCAATTCTTGTCACTACTCCTCAGGTATGCATAAAGTATTTATTATAAGATTTCTAAATTATTGCTGTCGATTATTAAGAAGCCTTATTTGGATCTTGGAAAGTTTACTTCTTTATCTTCATAGTATGTAATAATATTCCACTCTCTTTCTTTAGGGAATGCGCAAATTATGCATTTTCAAAAGCAGGAGGTGAAGCCTTGGCAACGAGCTGCGATGTTCAGCCATTTTTAGGTAATAATATTTATTAACATCAGTGACTACACAGGAAGGGGGATAGGGGGGTTAGGGGCAATCTAGATCATGTTTCATGGAAAATGGTCTTTTTACCATTTATTGCACTTGTCTACATTAGTATTTATCTTATAGATAGGACCTTGAACATGCTCTGATTTTTTAAAACCCCATGCTTTATCAGAGTATAAAACATAGAAAAACCGTGTTTTATTGTTTTTCACCACATTACCTGTATATCATTCGCCTGCGGCTTGTGTTTTCTACATTTCCCTCGTGTTCTCAAAATGCCCGTCACGTTTTATCACAGTGTAATACACAGCTTGAGCTTCTTAATTTGTTAGATAAAAAAAGCAGCGAACTATGTTGTCTGGAAATGTAAAGGTCTTGTTTGCTGGAAGCTTAAGGAATGTCAACCAAATTCTTTTTTGTGTCAAGTTTATCACATAGCAGATTAACAGATTGTTTGTGAACTAGTCTAGGAGAATTCTCACTGATGTGATGCGTTCAATATGACATTGAAATCAGTCAGTTTCCACATAGCACAGTCTTCTAGCTATATCTTGCTTTTAGATCTTGAAAGAATAATTATTTCCTTCTTTGTAGGTTCTATTCTACTGGATCCCAGTCTAATGCAATCCTTAGAAGATGGCCAAGCCTTTATTGACTTGTTTCCTAACTCGCCAACACTAAGTGCAGTAAATGTAATCACTTCCAAACTGTTACAAATGGAAGGCAATGGTGATCAGTGATTGAAGGAACAAGTGTTACTTAGTTGGAGGACGACTTGCCTGAGCCCTTGCCCATTGGCTGAGTGAGAATGAAAAGTAACTTGCCCAGTAGCAAAATCTACTTGTCGTGGACAACTGGATGGCACTTTTTTCAAGCCCGGCTCTAGTCATCAGGGAAGAAAACATAGAAAAATATGGCTTCACCCACTTAAACTCACTTAAACCAAGCATTGCATTGTTGTTGGAGCATATAAACCACGCACAATAGCCTCCTTCGCAAAGTTCTACTTGTTAAAGCAAGAAAGTATGATTACTGAACAGCATCTTGTTTTGGGAAAAGCTTCATTTGAATTTTCCTTCGATACACAGTTACATAGTGTATGCGACTTCAAGACTTGCTTTGTCTGTGACCTCTTCAGTTGGTCGCCAGTAAAGATTTGAATTTGGGATGACTTCATGTAACCATGCATGAAAAATATTACTTGATACAGAATAATAACAATTGACAATAATATAACCAGATAGAAACAATAATAATAAGATAGAATTAAACCAGCAAATAAATAAATAAGTAGAAATAAAAATAAAAATCATTAGTTTAGCATGTGGTATCAAGGTTTATATTTTATGCATGGTTACATGAAGTTACCTTGGATTTAAATCTGTTGTGGGGACCAAATTAAGGGGTCATAAAAGAAACTAGTTTGTAGTTGTATACATTAGTGTAACTGCAGTTTTTCCCTAGCAAGATGATGTTGAGTGATTACACTTTAGTGATTTGACAAGCAGACTGTTGCAGAAATGATCTCTATTCAAAAAAATAATTTAAATGAGGTCTTTCCTAATCCAGATAGTTACAAATCATAATTTTACATGACCAGTAATATACCTAAGATTCTTTGTTCAGAAACTCATTAAATGTTGCAGCTGAAAGGTCAATGAAAAAAAAAGGAAATAAATACAAATGGTACTGCCTCAGCCTGGTATTTTGTGATTGTTAGAATTGCATAAACTAGTCGTTTTTCCGGCGCGTCCTGGAAAGATGATATGGAGTGGAAGGAGAGGATGACAATGGGTTCATGTGAATAACCAACTTTTGAGTTACTTTTATGTTTTTAAGAGAAATTAACAGGGGACGCCAGATTTCCCATTCCATTTTTTAATTTATAATTTAGTAGGTTAGTGCGCAAGCGTGAATTAAAAGTCCCTGGAGGTAGCAGCACTCAGTGGACTCTTAACAGTTAAATGATAAGGTTAATCCGACAAGTTTGTCTGGTTACGATGTGCAGCGAAAAAAGAATTTGTTTTACCTTGGGAAATGTGATATCAAGCCTACTTTTATCAAGGTTTGATTTTAACAGTTGATCAATGACTTTGTTTATTAGAACTACATGGAACTGTTCCCAGCAAGACAGCTAAACATTATGCAGTCTGTAATAGTAGCTAACGGTAAACAGCAGATTTGTGTTGACTGAACTTGATTCTGGATAAGTTTTCTGATTCATTTTATAACAAGAACCAATTTAATTATGACATCATCATGCAATAGCATGGTCTTATTCTGTTGCCAGTAATGATCATAGTTTTTCTCGGTTTTGATATTCCACCCCCCAAAAAAATCCACAAACCACTTCAAATTAATATCAGTTCCAAAACCCATCTAAACAAGAACACATTATTGGAAGTAAACAGCATTACCTAACTTGAGACTTGAAACAACCAAACACATGAAAAACCATGAAATCTGCAGAGTTTGGCAAGTTTCCTTGTCACATTACCCTTCCCAACACCTGAGAGCCTTTTTGTTGACAACGTGATCCTGACTAAAACACCACACGGGTACTTACGAGTACATACGAGTAACATAAAAGTACATACGAGTAACATACGAGTAACATACAAGTACATACGAGTAAAATACATCGCTATCACAATTCACGAGGGTAGTCCGTGTAGGCCTGTCATTATCTTTTGTTTTCATAGCGCTATGGTTTATTGCAGTTCTTGAATATGTCTGTTTACAGTTACTCGCCTAACGAATTTATATGTTATTGCCAATTTTCGATATACATTGATTAATACTTTGTGAAGTGGAAAATTCATTTCAAAGTAATATTATTGTTTCCAGCCGTTATTGAACCGTTTTCTGACTTCCACTATGAAAGAGTACATTATTGTACATAACCAGTAAATTTGATCTGGATTAAAATATACATGGATTTCTAATTTTTAAGGGAATAACCAAAGTTTGCAAATATGAAAGAAAGTTAGACTGTTTCACCCTTTTTTTTTGAGGAAAGGGAGAGGGGTTCAATTCATTAAACAGCACCCCACACACCCCGAAGCTTTTACTATGCTATTACTTCGAATAAACTAATTCTATGAGACATTTGCGCGCGCTAAATCCTGTGTGCAATCATCGTAATCTTCTGCGTTTATTTGACGCCGCAACGTCACATCATATCACATTAGCGCCCAGGTTTGTTTTTGCGTGTGTGGTGCGCGTATGGCGGACGTATGTATGTGGCACACATTCATGGGTGTGGTACGCACGCATTCGTGGGTGTGGTATGTTATTCGTTTGTCACTCGTTTGTTATTCGTATGTACTCGTATGTTACTCGTATGTACTCGTATGTACTCGTGTGGTGTTTTAGTCACGATCAATAAACGTCAGTTACAGAAAACGTTTTGTCACTTAATGAGAGACGTAAGTCTACCTCTTTGAAACGCGCAATGAATTTGTTTCAAAACGAAAGAACCACTGTGTTGCCTCAAGGTCTAATCAGGAGCCATAATCGGGGACGGAGACCGTAAGCGCGCGCTATTTCTAGTATTAGGGCTGTCCATATGAGATGGGACAATTTTGCTATTTTAAGAACAATTTGCGCCATCCCACGCGGCACACGCGTTAAGTACACGCGCGTACATGTTGCGAGGATGTTTGCGGCCGGTAGTGCGGGGGAAATGGCGTCCGCAATTCCGGAACTTTTTTATGCTTTTGGCCCACAACTCAATACGTTTATGTCTGGTGGAATTTCCCTCGAATAGTTTCGTTGCAAGCTGCTCCAATTTGAGTGAAGTAAAACAGTGTCGAAGTTAGGTATTTCCATAGGGAGCACACAATCTTATTGAGTAGGAAGAGAGTTAATAAAGGAATGAAAAGAATGAATAGTTTACCTTCGTCTACTGTTGTCATCTCCTACGCGACCTTACAGAGAAAATTGCTGCCTACATGTCCTGCCTAACACTGTAGGGCTAAAACTAGTACCTAGGCCTTTTTGCGCGCTCTAATTGGTCAAAAACCCATGTTTTATTAGAGTTTATGCTATAGATAGGACCCTGCGCGCGCTCTGATTTGTCAAAAACCCATGCTTTATCAGAGTTTATAATATAGATAGGACCCTGCACGCGCTCTGATTGGTCAAAAACCCATGCTTTATTAGAGTATAAAATATAGAAAAAGCGTCTATTATTGTTTTTCACCACATTACCTCTGTATTATAAAAGCAAATGAAGAAGTCTAAGGCCGTATATTACACTGTGAAAAAACACTCCCCACATTTGAAAAACACTCGCCTGCGGCTCGTGTACATGTTTTCTACATTTCCCTCGTGTTCTCAAATGCTCTTCGTGTTTTATCACAGTGTAATACTCGGCTTAGGCTTCTTCATACGTCAGTTTTCCATGCCTCTGCTCTGTTATTGACAATGAATTTCGTCATAACATTGTCAAAGTAGTCTGCGGATCCACTCGGCTATCGTCTTGTGGATCCACAGCTACTTTGACAATGTTATGACGAAATTCATGATCAATAACATGACAGACGCATGAAAAAACTGACGTAACGCATCTCTTAGATTATAAATTTATGTGTCTGTCCGCATATTGACGATGAAAATTAGCCAATGAGCTCGCGAAGAGTTTACTGCGGAACAACTGGCCTGCGGCTCGTGGTTCCACAGCCACTTTGACAATGTTATGACACAATTCATCATCAATAAGAGGACAGACGCATTAAAAAACTGGCGTCAATTTGTTAAATGTGCTGTCATTTACCCGCACTCCTGTCTTTTTGACTCGCTTAGAAGGGATTTGAATAAAAGCGAAGGTGGTTTACATTTCGCTTACATCTGGGGAGAGATTTTCAGGTTTCATGAGAGTTAATAGTTAACGACGATAATGGAAACTTGAAACGTAACTGGAGCATCACAGTCACAAAGCGGCAGACAAGATTCGAACCGCCTTCGTTCCTCTTCAAATCCCTTCTAAATACTCAAAAAGACACAGGAACACAGGTAAATAACAGTACATTTGTTTTAAATGATTATGGACCATTGTATGTTATTGCTGATACAGTGTTCGGGTCCCCCGTGTGATTGAAACAGCTAGATAGAATCTGTCCATGCCCCTTTTGTGAGTCTTATCACTAAAATTGAAGATGAATCTCACTTTCTTATGTATTTGCATTAAATACTCTAGGGAAAAATAGAAAGGATCGTTCCAAATTTTGAACAATCATTGATTGAGGCAAATAATTGATCAGCGAGACATTGACAAATCACGATATTTTGCGATAACTGAGTCCAATAATTGTTTTATCATTCGTTCGATCACCGAGTTTGTTTTTATATATAAATCATTCTCTGATAGCTCAGGGAAGCGAACTGCCTTATTATTTGCAGCAAAAAAATGCACCGAATGATAAGGCTAGTTGTTGTTGTTGTTGTTGTCAGTAGACTAGACTTTGCGTCTCTACCCTGTGAGTCTGGGCATGAGAATAGGGCATTGAACTCAGTCTTGGTCAAGCCAGAGAACTGTGTGTGGACTGTATGCAGTGTAGGGAAAAGCAATAAAGGCGAAATCGGAGACGTTGCAATGCGTTTCATGTAAGTCGCAATATGAGTTTAACCCTATGTGAAACACCAAGCCTTGAGGCAAGGCCAAACCAAAACAACGGGAACCACGTGCCCTACAACAGACGGGACGAAAGGGTGGTATTATAGCTGGTTATCGTGTAGACTCGCCTCACGATTAGCCTATTCCTGAGGCTCTCGGTCAATGGGAACTATCGAAAAAAGCGGGCGGGCGACGAGCGACGAGCGACGAGCGACGAGCGACGAGCGACGAGCGACGAGCGACGAGCGACGAGCGACGAGCGACGAGCGACGAGCGACGAGCGACGAGCGACGAGCGACGAGCGACGAGCGACGAGCGACGAGCGACGAGCGACGAGCGACGAGCGACGAGCGGAGTCTCGGCTCGTCGCAGGCCCGCTTTTTCAATCGTCTTCACTGACCGAGAGCCTGGAACAGACTACTTCACGATTCACTTGTAAAACTTGCCTAGGATAAAAAGGTCTTCCTTACTTAAAACTAAACAAAACCAACAAAGATGTTGAGCGCGAGCATATGTAAGCGTCAATGTCAAACATTTCCATAAGCTGCCTTGTCAGTCGATCGGATGAAGTAGTATCTTGCGAAGTTGAACTCTTTTCCACTGATTGCACTACATGTATATTTTATTCACGCTCAGTAACAGCAAAATAGCACGTCCCGCGAATTTTTCACTGAATACCGAACTCTATGAATTACTGTAACTGCTGAAAACTATGAATAACTCTGACAAGTTAGAATTGGTTTTGTTTTATTTTTGTTTTTTTCTTTTGGCTAGACTTGATTCGTTAATTCTCAAAGGGGTTCGTTTCTCGTTTCTGGTCGTGCTGTGCGCTCTCTGAGCTAACCAGTATGAAAATAAATTCTGTGTATTTTGCGAACGAGTTTTATTCAACGAACAAGTTTGTCAAAAACTTCTGGTTTTAGAAAAAAAATGCCTACTTCTATTTGAAGTGACATTTTCTACCTCAGCAAAGACGGAAAGCTGCTAGAGGAAATAATGAAGTCAATTGCGTATACATAGATCGTGCTCACTACAGGGAATGGAAAATAATCCGCAAAAAAAATAGACCACTTCCCATCGGAAAAAAATTGTTTTCGAAGCCTGCATGTAAACTGGAGGGAACTCACGCGCGCTTCCGCGTGTTGGATTCGGCCACACAACATGAGTTATCCATGAAAAGATAATCTTTTGTGCTTTAAATAGTGACAAAGGCTTATTATGACGCTAAATTGCCTTGGCATACCACCAAGATTCGCATGCCTAAAATAAGATGCACTTGCAAATAAAGGATTTCAAAACAGCTGAAGCAGTGGGATATTGGGAGCCAAGCAGATGGTGCAGTTTTTTTGTGAATAAAAATTGTTTCGTTTTGCCTTGTTAAGAACACTTAAACGATTAAGTAATGCCAAGTCATGTCAAGTTTTTTGGCATTTTTTTGGAATTAATTTTTAATCCATTTTGAAGGTAGAAGCCATACAGGGACTCCTTGTAATGAAACAGTGAAGAAAACAACCTGTTCTTTTATTAAATTTAACGACGCGTTACTTTTTAAATGGAGACCTGTGTATATAACATGAAACTTAATTCCGGCAGCAGCTATAGTTCAATATTTTGCGAAAAATATCTTCCGATATTCCTACCGTGCATTAGCAAAGAATTTTTCAAGCAAAAAAAGCTCGACTTATCGGCGTGCTTGCGTTAAAGTTAAACTCATTCTCATAGCGACGCGCTTCGAAACTTGGAATCACTGTATCACCAAGGCAATCATAGACAGAGATTGATCATTTCCTACCGACTTGATTGTTATAATCAGTTTCCTATCGGCGAGTTTAGTTGTAACAGTAGCCCCACGTGGTGCCTTGTTTTGATTGTCTGTCCGCGAAAGAAAACTTCAAAGTTTTGTACAATGATTACTTACTAAGTATTACAGTGATTCAGAACTAAGTGTACCGCACTTTTTTTTATCCAGTTCTCTCTTGAGAGAGCTGTATAAAACTATCACCGACCAGCACTCTCTCTATTTTTTGTAAATTATTACCAGCTAAACTGAAATTGTGAATGCGGGGTACAAATAAAGTTCTTGATGCCGTTGTTAATAAAAATTGAAAATCGTAATAATCTAAAATAACGTTTTCTGCGTGGCAATGAAAAGCCAGTTTTGGCGGGAAAAGCAGATCAAAACAGAGTGTACGGCAGGCGGTGGCCGGGTTTCCCGCCAAAACTTCGACAGACTTCGGACAAACTAGCTTGACTGATATAGCATTATTAGATCTGCTTTAAAATAAATAGAAAAGTGGTTAGCTGAAAACTGAAAACCAGAATTTTAACAATTTTGCAAGACGAAAATGGCGGAAGGATATCACTATTACAATAATCGGGAAGGTAATTGTCGTAAACCAGCGACTTGCTCACATCATTTTCATACTGAGATTGCGAGCAGAGCCCTTTTTTTATCTCTTTCTACTTTATCTCTTTTTTATATGTACCGTAAGAAAAGGCTCTGCTGGCAGCATGAAAGAAGTTATTACAAGCCTATTAATTAGGGGTTTCATAGTTTCTTCTTTCATTAAAACATTGACACTTTTTGAATAAGATTTATTCGGCACATTAACACAAACAGAACCCCAAAAATGCGATGGTTAGAAGACAAGTTTTATTTTAAAAATGGTTTGACAATATCTACTGAACGACGCGAGGGTCATTCAAATAATTTAGACTTAAGCTTATCCAGAAGAAGCGGTTGATGAAAAGTATTATATTAAGGCTTGTAGTTTTACTTCTAAGCGTTCCCTCAACTCGGCTTCAGAGGGCTACCGACCTAAGCCAGTTTTCGTTACCGTATACCGTATTTTGTTCTTTTGAATTTACTGAGAGAATGCAGACAAAAACTTCATCAAAACGTTGGTTGAAAGCCAGTCCCGGCTTCTTGCTAAGCAATAAGAATGAACGTTTTTAGCCGCAAACTTTAGTTAAGCGAGCCGGACTGGCGCTTATAGATGCTGTTCCGTAGCGGCAGATTTCTTCTAGCTTTATTCGGAAAGAAATCTTTAAAAGGCTAGACCTCGCTAAGAATTTGCAAAGAATTGCCTCGCAAAGAATTGCTTTCACTCACAAGTCAATGGCGTTCAAACACGCCGCCTCGAATTAATCATAAACCTCTGATAATAGACAGTTTTAACGCCTCTGGTGAAACTACATGCAGGTCCATGCAGGCGAGAGTACCGCCTCCTACAATCCTACTTTTACCTAGGAATAGGAAAAAAACGGGCGGTCTAGAGAGATAAGGCGTACGGGCATAAATCTCGCAAGAGCCTCGACCATCGACCACGAAAATTAGCGGCTTGTTTCTTCCACTCACACTTTACTCCTTCATAGATCAAACTTTAGTCGTTCAAGAATTTGCTGCTTACAGATATTTCCTAATATGTCAGACCAAATATGGGCATGTAAAAGAAACTTGAACCGTTTTAGATGTGAAGTCAAGAGGAAGGAAGCTTCAGGCGGGAGATAACGAAGCAAAACAGACGATCGGCTGGTCCCGCGTCTACACAAATTCCGCGGAGAACTTTACCTTTTTCCTATAACCAATCATCCATGTAATAACTCGGAAGCGTTCCTTGCATCTTGAATTCTCGAAAGGTAACATTAAAGAAAGCCGAGTGCAACTACTTCCAAGAGTCCATTGAAAAACAGAACTTCAAGTTAACCGGCGTGAAAAAAAAAAAAGAAATATTATTGAAATTTAGACCTTGTCCCAGTAAGATTTCCTAGCCTTCCTAGCTCAAAGGTGTCTCAGAATAGAACAACTGTGTAATCGATCCATTATATCCCGGCATACCAACAAGGAAGGAAAACAACCCAGCCGTCAGGCTGCCTGCATAGCTTAAAATTCACCACAAAGATTGATCTTTTTTCAATAACAAATTAGATAATTAAGTATCTCTGCTCGTTAGCTGACTCCAAAGAACGCCGCTTCCATTTGAATATTACAGAGTAACCAGCTCAAAGTCAAAAAATCATGACACTGAAAAATCCAGTCGTTAACTTGGTGCTATTAGCCGGAATAAGGGAGAACAGCTACAAACAAATCGCTAAAAAAATTCAACGCACCGTTATAATGTGGCAAAAATAATGTAGAAGAACAAGAGAAAATTTTCTCTTGAGAAGAACCTTGGCTATATCAGCGTGCGGTTATTTCATAAGAAGTTCTTTATGGAGCACGTCGGTGTCGTGATTATGTTTGCTCACTTGCCGTGCGCGGCAAGATAAATCAAAATAAAATGATTTTAAACAAATAGAATCCACTTACACTTATAAGTAAAGAAATCTTAGGAATTTTAAAAATGATAGCAATTAACCATTTTTGCTATTTTGATCGGTTATGATGTAAATATGCGGCCGAAGATGGGAGATATTATTGAGGCGCGACATTCACTGAGACAAGGAAAAAACACAACGTTATGGAAAACAAATCAACTAAATTAATTAATCCTAAATGACGTCAGTTTCGAGTATTTTTTCCGGCCGTAGAACTTTCGCCGAAAGTTCTACATTCAACCAAGCAAGACATTTTGATGAGGCAATTAAAGCTAAAACGGCGGCCGTTTCGACGATTCATTTGCAGCATCAGTAGACCTGCAAGAGGGTAGCAGCGTGCCTTATCCACTTCAAGCATTTAGCACCATTCACGTTCATCTGAGATTTGAGCTCTCGTGTAAACAGAACCGTGTTTTGGCTTACCGTCCTAATGTTTAACAAAAGGGCCGGCACTTCCAGCACCGAATGGGTTTAGTCCATTGCATGTTACCCTTTCCACTACTGTTTGACAGAATAGAAACCAAAAGGCTGCTTTTCAGAGTAACTAGTTATTGTCTACTTTAGGATTTTCCTTTGAAAATTGTTCATTCAAAAAACAAAATGTAAGCTTCTACGCATGCGCATATATGAATGGAATTGAATTTGTACCATAAGCAACCGATATGATACTGCTTTCTTTCTCCATAGGCTGTGTTGCATATCAAGCATGTGACCTCTCGCATGAAAGTATTATTACCCACTTAGGCAGCCCGCGCCGAGAAAATATCCCAGATTTTATAAGACTGGGTTGTTCGTTTTTCCAAACTCTGTAGCTGTTGAAAACGCGGAGCTCCGACATGTGGATAGCCCAGAAAACAATGGTCTTGGACGCCATCGGGGTAAAACTAAAATTACTCGAATAATAAGCCAACCACAACAATGATGCATTCATGGATTAAACTGACAGGGCTGTCTAGTTTCGTGGTATATTAAAATATCACTAGTAATCCCTTGTTTAAACTGACATTGCTGAGTTTGGGACTCTATTTATTCAAGGATAAGTTTCGTGTGATAAAAATAAGCGCGACTATTCTGGTAAGGGATATTTGCGTTCCACAACATCAAGAAGCGTTCTTACAAGTAGTATTTTAAGACGATTTTAAAACAAACCAACTCCGGGCAGGCGGATGAAGTCCTAAAACCATAACCGGATTGAACCCTTCGAATTCTCTCTCTCTGCCTCTATCGAATCTCTAACCTCTTTGTATTCGTTGTTCTCTCCTTGTTGTGAAAAAGATTATTTCGTTACAAAGAAGAATAAACTAGAGTTAAGTACTACTGGCAAAAGACGTGTCCAGTTAGATCGTGGGTTTTCATTTGATATTTCGACATTCCGTTCTAACACGGTGCCGTGAAAATATCCACAATAAGTTGTTAGGCACTAGTTAATCCCTCGGCAACACTCAAAGTAAAATCCAAAACATTCCATAATTCCAGTCACGTTTTTTCTTCATTGCAGTACTTTCACCGACTAGAGCCTGGCTTATACATTTCTTGCGTCTAGCGCCTGGTCGCCCAGTTCGATTCATGCACACACACCAAGATGGTTTCTGAGTTTTTCTAATTTAATTAGATCCATTGTAACTGACTACCGCTTCAACATTTCTTTGTGTGCTTCTAAAACACTGAAAAAAGGCCAAAAAGTACTAACAAAAAACGAAAACGAAAGATGCTTTACCGAGTTCCAACTCTTGCTGTGCAAGAATGAATTATGTGAAAGCTTTACAAAAGATAATCATACATAAGGAAAATATATCAAACTAAACTGAAACAACGTACCGACGTCTTATTTACAAAGGCTAAACATATATGGATAAAGAAAAACATATCCAGCACACAGAAATCAAATCAACCATCGTCTTATTTACAATAGCTATCTGTGTATAGTTCCGCATTCTCTTCGTTTTTAATACATATAGGCAATGAAATTAAAATAAAATTAATTATAATATTTAGGGAGGAAGCCACACACTGAAAATTCTTAGCACACGTACTCGGCGGAGCCGGGTAAAAGGTAAAGTAGATTGTGATCTTGGTTGCTAAATACATCAGCAGAAAGCTTAGCTGATATAGTATTACGGCGATCTCAAGGCTACTTAGGTGTGCTGCAGATATAGCGTCATTGTAGATTCGCGCTTCTGTAGACAGTGAGATGCACAGGGAGCCCATGGTGGAAGACTGCGCATGTGTATTCCGTTACAGTACAACACAATTGCACGATGTAAAACCAGGCGTAAATGTTGCAAGGTCTTTGGTCGGAACGTTTGCTCTTTATAGGTACTTACGAAAGTTTGTTTAGTTGATACCTTCTTAGATATCTCTGCTACATGACACAGGCAACAAAAACCCAACAAAATTTGTAGGATGTCACCAGTATATTTGTGTTGAATTAGCATCTTACAGCTTTTAATCAAACGATTTGCTTTAATTAAAGTTGAGTCCATTTGGCCCACACAATTGCATTTAAACTTTCTCCCATCTACGGCGTGCCACTCTTAACCCGAAACGATGCAGGTTCAAGCGCACTTACAACTAAAAATCTTAGGAATTTAAACAGATTATCAGCATAATCTGATGGCTGCACTTAAGATATTATTTATGAACATTTCTGACCCTGATAAAACTGAAGAGCTAGTGATCGTATCTAAAATGTTTGACAACAAACAGAAAGCCCGTCGGTCTCTGCTGTGCATTAGTGAACTGAGTAGCACGCATTCTGACAACTCGATATTTATTTTTGTTAAGAAGTCAATAGGATGTTAGCATGCGTCTCGTATTGCCTTCTTCCAGGGTTTCCTGTGCTCGGTGTGTATAAAAATCGATTGATAGAGGTTTGTCACTCAAATAGGATTGGAAACAGGCATGGTGCAAAATTGAGAGCGCTCGCCTCCCATACACCAATGTAGTCCGGGTTCGATTCCGGCCCGGTGCCAAAGTGTGGGCTGAGTTTGTTGTTGGTTCTCGCCTTGCTCCGAGGGTTTTTCTCCGGGTTCTACGGTTTTCCGTCCTCCGCAAAAACCAATATCTCCAAATTCTAATTCGACCATGAAAAAAAGATAAGGCTGATGTGGCTTCCTCTCTAGATATTGTAAATTTATTTGTCTTTATTTTTAAACAGTAGAAAGCGCTCATTCGTGGGAGAAGGGGTTACTCCCTTTTAAGTTACGTAAGCTATATCAAGTATGTGTTTCCCCCAGGGGTAATGCGTTTTGAGCCCTTTCGTTCTTAAATAAGGTGTGTTTCTGAGAGTCGAGAAATAGGGGATAAACTTAGCGTTGGACTGAGTAGAGGGAAACGTCTTATGGTGCGAAGAATAGGGAGCTTCGAAAAACTGTGATCGAGTATTCGAAAAATCAGAAGACGCAACATAGAACTGGCCATGTATCATGTAGATTGGTGACAAAGCCCCTGCACTAATTACGCCCGATTTACCCTTGGCTTGAGTCCCGGGCATAGCTAGAGTTAGCATAAAAGTGGGTGCATTGTAAAGTTGCATTTAGAGCAGAAGTAGAAGTAGAAGCAGAAGTTGCTAAAGGGTTTTCTTTTTTTAAAAAATGGAATTCAAAAATGTGACACTGCTGCTTCTGGTTGTTTCCCGCTGCGGCCGGAAACCTTGAACTGTGGCTGTGCGGGTCAGTGTGCCCCAGTTCGATCAGAAAGGCAGACCTTTGTCAACATCACTAACAAGCTTAAAATCCCGCATCCCGTAAGACCTGTTGCATCACAAACCTGACAGCCCAGGAAACAAAAAGAGATTGATCAACGCCCGTTTTTAATATATTTCTATTGTTCCCCTGCACGGAAAATAACTCCTTGTCTTTACGAGGAGTGAAAAAGTTTACCTTTGGTCATGAACTGTGAACTTAATTCTCAGCTATTCTTTCATGAGGTAAACTAACATACAATACTCAGCAGGAAATTAAATTTGTTTATTTCGATAAGATACGAAAGCAAGCTATTACCACGTGGAAAAACATTTTCCTGTAACATCTTTCCACTGAAGCTCCAGTTAGCCATAGCTTCGACTTTATCAGTTCTACCAAATAAGTCGGACCTTAGGCACATTAGAAAGACAGAACTTATTCAAACAGGATTTCTAGCGAATTGGGAGGCACGCATCTCATTGGATGACATTTATAGCTCAATAATTGATATTTACAAAAGGAATCCCTGCCAAGCGACTACAGGGCTAATCCACCCAAAATATACTTTCTTGACATGACAATTACAAGTTAAGGTAGTAAAACATACAAAGGCCCCTAGACTAACTGGCCATATGTTTTCACAAGGGTTTTATCGCCTCCAGATCAGGGTCTTGTTATCTACAAAAGTGGAGGCCATCTGCTAGTTTCACATCCCCCAAAGCTAACACACTAGCGATGTTAACTTCACTTAAAGGCAAGACCGTATCAGTTTTATTGCTACCTTAAGCACAGTAAGCACTGAAAAATAAATACGAATTACGCAATGCAATGTTAATGAGAAAGACACATCTAAGTAGGATGATGTTTTGAAGACATTTTAAAAGACAACGGGAAACAGTGCCATTTCAAAAATCTTTTAAAATTACGCTCGGCGTGAAAGGATAGAAAAAATGTAAAGCTTCTTAGGCTTGAAGGATTTCGGATTTCCGTGACTCATTCAGCTCATTATCTTAAGTCTTAATCTTGCCAGTTATTTTACCCGCTGAACTGATTTCGTAAAGTGAAGTCATAACACGTTAAGTATTTATGCAATGCAATGCACGCGTTTACATTAGTTTCTTAGGAAATTCAGAATGTGTTTTCTACATGAGCGAATCGAATATTAGTTTGAAAATTAAGATTTAAACAGAAGAAAAATTACGATGATTGTTGAAAAATAGGCAAGTTGAAGAACATTTAAGCTCGCGCTTATAAGAAAGATGATTACATATCCATTAACAGCTCAACACTTTAGTAATTTATCACATACTTAAGTCAATCAGCAAGAACGTGAAGACCACACAACAAAAGCACTGATCACTAATTTCAGATAATGTTCCGTTGTAATGTGCCTGACTCTCTGTAGTTTAGTTTTACACAAATTCTCGAACCTTCTACCTCGTTAAGGTACGTGAGGAACACGAGTCTACGTGACTAGCTTAACAAACGTTTTATTTCGCACCTGAACAGCGCGCTACCCGTGTAAAGAAGACCTAGTCAAACAAAAGCGTTAGCTACATTCCTCCAGCACGTAAATGTAAATTAAACTGCTGTGGAAAACTTTCGTCGGAATACGCAACGGCAAACGCGCTTAAAAGCAAAATTACGCCCTTGGATCGTTTCGTGAGATTAGGCAAAATTCCTCTCCTGTTGGAGTCGCCCGATACGCGTTTGAAGGGGACTCAAAGTTTGTTAACGCGGGGGGCTGTACTGGAGTTAACAGCGTGAAAATGTGGAATTAAAACCACGTGTGAGCTCTCACGTTATCTTCGTTTTCCCTTTACTGTTGTCGTTGCACTGTTCCCTCGGGGTTTTAAGTCACCAAAGTGACGCAAACTGCTCGAATAGTGTGCACGATGCTGCGATACAAGCGAAGATAAACTGTAATTGCTGTTGACAATGCCCATTGGTTTGCGTGTTTTATTAGTCGTCCAACTGTCACTGCAGTATATAAACACCGAGGTCATCTTAAAATTACTGCTATTGTGTCCTCACTGCTGCACTACTTTAACTCTCCACACTCTGGTGGTCACGGTAAATGTTACCCAATTGACCGATTTCAAGCCTTAAAAGAATCACTGCCGCTAGCTCTTGAGGCCGCCGATTTAAATCTTTTGATATTTCCCAGATTGTTCCGTGCCCGTACAGTCGTACGTCCGTTTTGCGGTTGTCCTTAAGCCCCAGCGTGGCTGACGAAGGCAAAACCAAAATGAGCACATCCTAACCGCTTTGCTCTCACAGGAGTACAAACCGTGCTGGCAAAACAAGAACTTCACGCGGCTGGTATTATGCAGTGATAATGGCCTTCTACTGTTCAGCGCCACAGGACGTTATCGGCTTCTCGTAATCCCACAAGGAAATGAGTTAAATCACTTCCATCGCATGCCAGAGATCTTTTTGAAGCCCAAGACTCCAGTTCAACGTTTCCGGGACGTTTTGCCGATTTTCTTATCGCCAACCTACACGAAAGCAGCGAAAAGCAGTGCGACAAAACTAAGCCATAATTCCATGTCGGCCAACACCAGCCGAGCCGAGTGTAAATTGTAATTGACTGTCAAATTAGGTTGTTTGTAAGTCACAGCTTGAAATGACTGACATTGGTGTTTCTGTTTAACTAGTAATACCGCCCACATCATCCGATTCATATATAGAGGCTATTTAAATGGAATGCCTGTGACGCCACTACGCAAACTGAATCTTGAATACGGCGCAAACCTTTCTCATTGATTTGAAATCGTACCATATGCTACCGTAAGGCACAGGAGCCATGTTTGTTCACCGAATCTCTCTTGGTTTTATGCTCGTTCACGTTGTCTACCTTTCCGCCATACCTGTTTTCCCAGTCGACGACAAAAAGAGAACTCCTGTACTTGCCGCTAACTCGGAACCTCTCGAGCCCTGGGAAGTGAATCAAGAATTGATTGACCGTAAAGGTGTGCACGACTTCTGTCGTCCTTTGAATCACTGTGCTTATGTCTCCGTACTTGCATAAAATCCTTTGATTTGCCGCTTGTCCTCTTGCATATTAACCGCAAAAGTAAATCGCACGCAGACCGTGTCAAGCGCCGCGGAATACGTTTTGGCCAAGTTGACGGCTTTTGAAAAAGAGCGGGATCTATCCTTTTTAGCTGGTTTTTTCCCCTGGGCATAATTAACCTTGTAACATCTAACAAATGGACATCTTTGCAGGTGAGGCGGCGTCTTTTGACGGTTGGACTCTTTACGAGGGAGACATCGTTTTAGACATGAGAACACGCCTTCTGATCCGTGGAGGACATCTCCGAAGAAAGCGAGCCGTTAAAAAATTACAGAGCTCGCGATGGCCAAACGGAGAGATTCCTTACGTCGTAGACAGAGACTTAGGTAAGCTGAAAACTATGTCCGAGTTCACAGAACTTTTTCCGACCAAATTCTTTTCTCCTGCATTGCGCTAAAGCTCGCGAGAACCGAAGAGTTGACTGTAGAAAAGTAACGCTCTCTCGCTTGATAGTAAACAACAATCCGAGCCAAGTGTCACTAGCGTAAGAAAGCAATTTTGCCATGTTATTAGGATTTTTAGTGCAAATGAAGTATTTTAATCCACCGCAAATAAACCTCAAGTCTCAGAGCGAATAGGGTTGCAGTATTATGGCTGTATTTTTACTACTCTCCATGAGTTGACTGGACTACCTCAACCCACGCGACAATTTATGTACAAAAGACTTATGGGAATGTTCCATCGTAAATTGCGACCCTCTTTCGACCGTCAAGTCGGGCCGAAGCTCTTTTAGCTTCAAGACTCTCGGTCCTATCCAGTTTGAGCGCTCTAAAAACTTTTTACAAGCGCTAACGTCACGAAAAAGTGCAAACGGTTGAAATTTTTGCTATCAAAAGAACTCAGAATGCATTTCTCTGTAAATATGTGTAGTGGATATATGTGACTTGAGCAATTAATCACACGACGTAATGTAGTCATTAGGATGTCGAAGTAGAGAAGGTTAGAGTTGAGACAATAGCCTGTCATTGTGCTGCTTAATTTCCAATGAAGTTTGTGCTGACATTGAATATTTTAAGCGATAGCGATAACAGGGTCGATAGGATGAGTGGGAACCCACGGCAGAGCACACAGTTTCCAATTTCATTGAGTGTGTGTATGCATGAAGGCGGAGCTACGTGGAACAGTAATTGATGCTGTATTCTTCTCTATCAACAATGACCCCATTGCCGTCAATTTTAATTTAATTACGATATAAAACTACTCAATATACCGTGTTTCACCTTGTCTTTGTTGCCGCTTTCTTGTAGCCATGAAAACGAAGAAAGAAATCAGAAAAGCCCTGAGACACTGGAAGAAAAAGACGTGTCTGCATTTCCGGCACAAGAGAGACAGCGATGTAGATTATATTCGCTTTGTTTACGAACCTGGGTAAGGATTATTAGTGTCCCTTATTTTGACTGAAATATTCATGAAGTATTCCTTGCTTTCCGGTTACTCTAAATACTTGCACAATGGGAAGCTATCCACTAAATGTTACCATCAAAAAGGGTATTGTAAAAGCTGCAAGGGTGAGGAAGTTTGCTATGCCAAGGGTAATTACTCCTTTCAGCAAGCTCTTAGCGTGCTCTTTTATCCTTGATTTCGTTTTAAATATGGTTGGACTTTGGTAAACGTTGTTCACGGTCTACTCGCAAACGACATTATCGAGGAGCGGACCACACAAAAAGCTAAAATATTTCAATGGTTTACACTCTAATTTGCCAACTCATTAACACATCTTCTCGGTGACAAGAAGAAAACGATAGAGTCCGGAAACTCGATGACATTTATATCGTTAATTAACTCATTCAAGTGTGGTCAGCAATAAGCGTCGTAACTGGCAAAGCGCTGCACACACCGGAAAAGTATTGATTGTAGTGTTGTTTTAGTTTTCCTTCTTGCTTTGAAAGCAAACATAAAAAGAGAAAACATGAATAGCAACTTACAATGGCCGAACATTAGAAGAGACAGCAAGATAAAGAAATGGTTTGATTAATTGCCCAGACGATAAAACCAACTTTGAATGGCGAACGGCCGTGATTTGCTGCTGGGGTGTGGAATTAACTACAAACAAACATTTGACAGTTTTTCTATTGTTTACAAATGTCAATAATAATGAAAAGTTTTATCAGGACTTAAAATTACCTTGTGACATTTAGCGACCGCTCAAGAGCGACTTGTGAATGATATTTTCGTTGTCTTTTGCGAGTATGAACCCCCAATTAGGTTTTCTCCCTTAGCAAAACGGATAATAAGAAGTGTTAACGAACTTTAAGACACCGCTAAACTGCAACTTAGCCACCAATGCCGATAACGGACTTCAAAACGACGACTAATTGAAATCAAGCAAGGAATGAAAGCAATTTACAAAGTAGCTTCATTAGTCTTGAAATGTTCAACAAATTCGTATACACAAGTGAAAGAGGTAGCCAGTTCCCGTGACCTCTTCGGTATTTTTGCACCAATCTAGCCTTCATTTTTGAGTAAAACACCGATTATGGCAAATAGGCATTACTACAAAAAAAAAAAAACGTCGTTCGTCAAATGCTACTTTGTAAACAACTTTGTGCCCCACTTCCTTGAAATGTCCACTGAACCAATCATTGACCTCAAACAGAGCTTGTGGTGTACTCTTGTCTGGTGGACACGTGGAGAAATCGTTGTTCACGTGGAGTCGCCAGCAAGACTGATGACCACTTATGTTTTGTCAACAGTTTCTCTTGCCAAAAACATGAGCTGTTACGCGTCTAATGTCACGAACATCGAATGATCCTCTCTTGGCTTTTTTTAGATACAATGTAAGGTAATGAACGCTAGCTGATTTTTATCGTTTCAAAGTGGTAGTGAGGGTTCTAGAACTTTTTTCGTGAAAGCATCGTTAAGTGTTTCAATAATTCATGAATTGTTTTTACCATTTCGAGCAGCAAAACGAAGTGTTTTAGTTGACCACTTTGAAACCATATCTAATTACTTTCATCAAGTTAATCAAAGCCTTGAAGCATATGTGGAAATTTTTCATATGATTTCCAGCTCCGAGGAAGTTATTCGATTGGCTGGACTCCAAAGGGGACGAAAATATTACTATTGTCTCAACCGCGTGCCTTTTTATCTGTTTTGACAGAAGGTTATGTAAAACAACTTGGCATTACACGGCTGATAAAGTTACACCTATTCAGATGATATCAAACAGAAAGATCTACATTCTTAGGCATGAGTTTCCTTTTCTTGACTGATGAATAAGTATCTTTATTTAGCTATTACAAAACTTCACTCGACAGAGTGCAAATTAATGCATAAAACATGGCAACCTCCTTAGAATCTTACTTACGATCTACACTAGTTGTTAATAGTCCCCGTGATCACACGGCTGGCAAAGTAATCACGATGTTTAACATGATGAAAGTATTATATAACTTGAAGCGGTGAAAAAATAACTTGGGTAATACGTCACGTTGTGCTTTACGGGTAGATACTGTTCTACTTGTCATTTGCTGACGGACCTATTCAGTGCTGAGTTCCAAAGTTCAGCTACTTTTAACTGCATGAAGCCGTTGAAGCCTCCAATATCAAAGTAAGGCAGTTTGGAAAACATTTTTCCCAATGAGACCTAAACCTATACATCTAATTAATTTCATGATATATGCATAGCAGGTCTTCTCAGTTATTTTCCGCATAAAATTACAATTTTTTTTTTCGGTGCCAAGCATTACACATCGACTTGAAATGAAGAAATTAGTTTGTTTGTCTATTTTCTTACAAGTGGAAGCAGCTGCGAATACACGAAGATGTCGCCTCGTGGTGTCTGTAGACATGTTTTGACATAAAGACAGAAGAACAGGCAGACGTCCATTTTTTTTTTTGATAATAATTTGAAATTATAATTGACTGGATGAGCACAACTGAATGAACTTGATAAGCTGGTGGTGAACGTACGCAAACGGTACGTTACGCGGGTAAAAATGATACGTTACGATACAAAAGATACGTTTTATTCATAATCCACGCTGACTGAACTCTGGAAATTTCAATCCTGTTTCTCACTCATAGTGTTTTTCGCCTGTAAAAGATTTGGTTTGTGTAATTTAATTGCTTGTTTTCCGTGACGGCTATATGTGTGCTAATGCACTTTCACATTGATGACGTCGATAGCTTAGGAGGACAGTGAAAAACAGGGCTGTAACCAAAAAATATTATGACAGAGGGAATGTTCATGGTTAAATTCTCTTCCTGTAGGTATTTAGTAGTTTTTTTTACTTTCCCCCTTCAAAAAAGAAACCACAAAAACGAAAAAAATGATTGAGGCAAGTGCCTCGGTTTGCCTCATATTGGTTAAGGCCCTGAAAACGCCACACATGTCGCGCGGAATTTTAAAGCCTTTCTTTTACATCAGACGCAGAGACGATAGTAACTGATCCAAGGAATAGCACTCCGCAGATTTAGACCTTGCTAAAACATTGCCTTGCCTCAATTTTCTATAAAGAAAACAAGGACTATAAATAGAAAACTGACCTTCTTCATAGATGGCTTTATTTTAAAAGGTTTGAAGTTCTCTGTATAAGATCAACTCTGATAATCTCTTTTCAGACCGATTAATATCTTTTTTTATCGTGCTGAATGGGCCACCCTGGCTAAATTAAGTTTTTCTTACTTACTTACTTTTCTGCTGCTCCTCAAACAAGAGTAAGTAATCCCGGACTATCAGATGTAACTGCTGCTCAGGCGGATTAACTCTTAACACTGCTTGTTTTCTCAGGGAGTTAGCAAAGTATCAAACTTTCTAAATGTTAAGTAAGCGTATCAAAGCGTAAAAATGTCTTTTAGACAAGGTCGAGTTAATGTTTGGCCGATAAGCGATAGGGAGCTCAAGCAATGAGGACGAAGACGCCCTGGACGACGCCTAGTAAAAAATGGATTTACATTTCAAACTAAATGTGTAACGCCAGCGATCAAACCAAAACAAAATACGAAAAACTAGTCGTCGTCGCTCACGCTCTGCAAAATACCCAGAACTTGGTTATTTAACGTCGTTGTTTTGCAGAGGACGGCTATGAAATACACAAGGACTTATAAAGCACGTGCACAGCCATCGTACTGCTCATTAAATGTTTTGTTTGATGGCGTTCTCGTTGCCTTTTCTCGTCGTTAGGGGGTTTGCTTTACATTACATTCTGCTCAGGTCTTCTCAGAGCAGTTGTTAGATAACTACAATCATCAGTTATGTTTGCCCTTATTAGAAGTTTATGTTAGTAGTTTATCAGTTGTTGAAGCCATTGGATTAAAAGCAACGACTCCATTATTCGCAGATGTTGGTCGTATGTCGGTCGAGCAGGAAGTGAGCAGAAGGTTTCAATAGGTCCTGGATGTGAGTTCATGGGAACCATAATCCACGAGATTGGTCATGCTGTTGGTTTTTGGCACGAGCAGAGCAGACAGGATCGCGATCACTATATTCGGATACTCAAGGAAAATATCCAAACTAACGCAGTTGACCAGTTCAGTAAGTATCTACACACTTGTTATCTTAACAGCAAGAGCAGTAAAAGTAAGGGTATTCCTAAGAGTGAGCAGGATTTGATTTCTCTCACAACATGGAGGCAGCATGGTGGCCGAGTGGTTAGGGCGCGGGGCTTGATATCCGGAGGTCGACAACTCGTGGGTTCAAGTTCTGCTATGACCACTAAGCTGGAGTTGTTTCTCGGGTAACCCTGGTTCAACTTCTCAGTCCTGGTTGTAAATAGCCAACTGGTCTGCCTACTGTTAGGCCTATTTGGGATTTTTAAGCCTTTTACGTTTATTTGAAATACTTTTTTCTTTCAGTTTAAGTGGCATGCCTGAGAACTAGCTATAGTTGTAGCTAAGCGTATGTACCACTTTAAAAGTTAAGCAACATTTGCAGCAACATTGCTTAGATGATAACGAAAACGAGAACTACCAATTATACTATTTCTTGGCGTAATGTTTATAGATACCTTAAGTTCATCACGAAATGATGCAACTCTTTACAGATAAGATGCCGAGAAAAGTGATGGATTCCATGGGCTATGAATATGACTATTTCTCTATTATGCATTACGGGACGAAGTTTTTCAGTTCAAACGGCAAAGCAACCATTAAAATTCGCAAGAAAGGGAAAAAGATCGGAGCCCAGATTGGTCAGCGCAAGAGTCTATCTTGGATTGATGTTGCACAGGTCCATGCCATGTACAACTGTAATAAAATTCCTTCAGAGGAATCAAGTAAGTTGACTGGAATAAGTTTGAGATTATCTTATGAGTCGCGGTAACCTCATGGTTAGTGCGCTCGACTCCAGATCGAGCGGTCCGGGTTCGAGCCCCGGCCGGGGACATTGCGTTGCATTCCTGGGCAAGACACTTTACTCTCACAGTACCTCTCTCCACCCAGGTGTACAAATAGTTACTGGAAAATTTAATGCTGGGGGGTAACCCTGCAGTGGACTAGCATCTTATCAAAGGGAGGAGTACAAATATTCTTAGTCGCCTCCCATGCTGCAGAAACCGGAATAAGCTCCGGCCTGATAGACCACTTGGCTCCCATACAGACTTTACCTTAAATTTTATTTTATGAAAAGCAGGAACATCTTCGCTTAACGGGGACAGACTAGGCAAATGAAAAATTGAGTTGTTTTAAGTATAATAAGAAATTATATTTATCATTTTGATAAGAACCAGTGTCTAAATTTAACTTCAATGTATTTGCTACAAGACTAAGAGGCCATTATTTTTCTCCAAACTGACTCTTGGTTTAAACATATCCTAAAGCTGACTTTTTCTTCGTCCCAGAAATCTGCATCAACAGTACAACAGGAGATGGACGGGAGTATCGAGGGCAATTAAACTACACTGAGAAAGGCGTGATGTGCCAACCATGGAATGAACGATGGCCGCATGATCCAGAGGAGACAAAGAAATTGAGAAATCCTACGAGAGAGGGACTGGGCAAACATAATTATTGCCGTAATCCGCGTGGTAAACGCGCGCGTCCTTGGTGTTACACGACTCTAAAGAGGCCTGTATGGCAGTACTGTGACATTGTGGTATGCAATCAAACATTAAAAATTGGTGAAGAAGACACCTGAAACATACGCCGTCGACGGCTGAGATGGTAAATTGTGCGCGAGCGTTTTAAAAGCACCTTGCTCACACAGCATGGGTCCTTGTTAACCATGGTTCCTCGTTATCTCATGTGGATTCTTCATTCTGAACAACGTAAAAATGAACGGGAATACGTTATACGACAAGGAAAAGGAAGCCACACCGTTGGTATGAAAGCACCCTTCGGAAAAGGCGCTCACTCAGTCTTCGAATGCAAAATCTGCTATAAAGTCTTATCGGTATGTACAGAAAATAGGGAGAACTCCATTGACGTCAAAGAAAACAATTTATAAACTTAAAGAGACAAAGTTATATTTAACATCAATTTATGGAGGAAAGCACAGTGTGTGGAAGTGAACACCATGAACGCACGTTTATGGATTAAGCTGCGGTTTGGCTTAGCAAATGCCCTGCATGTGTTCTCGCTGAACTTGGTCTTTTAGCAATGGGAGGAAGAAATCACTGCAGTTTGTTTCCGGGAATTTTAACAACTTCTTTAGTAAGGACGCGTTACAAAAACTTTTGAGTTCTTATAACATTAATTTCCTGAGTTTTCCCTAATGAGTCGCCACTTTCCTCATTTAGGCAAGCGAGACGCCAAAACTGAAAGTAACGTAGACTGGGTATTAGCGATCGATTCAGCCGGTAAATTAGGCATAAAACTGCAAGTTTTAAATCATCCAACGAAATACGTGGCAATAGCTCTATTCTTACTTAATATTTAATGATTCACGTTGTTTCATCTTGTGGTTTTCACTGACCTCCTAGCTTGCTCCACCCAGCGTAAGCTATTGTTTAGAGGTTTGTTGTTTTCTTGGACCAATTTATGAATTGTGGGCGGTATATAATAAAGGGTTTTGTTTAGGAATTTTCCGGCTGAGGAATATTTTAAAAGCCATCACGTACGCTGCGAGAATTGTTTTTTCGACACATTCTTTGGCTAGCTTTAACTGGCAATTACTATATTTGGATTTATTAGAGAAGGTATGACTATCTGTCTTCAAACTCTCACCTGTCTAAGGGCGACTTTGTTGAATGTCTTCTTTATTACATAACATACAATCTCAATTTGCGTACTGCCGCTGACTGATGATACTCGAATAGCTCCTATCTAGTTTCGTCGGAATATAATGAGTCAAATACCATTTAATATCCCTGTTTATTGCACAAAGTATCTTTATTCATTTCCATTATGGAAAATTGTCATGAACAAGTGTCGCAAACGTTTGACGCCCCATCCACACTTATCCGGACAAATTTAAAACGCATCTATTTGTCCCATGTAGTTTAACCGATTGCAGTCGTGACCGAAAACTGATCTTGTCCAAAACGGTCTAGCCTCCAAAATGACAAAAATTGAAAATACTGGCCAGGCGCTGGCCATACTGTGGACAAAGACAGTGTGGAAGGACTGGAAAACGTTCCCATATTAGAGGGAAATCGTCTCAGCCGTGAAATTATGCCCAAAGAATTATAACAGACTCGCGTTTGATGTTGCAATATCAATAAGTTGTTTTGTTACAATGTTAATAGTTCGCGTAAAATCAACAGCGAGTGTCATAGATCAACAAAACCCTTATCACAAAGACTGAAAACACTGGTTGTGTTGGTGTAAACGCCAAATTCGTTAAGTGAACACGTGATCCACTATCGAGCGAGATTAGAAATTTAGAAACAAAAATAGTTTAGTTTATTGTATGGATACAAGCATGGAAAGAGAATGTTGTTTATAATATATGTTTTAATTAATTTAACTCACTCGTGGTTTATAGAGTAAAATGTACAATATTAAATTCTTTTCCTTATAATTATTGTAAATGTTTGAAAGTGTATATGAATTTTAAGGGATAATTTACTTCTATAATAACAGCTAAGAAAAAGCAATCATGAAGTATGTTTCGCTTTGTTCTCTTTAAACCGGTCAATACGATATGGTATTATTTATCTTTTAGGAAAAGCAACCCATGTTGTTTGTGTTAGTTCAAAGATTTCTCACCAGCTCATCAAAAAAAAGTATCTCAAGTCTTGTAAGAGTGCGATTACTTTAAATAAGGTCACCCATGGAAAATCTCTCCGAACTGTTCAGTGGTGTTTGAGTGTTGAAACAATGCAAAAAACTGGCACTAATTTGTCGCAAGATTTATTTTTATCTCCCAAAGTTTGCTTTCTTTCAATCTACGCAGAATTTGACAGGTGGCCTTAGTTTTAAAGAAATGGCACCACTGTAAGGGTTTTGGTTTTATAAAGTGATCCATTTTAAAGTTAATATTCATTTGGTCCCTCAACTTTTACTTGAATTTTTTTCCTTTTGCTTTAGCAACTCGGTTTTCTAAAAAGATGCAATACCTTCACACAACAGTTCTTGAGCTTCAGAACGTTCTAACCCATAAAATTGTACTTAAACCATGCGTTGTATTGTTTGGAAGTTCAAGGATTCAAGAAACTTCACAAATTAACTTAAGAGCTGTAAGATAACCTGTCTGAGTATTAAAATTTCCACTCATTTAGGAACGATGGTATTCATTGTCTCGTTAAATAAAATCACTCCCAGAGATTGCACAGGACGCTTTCCTTATACAGCCTCAAAATCAGTGGGCGCATATAACAGAGGATCGAAACGAACCTTAGGTTGGGCTGCCAATGACTGGGGGTAAATATAGCAAATGTATAGAGCACTGAAATGTTTTATGACGATTAGTATGGGTAATCAAATGATGATCAGTGAAATTAGGAAATAATTTTACGGGCGTTTTGTCAAAATTTTAACAAGGCAAGGGAAATTATTTTGTAATTACACGAGTATACTATTTGATTACTTTTTAATGTCATGGGTGACAAATTACACTTAGAATCGTGAGCTTTTGGCTTGCTTACTGTATCGAGAAATTTCGCGCCAAACGTTACCCTGGCAACGCTGAAATTTTGCGCCAAAATTAAGGAGTAATTTGTCACCCATGATATTACAGCAAAAAGAACCCGTTACCAGTTGTTCTTATAACCCCTGATCGAAGGTTGTAGCGATAACCCATCGGAAAACCTCGCCCAGCGAGTTCATGCTAAAAACCAAAGCACTAGCCTCAAAAATAAACTACCTTCGAAGTTACATTTGTCGTGCGGCGCGTGTGTTTGTCGCACGGAATTCGAATTACAAAGAAATCCAGGCTAAAAATCAATCAGTGAAAGGGAAATAAAATTATCAGAGTGAAACCAATTGGAAAGCAGCGAAATGCAGCTAATCCGTTGGAGAATAAGACAGCAAAGCTTCTCAGTTGTAAAACCTGAAGAGTAATTTGCTTGCACGCAATGATTTAATCGGAAATTAAATAGTGCATGTTTCGAGCTTTCTTGCTTGTTTGTTTATTTAACTCTCACGAGAAACTGGTCAAGACAAGTTATCGGAAAAATAAAAGTCGGTGAATGATAACGTTTGGTTCAAGTCAAAAACAGAACAAAATTTAAAATTATAATCGAGTCACTATAAGAAACCGTTTATACTTTGCCGACTCATGTCACTTCAGATAGTCCTGTTTTGACGATACGATAATCAGGACGTAACATGTCGATTATTTCGATAGTCGATAAAAATCGATCACTGTCGATCGTTGTCGATACTAATTAATCGACAAATATCGGAAATCGATAAAAGTCGATCACACAATTTATTGTGATTATCGGCTTTGTTCGACTATGATTGACTTTGATCGATTTTGATCGATTTCAATCGACAAGTATCGGAAATACAAAAAACGATGTATGGCGTAGGCATACGTAGGTTGCGTACTGATACAACAGTCACAGGTGCAAGGAGAAGCAAGGTGCATACAAACCCAGCGAATACAGCACACGTAGCGGAGAGGGAGGAGAGTCGTAGTAGCTTGTATTTGTCAAATGTTGAACTGAACAAAAACACTGATGAAATAAAATGTCAATTTAATTTACGTTACTTCTTAATTACTTTGCTGGCCTCGATTTTTTCCCGCGTCTAGTCTAAACTTTGGCCCGTTCTGTCCCCCCGAAGAAACACGACTTCGAGTTCCCTGATCTCTCATCTCCCCCGCCTAGAGAGACTCTGGGAACTAGGTTGGTTCGAGTTATGTTATAGATCACGATTTAGTTCAGCTGAAACTGTTAATCGATCATTTCTCGAGGTAATTTAAACATTCTATTCTGTAATGAATAACAGACCACTTGGTTGTTCAGGTTTTTGTTCAAGTTTATTGTCATACAGATTTACTTTAGAGCTGTTTACACTCGGCATAAAAAAAGTCATTGGAGCTATTATTGGTTTGGTTACTTGAATTTTGTAACTGATTGAAACATTTGTCTGCATTTTTGTCGATAAAATCGATAATCAGTTGAAAACCTTGTGATTATCGACTTTTATCGACAAACTTAACTTGTCGATTGACAATTATCGACAAATATCGAGTACTATCGACTTATCGACTACGTTTTCGATGATCGACTTTGATCGACATGTTACGTCCTGGATAATAACTGGATTAAAATTCATGCTATACGATAAACCAAATTTAAAAATCGCTCAGAGATCCGGCGCAGTGAAAAGTAGATAAACCGTTTTCATTCGTGTTTAGGTAAATTAAATACCAAAAATGAACTGCATGTAGTGTTATAAACACCAATAGAAGGCCATTAATTTAAAGTAATATTCTCAACAAGTCAATTTGAAAGCAATGAGGTTTAAGGTACGTAAATGTTGCAGCTGTACGACAAACTAAAATAAATTGAAATCAATTATATATACGAGTTATACAACGCTTTCAAGTGATGTACTATGGAATATCCCACGAACCCTGAGGCGAGTGTGTATACCAGCAAAACAATAGTGACAAGTGTGATATCCCATTGTATACCACGAGAGGGTGTTGGATAACTATTTTATACCGTGCCATAGAAAATACAGTGACCAACACAATCACTGCAGTGCACGATGGGAAGGTTGGGTGTAATACCGTGAATATACAACGGCTTTCCTGTATTCTGATTGGCTGTATTTTCTATGGCATGGTATAAAGTCTGATAAACTATGATATTAAACGAGAAACTGAAGTTGAATATCAGTAAAAATGAGCACCGTTTGTAGCTTTCGTGCAGGTTTACTCGATCCATACTTAAATAAAACTGAAAATGCGTGTCTAATGTTTGAAAATTAATAATATTGGGGAAAGCTTCTCAGGCGAACATCTATCATAATCCATTACATGATTATTTAAATGGATGCGCGCTCTCTGATTGGTCAATCAGCTATGGTTTATTGTGCCAGTAAACTCGTGGAAATTTCGCGTGTCTTCTGAATTAAAATATAAAAGCAATAGACCACAAGTTTTTACGGTTTAAAGGCATGATAAACCATTTGGGAGTAGGAAGAACACTCGAAGAATTCGTAAATCACGAGCCGCAGGCGAGTGATCTACGAATTCTTCTCGTGTTCTTCCAACATCCCGCGTGGTTTATCAGCCTATAAACCATAAAAGCTTGTGGTCTATTGCTTAAATAATACATATGAAATGGTTCAGTTATTGACTATAAAGCTCGCCGTTTTCACTCTAGCAGATTAATCTCGAAAATAAACTATTTGTTTAATTTGCCGACTAAAGTAAATTGCCGCTTACAAGCCCTGGGCTTCTACAACTTCGTAAGGGCTTTTAGATGGGCTTATAAACAGAGGGGCTTATATCCGAGTAGGCTCATAGTCCGGATTACAAAGCCGTTTCGAGACGAGCTATGGCGGTGTTGATCAAAGGTTTTTCATTTACTGGTTTTTCTAAGCTTTAAAACATGGTAATAAAACGAATCCAAAACAAGGAAAGTTAGACGGGGCATTATATCCGGGGGGCTTATAACCGGATGTATTTTTTGCTTTACAGTTATATGGGCCTGTACCTGGAGGGGCTTATAAGAGGGGGTGCTTATAAACGACAGTTTACGGTAATTACTCGTCAAATCTTAGGCAGTTTGACAATCCTTTTCATAAGTAAAGGGTTTCCCACTGAGATTAATAGACGATAAAAACTTTGCAATCGTGTATTATGATGGAAGCATTACATCCCAAACTAGAGTTTCTGGACTACTTTCATCAAGTAGGTATGTGTGGAAATTGATTCATTTAAATCTTAGTTTGAAGAATTATTGAGAACAGTTTAAGAATGATGTACTGAAATAATTTTCATTTAGAAGAAAAAGGGACATCTAACCAGATAACAGCGATCTTAAAATAATAATGCTGATAACAAGATTGGTTATCTTTGAACATTTTCAGCGTGTAAAAGTAAATGTCTGAGAACGTTTTTAGTACTACTGTATCAAATTTCAGACGTACTTGACAAGTTTTCACTTGTTAATAGGTTTGTCTGTAAAACCGACCGCTCAGTAGTAAACAATTTGTTGACATAGTTAATACTTTTACGGTATTATCTTTTCCTTAGGTCAAATTGATAATATATATGTTTTGAAATGCGATTATGGCTCTAGTCAGGATCTGCCATTTTCGATATCATCGAAATTATTGATATTGCATAGTGAAGCGAAATCTGATTGCTTTACTGTAAGTATGTTTATTATCTTAAGAAGTTTTACAGTGATTTCCTTCGTTTCGACCAGTACCGAATAAAATGTAATAGCCAATTCTCGTATGTAAACAGAAACAAAGATGTGGCTGACTAGGGCCGTTTAACGTAGGTGGCACATTTTGTACAAAAATCTTTGACCGCTTATGTAGTGGGGAAAGTACGACCAAATTCTTGCTCTCATCTTAAAGTTCAGTTCAGTTCTTTGTCGTTTCAGAAAAGGGAGACGAGAATCAGAGCATCAACTCATGGATAAATTAAGAGCGGCAAAAGTTTTGTGTTTTATCTAAAACAAAGCGAAGTAACGATGAATTCTTCCTGGCCGAACAATTCTTCAGAGGAAGCAAGGTCTCCAAGCTCTGCCGTCAGCCAAACAGTTTCTGGAAGTACCACTGCCAGTCAAGTCATCTACTCCATAGTTTCCCTTGTGGCATTACTTGGAAACACGCTTGTTATTCTTGTCTTCATCTTTGATAAGAAGCTTTTAAAGAAATCCTACAACACGTTAATCTTTTCCCTGGCTATCGCTGATGTTCTGACAGCCATGAGCTTGATTACAAACCCGGCTTTTGTTCTAGTTGACTCTTTTCCTTATCCAACTGGTCCTGTCCTGGGCGAGCTTTTCTGCCGACTCATATGGAGCCGGGCGATTCTCTTCCAGTTGGTGGTATTCTCCGTCTACATATGCTTAGCGCTGACGGCGGAGCGATGGTTTGCTGTAGTTAAGCCTCATAAGTACAACGACGTCTTCAGCAGAAAAAAGATTACCTGCTACATCTTCTCTTCTTGGGTATGTGCGTTTTTATCGGCAGGTTCAGGAATGATTGAAACAGTGTACAGAGCCTCACCCAACAAAATCTGCGAGTTCCAGTTTATCGCTGGAGGATCCGTTCTGCGTGTCGTGATAGGGGTCTTTCAATCTGTGGTGAAAATGGTTTTCCCTTGCGCCACTATGATAGGCCTGTACATCCACATGATTTATACAGTGAAGATGTCCGCGGCTGCGTCAGCGGCAAGCAAAGTTAAACTGCGCTCGAGAATGACGCGGATAGTGGGAGTTGTCTGTTGCACTCTAATCATTTGTTACGCGCCAAACCAAATCCTCTGGGTGTTTGCATTGGCGGGAAAAGTAGAGTTGGATTCCGAGGTACACCACGCGACCGCACTGCTCACGTTTGTCGCCAGTTGCGTCAATCCAGTTATCTATGGGTTGAGCAACAGCAATTACCGAGAGCGCTACAAGGAGATTCTGGTTACTGCGTATCACAGAGTGTGTGGTGGGAGAGCCAGCCAAGCAAACCAACCCAGCGTGGCTGGCGCTAACGGAAGACAACCGCGCGTACATCCAAGACCACAACAAAAAGACATTCCGCAAAAAAAGAACCCACTGAAAATGTAAACTTCTTTGCTACGTCTTCTGAGGTGTATAATGAAATTAATTGAAACTGCCGTTCGTATAATTTTAATTTTGAGCAGGGCTCAGTAATGCCTTTGCATTTAATTTCTGAATTTTCTTATTTAGGTAGCACCTAGCCAATGTAATGTGCTTGCAACTTTTGATTTCAGCACTGATAAGGTTTCTCGAGAATGGTTTAAAAATATTTCAAATGGATTAGATGCTTCAAATTTTCAAATTGAGACATGGGCTTTGTCTCAGTGAAGTTTTGAATAACTGGGTGACACGCTTTAGTGTACATACAGATATCAGTTTTAAGTTGAATTGTTGAATTCTCATGGAGCGATCACCGGGAGATCTATGTGAAGATGTATGTGGGTTCTAAATAATGGTAGAGATGTATACTTTGTTATTCTATTTAAAGGTAGAGATGTATATATTTGTTCTAAATTATGGTAGAGATGCTTATGATTTCTGTTCTAATTAATGGTAGAGATGTATATATCTCTTCATACTGAATGGTGGAGATGAACCTATGTTCTAATATAATTAATGGTAGAGATTTATATAATGTTCTAAATAATGGTAGAGGATTTATATACACTGCATATTATAAGTAATGTTAGAAATGATGCATTGAATGCAAAAAAGAGCATTTGGCCTTATGATAAAGCTGAAGACGGCCACGCTTGTAGGACAAGACCATGTTAAGCTTAACCATAACATTTATTTGCAGCCAAGGAGGAAAAAAAAGGAAAATACGCGAAAATAAACGTTATCGTAGCTATATGAACTTTTCCTCATGTCACTTGTCTCTGTGTTTCCTAATTCGCAAATCTCATTGGAACACATACACGCACATGAATATTTTCAAGCTGTTCTTTTTTTAAAGATTTCATGTCTCAATATTAATTAACCACATATTTTATAGTATGGTGGTATTTCGCCACGTTTACTAAAACCCATACATTGAAAAGTGAAGCGAAAATTTTGATTTAAACTTCACAATGAACCCTAGAAATCCCCGCTCCTGTCAAATTGGAATACTCCTCAGGGTTGAGGTCTTATTGTATTCTGATCACTGTCAAAAGATGTCGAAGATCGAGGTGCTTACCTCAATGCAATGCTCATTCTAAACCGTCCCGTCCCGTCCCCTCTTCAATAGGTCAGTGTCAAAAGTTCTCTTTCCTAATTGTGCCATATCAGCATGATAGCCAAATGCGACCAAATATACAAGTAGAAAAAAGGTGTAGTTTAGGGAAGAAGTTAAGGATGACAAAAAATGGAAGTGGTTTACGGCTTGATTTTGTGGCAAGATGTCAAGAATTCGAAATTGCCTTTGTGGTGAATTTTTTTTTCTCCAAGCGAAAGAGTTTTGCGTAATTTTTAATGTTAGTAATTAATTTTTTTCAGAGGGGGTGGGGGTGTGTGGGTGAGTGAGTGGTATTTCTCTGCTTTACGCCTCTCAGCTTTTGCTGTTTTGCAATATTAAAAGCAGGTTAACAGCAAGTTCCTAGTCATATTTATTAATTGGCTTGGCACGTTAATTATACTCTGCCATGCCTAGGCCCTCCTGTGTTACTGTTCAAGTTTCTGTGAAATTTAAAATTGGCGTTTTGGACCTTTGCTGCCCTCAGACAAATAAAGCAAGGCACAGAATGTACTCTTAGCCACGAAATGTATATATCCCTGTCGCTACTACAAGTTAAATGAAATTCTCCAGCCGAATCGCTTTCAATGTATGTCATGCAAAGATTTTAATTTATTCAATATGGCGGCGAGTCGAGTAAATGTTTAATACACTTCTGACACTCCTTGATATTTCAAGCTATTTCATTCACTCAGTGGTATTCATATGACATCCCATCTCCACTCTGTTTCGTTCTACTTTCGACTTAAGCTTCTGCGTAGATTAAAAATCTGACTAAAAGACTAAAAGATCAAGTCGCACTTCGGCTCGATTTCCGCCGCTTTCTCGAGTCCTGTCGCAAGCGGAATAAAAATGCTGGAATAACTTTTCTTCTTACTGAAATAATTCCTGTATATTTTAACAAGAAGGCAGGAATAAAATTCTGGTAAAAAAGAGAAAATAAGATTAATCGGAAAAAAAAAGGAAGAAAAGAAGAAAAAAAGATTTCCTTCGAGCCGGATTCGAACCAGCGACCTAAGGATGACAGACAGTTCCTCTACAGTCCTCCGCTCTACCAACTGAGCTATCGAAGGATCCATACCTCCACGAGGGAAAATTTATATATTTAAATATATTTTCATGACACCTTTTTGTATTTAACGCACCACAATAACTCTTTGTTGTTAAATACGTTCATGTAAAGATCAAAGCTGAAGTTATAAGTAAACAATCTTCTGTTTAAAATATCGGCAGAAGCGAGCGGTAATAGATCGTTTTCACGTGACGTCATCACTTTCTAAAATCCAAACTTGAAGGGCTACCAAAGTTTTTATCCTCATCAGGCATATGAGGCGGTATATTTATATCTGTTAACAATTTTACAGGTCCATAGCGTGCTTCGTTTGGAAACCAGAGCGTTTTGAATTTCAGGGTTATGGAGGTGCGTGACACAAGGCTACGATCGAGTTTGTTGAAAAATATATACTTATCTCATGATTTTGAGCCTTTTTAGAAGTGAGAAACGTGGTTAAGTAAATGTTTGCTTGTTCAATACTGATAATCAGTCACCGAGACAGCCAAAGTAAGTTCCAGGTGTTTACACTAGTTTCCGGCCGCCATGTTGGTGTACCACGATGTACACCAACATGGCGTTTTCATACTGCGGTCCGTAAATTTCTGCTAAACATTTCTGCTAAACATATCTGAAGTTTGGGGAGGTACACAGACCTAAAACTTGGAGAAGTGTCTTATTTAGTTATCTTCTATGACATCACAACTTCTTTGCTTTTTCCACTAGATGGTTTTCGATTTTTTTTTTGTTGCGTGACAGTAAAAACGAACCATTGTTTAGTAAAATATTGCGTGAGATATTAGTGTCACGCATTTCTTAACAGAGGCCATTTATGTCAGAATGTTTAGGGATTTCTTTTGAAATAATTGCAGATATGAATAGATCGTAAAATCTTTTTATTCTACTATATTGATGAAACATGTTGATGCCCTGGTCCCATACGTTTTCTTTTTTCTTTCCTCTAAACTGAAATGAAATTGCGCCGTGAAAATTCTTTTACCTTATTTTTTTCACGAAAACGGGAAAATAATTTACCACAGGAACATGCTGACTAAGATGCAATTTACAGACTTTGCTGTGGCGGATCAGACTGCAGAATATTGTAAAAGCTTTTCTTTTTATATTTTCAAGCGTATTAGCATAACATTACGTATTATTTAAATTCACTTTTTAAATGAAAAATTATAAAACCAGCTACGTGTTCCACCTCGAAAGACGTTTAAACGAACAGTGCATATGATATAAATTACAAAATGATCGACTTTAAATAAAAAAAATTAACAGAGCTACGCACCTCTTCAGAACCTGTAATTTCGTTCGCTAAGGGCTAGATTCATTGTTGTTTGCGCTACTGTTTTCTCAGCCAATCCTGCAAAGCTTTCCGAGAGATGCGTGCCCCCTAAGAAAATAATTTCCTCGTATGTCTTACAGTAATTTCCTTTTTAAAGCTATGTCAAACATTTTTACCGAAGCCTAAAAATTGTAATACCTACGAAGCCTTTGGCCTTGGTTTACGTGATAAAATATAATTTCCTTCCGAGTCCTAGATCGCGTTACATGTAGTTAAGAAATAAACAAGATAATGCATCCGCCGTGACTGATTAAAAGAGAATAACTACTTCATACAGAAACTACAATATTACTTTCCTTGCCTCAGAGAAATTATGGAAACTCTTGAAATTTTGGGAGATGTGGACTGATGAAGCTTTTATTGGTTATTAGTTATTTATTAGTTACTGTCTCCCAAATATCCACTTATCTTAGTAAGACCCAAGAGAGATTGTTTCCTCTTCTTAACGTTTAGATAATGTATGCGTGAATCCTAAACAGCAAGTAGCAAAAGTCAAATTTTGCTTATCCTATATGGTGCTTTTTACACCTGTCTTGTTGCATATGTTTTTTGTTTTTTTTCATTCCTGGAAATAAATAAAATTGTCAGAACGAGATATTCCTAACCCATTCTACCCCTCCCATAGCAATTCTAAATCACGATCTCAAAGTGAACGCGGGAACGCAGGTTGAATTCTAAAGGCTGACGACGACACGCGAACTTGAGAACTGAGTTAGTGTCAATCAGTTTATAGGTGACAAATGCCACCACTAAGCGGAGCTAGAGAAGTAGGAAGCTAAAAAATAACAACACGCAAGGATGCATGGGTAAATACACACAAGACTACATGATGCACATATGTATCGAATACGCTGAACAGTACTCAACTACTACTACTGTAGTACTTTTTTGGACATAACGGTGGTAGTGAATCAAAAACGAACCAAGAAACGAAGGGAAACGCAGAACGGCCTTGTGTTAACCAAGAGACTTATGACTGTTATTTACTACCAACCTGTTGATAGTAACAGTTTTCTGTAATACCAAGACTTAACTCACGTGCGCTTAAAATATAGACAACCACTGTTAGTCATTGTGCTGATATTACAAACTCATACGAACTGAAACAACGTAAAAAGAATGATGACGTCATTAACTAATAAAAGTATTTTATACACTAAGCAAATAAAGACGAATTAAAACTACAGTTAAAACTTCCCAATACAGTTGAATACCGCTATTTCGAATTCTTAGGGAAAACGAAAAGCACAGTAGTTCGAAATAGCCGATAGTAAACTGACTGAATGGCGAATTTAAGGGAAATGAAATTGAGTTCGAAATAACAGAGAATTAAAAATAGCCAAGTTTGAATTTGCGGGGTCGAACTATAGTCCGAAATAGCGAGAATTCGAAACAGCCGATAGTTTACCGACTGAAGGGTATATCCAGGGGAAATGAAAAGTTGAGTTCGAAATAACGGGGAATTAAAGAATAACCGAGTTCGAATTAGCGGGGTCGGACTGTATTTAACAATTGAGTAAAGCACAGGCTTTTGACTTCATGTTTAAACCTCACTGGCCAGATAAATTCATGGTCCAACCCAATCCTTTCCTCGATGCAAAACTTAAATTACTAAAAGGCTATGGGATACTCTATATAAAAATACTAGCTGCCAGTGATCATCATAATAATCGTAGGCTTAGTCAGGTCCAAATTCGTTGACGAGGAAATGATACATGAAACGTGCTTTCTTCTGGGTCAGCTGATTGACATTTCTCTTGCTAAGGCCTGCCTCCTTCTTTTTCGGCGCTCTCAAGAACAGGGTACCAAATAAGGTGGCTGCAGTCAATAAAACAGCTTGTTAGAGATAAAACATGATTGACCTTGGATACTTAATGGTCATACAATTCCTCTGTGGGTAACAATGGGAATAACGTCGATTTTCCAGTTAGGTTAATAAAGCACAGTCATTGAGGGCTCTGAGGAGAAGCAAGGTAATGAATAAGTGGGTTTATGCATGGGAGGGAGTATAGGTGCGCGCGAGAGCGCGTGCCTGCGAGCAAGTAGAACGATTTGTAGACTGATGAAAATGATTCGACTTACCCAGAGTTTTGGCGTCCAGTTTATTATCGTTAGAGTGCAGTAACAGCTCTCTCAGGAATGAACTAATATACGTAAACACATTCTGGTGGCTTTGAGGCATCTGGAATATCAACTGCAAGTGAAAATACATACATGAGAAAATGACAGAAACTTGTCTGTACCAACTTTAAAGAAACTACCTGAACACCCACCAACAACATGCAATATCAGACAATGTTTTGACAACAAGAGAGGCCACACGGCCAAAAGCAGTACAGTCGAACCTGTTCACAACGGCCACCTTGGGGACGAAAAAGTGACCATTGATCAACTGGCCGCTGTCGAGGGGTTATTTTAGCAGTTGGGGCGCGCTTTAGTGGCCAATGCCGTTGTGGAGAGGTTAAAATAGAAGTGAGTGTATGGGCCTTCCGCCGGGACAAAAAAGTGGCTGTTGTAGAGAGGTGGTCGCTAGTGCAGGTTTAACCCTAGTTACAATAAGTAGGAATTCTAAGTCAGTTTCATCTCCTTTGTCATTCAGCCCTTGAATCTTCTTTACACAAGCCATAATGCATGGCTCCTGCATATATACCTTTTAAAGAACAAATTTCTTGTTCATACATTTGTTTCGAGAAGTAATTTGTTTCGCCTTACTGCACTACACAATTGGCTTAAAAGACACGCTGCTTTTTCATCCAATCAGAAGTAAAAACCAAAGCCCATCGGACTTGCTCGCACACGTCTTCCTGCGCTTCGCGTCAAGTACAAGCATTTAATTTACTTCTTATTTTGGTTTTGGTCTTACCACACGCAATTGGAAGCCGCTCTGAAGATTAAGTTGGTGAAATCACTTCGAGTGGGGTATGGGGCTGACAAAAAAAAAAACAATAACCACAACAACAACAAAATCGGCCAGCGATTAGCCAGTTGAGGGCAGTCTGGTAAGGAACATCTCGCAGGAGACGAAACTCGTCCAATAAAAAACTAGGAACCCTAGTGAAATGCCGAGTCATGTCAAATCTTACCTGTTTGCAAAGCATGTAGTTATTACAGCACTCAAGAGCTCTCTGGTAAAATGCATAAGGAATCACGGGTTCAGGTAAGGCTTCTAGAAAAATAAGTAAAGCTTCTGCTACGGAGTAAATACTGCCAGCTTGGAACACGTCAAGGAACTATAACCACATCATGCTAGGTGCAATAAAACGTGGATGGCAAAATGGCTTTGTGGTTATATGATCATTTTTGGGGATATTTAGAATTACCCTCAAATCAAAGGAAGCCACTAAATAATACCACAGAAGGGGCGTTAAGACTGGAACTTGCTACAGAAAAAAAAAAATATGGGGAGGAGTACAAAACCCGGCAAAACAGACGGTAATACAAATTTTCGATTCTTTTAATAATGCGACGTGACCTGCGAGGCCTAGTGGCTAAGGCGGTGCACTTGTAGCCCCTCCTCTGCCACTGGCCCGCCTACACTAGCACTAGCTATCCGCGGGCCAGTCTAATTAAAAAAATGTAAATTGAGGAACGAGAATAAAGATTGCTTCCTTACATTAGCCTTCAAATGTTTGTAGTTAATTGTGTTTGGTAGAATCAAGACATACTGAATGTGACATTCCTGAAACAAGATAAAACAATTGGAAAAAGTGGGCATAAAATTACAAGTAAAAACACCAGAAGGATACGCAGTTTACCACCACGGCAACAATCTAAATGTGTTCTGATCGCTTCCAAATCTCTCTCAAATCCAGACTGCCTGAGAATGTTCTCCTGAAGGGAAACCAAGAGTAGTATGTTAGCAAGATTGTCTTACGTGCTCCATCGTGTAGCACTCACGATTTGTCTCACCTGGCGCATGCCAAAGTTGAATAAGTGATCTGTTAGAAGCCACAGCTCTTTGGGAATTTCCAGTGGATGGGAATCTGGTGAAGCTGAGGGATTTGATGAGTCGATATGCTCCTAATAGAAGGGAAAGAAGACAAATTAAGGTTTCTTTCTGAGAAATGCAACTATAGTAATATATATATATATATATATATATATATATATATATATATATATATATATATATATATATAATAGGCAATTGTGGAAAACGAGGACGGACAACTTCGAGCGAAAAAAATATATATACAGTAAAAAATCTAAGAAATCTAAAAAAAAAAAAAAGAGTTTAAAAATTTAATAAAAATAAACGTTTCGGTCAAAGACCTTCATCAGTTGCAGTGCAAGTGAATAATAAATTACAATAACCTTAAATAAGTTTACAGTATAAAAAATGACATAATATTACAAAGATGATTACATAACAGGGCGTGGTAACACATGAAAACGAAAAAATTAACCAATGATAAACAATCGGTAATTACTAAGCGAGATACTATGACAATGCGGTACAAAACTCAAAAGACACAAACCAAATAAGAATAAATAATCAAATATAATACAAATAAGATTAATATAAAAAAAGTAACGCGATTCGTCGAGTCAGCCGAAAGTGTGAAGGGACCCGCGTGTAAAATATTCAATGTTCAAAAAAGGCGGTCCCAAAATCCCCAAACAAAGCCCTTGAAGCTATGCCGCGGCAAGGCACAACAGGCGCCCTAAACAGGGCCCTTAAACAACAATAATGTAATAAATTCCCCGATGGGGGCCCCTGAGAAAACCTAGCGCTAACAAAGCTAACAAGATCCAAGGTCAGGGCCTTTGAACACCTGAACTAAGATAACCGCCAAATTTGCAAGTTATTTTTGCGCTAATTGTAGTTTATTCTTTTTTTCGAGTGGAATTCCTGACGTTTGTTCAAGCCAAAAGGTGCCAGAGAGAACAACTGTGCACTCCAATATGCCTCTTTAGTGATTAAAAGCTTTTCGATGTTACTTGTATTGTTTGCATTTATCTGCACTTGATCAATACACTGGAAAGAAAAGTCGTTTAAGTCGTGCGGTGTTCTGTTGAAATGCACCGCTACCTCACAAGTCTTTTTCTTGGTCAGCATAGCAGACTTGTGGTTGCGAAATCTAACTCTAAAATCTGTTGTTGTAGAGCCAATGTATTGTAAGTTACATTTCTTACACGAAGCCAAATAAATGATATTTTTTGAATCACAGGAAAGTTTCAATCGTATCTTATAGCTCTTGCCTGTTTGAAAACTTTGGAAAGAATTTGATTCAACAAAGTAGTTGCGACAGAGATCACATCTTGTTCTTTTGCATTTAAAGCAACCCTTAACCTCAACAACCTCTTCAACCTTAGTGTTAGAGCCATAACGAGATGGCGCTAACAACTCCTTAAGGTTTTTAGATCTTCGAAAAGAGGCTATGATGGAATTTGGCGGAAAAAATTCTTTTAATTTGGGGTTGGATTCCAAAATACCTAGGTGTTTTCTGATGATGCGACCAACATCAGGTAAATTTGGATTAAATGTTGTTACAAATGGAAACAATTTCTTCTCAGCTTTGGCACGAGTTCTAAGTAAGTCAGTTCTAGATGTAGTTAAGGCTTTAGAAAATTGATCTTCCACTAGTTTTGTGGGATAACCCTGATTGACTAGATAACCCTTGTATTCAGTTGTTCTCTCGGCAAGAAATACTTGTTCAGAGCAGTTTCTCTGTAACCTAGTTGCTATGCCATAAGGGATAGCCTTGAAAACGTGTTTGGGGTGAGCACTTGATGGTGGAAGATACAAGTGGCTCTCAGTTGGCTTTGAATAAACGTCTGTCTGGATGAAACCCCCGATGAGATGTAAAGTTAAATCTAGCACGTGAAGCTCGCGTTCAGAAAAAACTAATTCAAATTTAATGGTAGGATATAGGGAATTTATAAAGTCAGTAAACTCATGCAGTGCAGGAAGGCCTTGTTGCCAGAGATCAAAAACATCGTCACGGTATCGCCACCATAAAGTCGGCTTTATGGTGAAAACCTGTTTGCCATATTTGTCCAGTAGAAAACCTGTTTGCCGTAGAGGTCGGCGCGCGCACGCTAAACTGTCACACTCTCCCTCTTTCATTGATAAATTTATTGAATACAGCAGTTGGATAATAACCTGGTATTCGGTGCAGTTGGATAATAAGGTAAAGACGGCTCTTGTTAGCTTTGTTAGCGCTGGGTTTTCTCAGGGGCCCCCATCGGGGAATTTATTACATTATTGTTGTTTAAGGGCCCTGTTTAGGGCGCCTGTTGTGCCTTGCCGCGGCATAGCTTCAAGGGCTTTGTTTGGGGATTTTGGGACCGCCTTTTTTGAACATTGAATATTTTACACGCGGGTCCCTTCACACTTTCGGCTGACTCGACGAATCGCGTTACTTTTTTTATATTAATCTTATTTGTATTATATTTGATTATTTATTCTTATTTGGTTTGTGTCTTTTGAGTTTTGTACCGCATTGTCATAGTATCTCGCTTAGTAATTACCGATTGTTTATCATTGGTTAATTTTTTCGTTTTCATGTGTTACCACGCCCTGTTATGTAATCATCTTTGTAATATTATGTCATTTTTTATACTGTAAACTTATTTAAGGTTATTGTAATTTATTATTCACTTGCACTGCAACTGATGAAGGTCTTTGACCGAAACGTTTATTTTTATTAAATTTTTAAACTCTTTTTTTTTTTTTTAGATTTCTTAGATTTTTTACTGTATATATATTTTTTTCGCTCGAAGTTGTCCGTCCTCGTTTTCCACAATTGCCTACAAATTTCATTACTCGAGGTTTGGACTACGAATCCTTTTGGATCCTTCTGGCGCGTGGCATCCCTGTTGGCTCGAAGCATCTTAACTTTTATATATATATATATATATATATATATATATATATATATATATATATATATATATATATATATATATATATATATATATATATATATATATTTTATTAGATGTTTTAGTGTGTAGTATCGCTGTATATTTTTACGAGTTGTGCCGTACTTTGACGAGCCCGTAGGGCGAGTCAAAATACAAACAACGAGTAAAAATACACAGGGATGCTGCACACCAAAACATGCAATAAGAGATTTATTATCCAACTGCTGTATTCAATAAATTTATCAATGAAAGAGGGAGAGTGTGACAGTTTAGCGTGCGCGCGCCGACCTGTACGGCAAACAGGTTTTCTACTGGACAAATATGACAAACAGGTTTTCTACTGTACAATATCGCTGTATATTTGTACTGTTATTTGGACGGTATTCGGTGCAGTTGGATAATAAGGCAATTTACCGCACCCAAATTCGCAAGTAGTCAATCAGAAGCCGTCCTGATATCCTGCGATATCAAGTAATTGATCTGATATCGCTAGATATCATGCTCACTTGGTCCAATTTGGGCACGGTAAATACCTTTTTTGGTACGCTTCGGAGCTGGCATATCAGGCGAGTTTGGTATCACCATGGGCATTTTGACTCGACTACGTCTCGCTAAAATACGAATCATGGCTCGATCAAATTCGCCTGATATGCCGCCGAAGCATACCAAAAAGGTACAATTAGGTAATAATAGTCAAATGGAAACCAAACTCACCAAGTTTACAAGAGTTGCAACAGGAACTTCTCTGATAGGTCCGTACATGCGTACCAACGCTTCAATAGATGAACCGAAAACACTTGGGAGATAGTTACCGCTGACCGACACCTGTCTACCGTTAAGAAAATTACTGCAATATTGAAGGGAGCTATTTTCACTTAGCACAATATTACCACTGGAAGTAATATAATATAAATACCTCTCAGGGGTTTCATTAAGGGCCGGGCACCGGGCAAACTGCCTGACCGTGAGGATGATTTTCAGTGCCCCTCTGGTTTGACCATCTAGCGGAAGGTTTTTCTTATAAAGAAGTTCAGTTCTAATAGTTTTGCCCATGTGTGAAAAGAAGTTCCCTCCTGCTGAAAACGTTAATGAAACCGCTGATTATCACAGAAAGTAACTGTACCTGCAAAAAATTAATGTTTTTTGTCGCGCACCCAGCTCTTGGAAATTCGACAGTGATGATTCCATAGAGAATTAGTCTGTGATCTTCCATAGGGCTGCGTTTTCAGTATCGAAGTGCTCATCTTGAAGACAGCAGACTCAATATTCGTAATTTGTTGTAAGTTATAAGTATTGCAATGTTAGTAATGAACTATAGGTAATGCAAGACATGCAGTGAAAAAAAAAAAACTAAATAAAATTAATAAGTAGACTATGTAGCAACGTAGGAAGACACTTCTAGGTCTTTCCTACAGAACATGTGACTACTCCAAAAAGGGTCAGCGAAGGAGCTTATAGATTTGTGAATTCCAAGGATATAAAAAAGTCTTTTCCACCCTCCAAGTGAAGAACGAGAATATCTTCAAGTTTCTCGTCTCCAGAATTCATGGTTCTTGACGATTCTTTATCAACGTACACAGTAAGACGAACATGTTTGGTGCCTCCTGCCAGGACAAAGAACAAAGACTGTAAAACTACTCAAAAACAAGATCACGACACTTCTAACCTATTCCTTTCGAATCCAAGCTGTAGACTACAGCTTTAACTTCAATCTCTTATTTCCATTGTTCATGAAAAGAGACGATAATTAAGTAAATTGACACAATCATGTGCGTCCAACTGCAATCTTTATCCCGGGTGGTAATCCTTACAATTACTACCCTGGATATGTTACCTGTTGTTATAATCCCCATACATGGTTTGACAGTCAACCAAGGCTTACAGTATTCAGTATCATCTAATTTAGCTACGAAAGCAAACCGAGCTGGCACCTGTCAATCAATCAAACAGTCATCAATCACATAACCAAACCCAAGTTTCAAAATACACAGAAAATGGTAAAAAGACAAAAAATAAACCTTAGTAGAGTACCTATGACTATTTGCACAGTCATCCCATAATCGAGTATCAGGCAGGGGCGTAGCCAGAGGGGGGTGTTCCCTAAGGGTCCACCCCCCTCGCCCTTTTCTGGTGAAATGTTTGTTTTAGTAAAAAGCAGCCCTGAATACGTTTACTGAGTTTCGCAGTAAATGAAAGCATGATAATAGCCTTTACGAGATGTTGGGAAGAGAGAGAAAGAACGGATGGAGGGTAAGAGTAACGTAAGAACTGTATTTACAAATTAGAATTGGTCCAAACAAAGAGGTAAGTGCTGATATCCAGTTCAAACCAAAATACTCACCTGACCAGTGTTTACAATTTCCAAAGTGGCTGTCTGTTTTTCAAGAAACTGGACATCTTTAAAAATAATCTACATAGAACAAGAAAAAAATAATCACAAACTTGGGGATGGAGTTGTGATGTTCAACCAAGCTCTTAGAGCTAAAATTCAAATAATTGTGTTGTAATGTGGAATGAGAATCAACATGTTGAGCTTGAAATAATAAAGGTTGACAAGTTTCCAATCCACTATATGTACAATACCTCTGTGGTACCCAGTTGGACTTGGGGCAGGTTTTCATTTTCTTTTCTGTCAAGTTTTCGTATGACATCTTCCATAACTTGTCTTTCTTGCTCCACATTTACAACTCTGACCTGTCAATAAGTAGCAGTTCTTGGAGGTGAGCAGTAAAATCACATGCACGCAAAGACACTTCTAATAAACATATGGTGGTGGCTTATTCCTCAATGTACAGTAGTTGTAGACACTGTGACTTTTATTCTTATAGCCTATTCTGGGCTCCACTCTGTATCTGGTGTAACCAACATTATTATATGGATTGTGTTTGTAGTCGCTATAAATAAAGCACACTCTGATTGGCTAACTCTAGGGCATTATTATCTGTAATGCCCATCAGCTGATTACGAGCCTGCAAGAACAAAGCAGAACGCCATATAATAAACTACTTCTTAACCTCGAACATTTGGTCTTTACAGGAAAATCTTAAACCTCAGTCTTGCTGTAAAATGGCAAGGTCTTGGTTTGAGATTTTCCCAGTCCTGACTCTTGCTTAATAAGTAGTTAAAACTGAATAAAAATGCCTTTGAATAGAAAACAAGGGAAAAAAGAAAGTAGGGTAACATATCTTGAGGTTCTAAATTATTATTTTTTTATCCTGTCTAGGATTTTGAGGCCACACATTGAATCCACTTCTGACACTTAATGAGACATAAAAGCATGAAATCGTAAAAATGCTATCTCACAATTCGTTTTTACTTGTTAAGAAAGCTTTTGGCAACCTTGTACGTAAAATATAAAATATCTTTAATGTAATTATCCCATGCCTATCATACATGGATCAAAATGCACTGTCTTGTTTTACAGACTTGAAAGCAAATAAAACATTATTTGTTGAGTTAAAGCATTATCAATGCTTGTGACAGTAGAATAGAGCCTTGTGTATCACTTTTAGACTTTGAAAGGTCCCCACCCTCTATATCCCACAAAATTGGGAATGCCTCTTTACAATGCATCTAGAAGGGAGTGCATGAAGGGAGGCAGGTTTTAATACTCGTCTGGTGTCTGGGTTACACTTACCCCAACTTCAAACAAGGCGCTGACAGGTTTATGGTCACTTATTTTTAGTTTATTATGGCTACGATATTCCAGCTGGTTGACTTGAGATCCTGTCCATAAAATACGATCACACCAGGCAGGGGCCCGACCTTTTTCGCTAAAAATAAAAAAAATTCAAAAAAATTCAAAATAGTCTCAATATAGTACTCAGTGATCCAGACCTGCTTTCATTGTGACTGAAATGAAATCTACATTCATTAAACATTGCTGGCACATTTCTAGCAGTAATAAACAATCTCTCCCTTTGTGTATTCAGTCCTTCCTCAACTAGAGGAACATCCAAGAATGATTCAATCTGAAAAATTCCACCTGATGATTAAGGACTATAGAGGTCCATGAAGAGTCAATGATTGCTTTTCACTTGCACTCACAAATTTAATACCACAAAAAAAAAGTCCTAAACACTGAACAGATGAAAACTTTCAGGCCTAGTTCGATCTGTATTAAACAAGTTTTATACTGCTTCCATAAGAACTCTCTTGTCCATACAATCTTGTGCTTATATGGTTAAAACGTAAATGAGCAATATTCTGAGTGGCTCTCTTACACTTTGAAAGTGCATAAAGCAAAACCACACTGAGCTAATTTCCTCTACATGCGTGTTAGACAACCTTGTACTGATCAAATCCAATAGTAAAGTAATCACTGAGTTGACTCAACATTCTTAGGTTAAAGTTTTATTTGCTGCTTGTTATTAAAAAGCGACGTCATCTATGCACAACCCTGTCATGTTAATAATAAAATCACCTTGTGTCCCAATTATCTGTTCCTGGATCGTATTTGTAAGTTGGTTTGAACTTGATGCTGCCTTCTTTAAAACCTTTAAAGCATTTCTTTTCTTTTTGTTCTTTGATGAGTTGATCATTGGCTAGGAGTTCTTCATACTGCCCTTTATCTGCCAATCTTCTCACGAGATCTGTATCCATGCCACTGATCCTGTAATTTAAGTCTCCTAACCAGAACACAGCCCTGACAGAGAGAGGATGTTTTGATTATGTGAAACCCTGGAGACAAGCTATGTGTTTAACAAAATACATATATTCATGAAATGTGGCTAAATGTAATTTAGGCACAGTTTGAGTCGAACCAATGCTGGCCAGCAGTCTCACAGGGTGACCATGCTCTGTGGGGTCTTATACGGAGTTTTGCAGGGATTATGTGTTTTTCTTGCCAGCTGTTTGTCTTGAGTGCCATTTGTGCTTGTAGCCTGCTTTTGCTCCCTCCCCTCCCTCCCTTTCGCTGGCGATGGTATGTATATGGGGTGGTAAGTATCTCCACTGAATCTATCAGTGTGACAGCGCCTGGTGGTTGCCACTCTCAGAGTTGCCATGGATACCTGCGTGCTCTACTTGAGGCTCATATCTCGGCTCCACCTTTCCCAAGCTCATCAATTGGCGATTCATCAGTTTAATATTACATATAACTTACTCGTGATCAGTGATTGAAAATGAACCATAGGACCCATTAAACTCCAGCTTGCTTAGAATATCTCTGTAGTCCTGTTGGTTGGAACAAATTATCGTCATTGATTTTTATTCAAGATAAAGATATACCCCTAATATCTTTCAGTTAAGAAATCCAAATCTAGTAATACCCAGTCATTATGATTGTTGAGCGACGGTAGACTCATAGGAAGGGCACTTACTTCCAGATTGAGCAGTCTGGATTTGAGGCCTGGCCAGAGAAACTGCATTGTGTTCTTGGGCAAGACACTTAACTCTCACAGTGCCCCTCCCAACCCAAGTGTTTAAATGGGTAGTGGCGGATTTTAATTAATTCTGGGGAGTAACCCTGTGATGGACTACCATTCCATCCAAGGAGGAGTAACACTCCTAGTACTTCATGCTATAGAAACCAGAGATAAGCACCAGCCTGATAGGCCAGTTGACGCACATGCAGACTTTACTTTCACATGTGGTCTCATCTACAATCATGGACAAATTGTGTTGGAAAAGGCCAAAAACATGAAATCATAATTGTAATGCCTACAGAATACATGTTGACACCCCCATTCCCCCTTCCAATGTTGGAAAATGGTTAAATGCAAACTTGTGTCAGATGAAAGTGTTTTGTCAACATTGCACAGGGTTGGGAAGCGGCAAAATGTGTATAGATTGATTTTTTTCCAACCCTTGTGACCAAGTTTGTAGCTGCCAGTAATAATTATAATTAATACCGACAGTACTAGTCTCAGCTGGCAATCAATAACCAAATTTACCCACATCCTCCAAAATCATGTGGTTAGACAGCTGTGTGTAATGAGATGAGATGTGTCTATGAAGCTTCAAGAGCAACCAGGTGTGTGGGAAATCTATTGACATCTAAGTGCAATAATTCTTTAGAAAATAGCCCAAAGAAAATACATGCACTGATGGGTTTAAAAATCATACATCCTTAACTCGATAGAAACAGAACTAGCACAAGCTGTTGAGTTAAGATGGCCCTAGTAAGGAGAATTTACAGTTTGATGATCAAAGTAAACAAGCTGTTTTCTTTTTTTGTCACAGAATTTTCATAAAGAACTGAAAAACTTGTTTTCCGTGTTTCTAATATCGAGTTTTGGTATAAATCTACTAGCGTTCTATCACAACTGCCGTTCTCTGATTGGTTACGCTACTTGTTATCTATTCTGTGATAGATAGTGAGTAGTGTGGCAGTGTGCCCTTGTTAACAAAATGATGTCTGCTTCTTGACATTTTCGAAGTGTCTGTGAAGAGGATTTAGATAAAGTTTTGAATAACTAGTAGATTTATACTAAAACAATTAAATTATTGCCTCTCGATTTCTATGTGTGATAGTTGACTCGAGCTGTGCCCTCGTCAACTATCACATGATAGAAATCTTGTCTGAGCTCATAATCGAATTGTGTAATAGAAACACTTGTGGAAGTTTGAGAGAATTTGAAAACACTGTGGAAACACTTGCCTGTTTAATCATGTTCTCACAGCATTTCTCGTTCTCCCAATTAACTTCCACTTGTGTTTCTATAGCTCAATACTGAAACACGGCATACATTTTCAATTTCTTAAATATTATACTTAGCATCACTATACCTGGTTTCTCCTCTCAAACTCCTCTGTATGAGCTGCAAGATGGGAGTTTACAAAACAAATACTTGTGTTGTGAATCTGCATTCTGATGGCCACACCTCCTTTGTTACCCTGTTTAGAACCAAAGTGTAGCTAATGAACACAACAATTAAGGGCCTGTTTACAGGGAGGGTTACCCTAGCAAACGGGTTAACCCTAGCTGGAGGGCAAAAGATAGCCTGGGCTTACAAGCAAATTTTCACAGGTTGGGTAACCCTACAACCCAGGACAACTTAATGCGCAGTTACACTCAAAGGGTCTGGAAATAAGTAGAAAGTAAACTGTTAACTCGGGTAAGCGGGTTAACCCTACCTGGACTGTTTACAAGAGAAAAAGTTAACCCGCCTGCCAGGGTAGCTCTGGCACACAGATAGGGTAACTTGCCTACCCAGGTAACCCTGGCCGCTTTGTAAACATGACAAAGAAAAAATGAGGAAATGTGTGAGTGCTAGGGTAACCCGCTTGTGAGGGTAACCCTCTCTCCTTGTAAACAGGCCCTAAGATCTAGATAATACATTACTATATAATCTTGCAAAGGTTTTCTGTACCCGACAATGCACTGTTCAGGCCTGGAACCAAGCAAAATCATTGGCTGTTTGCCATCAGCATAGAAACTCTGATGCAAAGTCCAATGATATATTAATTTTTAGTACTTAATAATGTGAAATCTACTAATTTCTTTTCAATTTTTACATTGTATAATAATTTAATTAACAAACTTGCAACTTTACTATTAATAGTAGAGACTGACCTGTCTGGTTTATGCACATATTTGTACAGCTGTACATTCCCACTCTTATTTTCTTTATTCATTTATAAAGATACTAATATTAAAAACTGGATCAATGCAGATAAATGAGGGAATTCAATGGTTTTCATTGGCTTAGCCTTCATGGTGTATGAGCCATTATACCATGCTTTGCAAATATGGGAAGTGTAATTGTAACTCTTTTAGGTGTTTTAACTTTAATTTATTTTACTTCTATTCAGTTTTCTATATTTGGGGGCACTTTTAATAAAACAGTTATGGTATCATAATTCTTATTCCACATGTGCTTGTTGAATATGAGATGGTTAATAGTTAACTCGTGTCCAATGCATGCTTGTGTAATAATTGTTAAATAATTTATCAAGTGTTACAATATGTCATCAGGATAAATAAAATGCAAGACTTGCACATAAAAACTCCTCAGATCCTTACCATAAGACCCATGATGCCAGTAGCTACAGTTTCAGCATCAACTTCAGTGACATAATGCTGATACTGGCTCTTGACAAAAACCATCAATAAGATGCCCACCAGACGAATGGTCTTCACCTGGAGAAGTGCAAACAAATGACAAATTTTCAACACATGAAAGCCAAAGGGGTGGGGGGGGGGGGGGGGGGGAATACAAACTTTAATTTAGAGAATCTGATGTGAACAGTCATTAAACATTGTCGTTGGGTTTCTCTATGTTGTCTACATTACTTTGTAGCTTCTTAACCTCAAAACAAAATAGACAACGCCGTGCCCCTTAAAAAAGTACTTTTGCCATAACCTTAGTGTACTGGGCTTTAGGGTGGAGTCCTCGCTCAGCAATCTTTAGCCACTCATCTTCTTTTGGAGTAACATTTTTCAGCAATGTCTCAGCACTGAGGTCAAGCTCCTGAAAACTAAATAAACAAAACCAGTGTTGGAAATTAGCGCTTGCCCGCTCACCAATGTGAGTGCGAAGAGTGTCGGGTGAGTACAAATTATTGACCACTCGCCCGTTTGGCGAGTACATAATACTGATAACACTCCTTTTATTTTCCATTTTATCTCTAAACCAAAACTTCCAGGTGCTTTTTTCACCTTTTTTATCTTTTTAGATGCTCAACTAATTTGCCAATAATAAAACACAACTTAGTGTTTCATAACATAATAGACAAAATGAAATATGGCTTCCTTGCAGTGACGCATCTTTCTGGGCGAGTGAAAGTAACACTGGGTGAGTGCAGTTTGAGAGTCACTCACCCGAATGGCGAGTGCTGTCAAAATTTAGTTTCCAGCACTGCAAAACACCCTTCTGTAAGTTGTCTTGTAAAGTAGAACCCCACCTTATGGTAGGTCACCTTTTTATTATGGCTACTTCTTTGTTCTGGCAAAACACCCAAAATTTTCTTGTAAGAAAATCCTGTTAATGCAGCCACCTCCTTAACACTCCAATGGCCACATTCTGAAATCCCAACCTGTATATTATTATTTTACCCTGTTTACGTATATGGCACTCTAACCAGTCATGTTACTCTTTCCATAGATCCTTTGCATAAATGGCGTCTAAATTTGAATAACAATAATTTATACATCCTTAGCCTCATACTCGTGTTTCAAGACAAAGGATTTTTTCACATGAATGTGAGGCTAAGGGTATATACGTATTGTTATTCAAATATAGGCACCATTTATGCAAAGGGTCTACTGTTAATAATATATTGTAAGTATGTATTGATTGAACTTGATGGTTCAATTTTTCTTTAAATTATTTCCACATTCCCGATGCTTATTAAAGAACAGTTGCATAGAAGTACAATTGTGATAATATTTACTCAATTTAGACCAGTCATGAAATTTGACCCTAGGTCCTTAATAGGACCACCCCATTAATATGGCATGAATGTGGCATTAATATGGCATTAATATGGCCAAATTTTCATGGCCCTTTGGCTCCAAGTGGCTTATGAAAAGAAAATGTCTCACCCCAGACTGAACACATCAGGTGGATCTTGATCAACAGCAAGCCAAGGTGCCACATTCTCTGCAGGAGTCTGGCCATTGACATTCCATGTTCCAACAAAGATTCTACATTAATACACACATTTAATTATAACATGAGGCAAGTTGTCAATAGCCATATATGGTTGACTGTGGAATAATTTATAACCTAGAGTCACACTAAGCTCTCAATGTGTACTTGTAAAGGTCTACAGTTAAACAGCCTTCTCTGTGAACATAACCCTTGTACATTGAACACATATTGAATACTTATGCCTTCCTTGTTCTTGCTGTTTGTTAGTTGGTAGTTTTCTGAGAAACGATATATCTAGCCACAAGATATGAAGTTGTGTCTGTATAAATAGTCTGACTTATTCTTTTTCTTTCATCTACACTGTAGTATGTTTTGCTTGCACAAATGTTACTAACCACTTTTTGCACAGTGCCAACAAGGCAAGAATGTCTTTTATCAGGAAAAATTCATTTTGGATGAAAGAATTTCTCTCCACATGTTTTACAACTCAACACTTTAGCTCCTGCATTGTCAAATGTGCTCATTCTGACATGACTTGTCTGTTACTGTGTACATGTAGGTATACCTTACAGTTGCTTTGCCTTCAAGATATTTGTTACTTTAGTTTGTGTTTAGAAACTTGTTACACTGGACAGATGACCCCTGGGGGAACCCCCATATAAAATGGACAATGTGCTCGTTGGAAATTTTGAAAAGAACCCCTAAGCGGTACCAAGATCCAGTTTCGTAGGCATGGCTTGCATTTTTTTTAAACCCTAAGGGTACCAATTCTAAAGCAACACATAACCTCCTGTTGAGTTTTTTCTTTTGGCTCAATACCCAAAAGGCACCACAAACACTCCCACTGTCAACCTTTTGAGGCTGAATATGTACCCTTAAAAGGTATTACAAGCACCCCTATCCTTTTTATATGGGTGTCACCACCCCCCCCTCCCCCACTCCCCCCCCCCCCCGGATGTAACTCACTTCAGCTTTTTGATATGAGTGTATTCCGATTCTCTTGTAGCCATGTGCAGTTTAATAAATCCATCCCTGGCACTAACGCTTGTTGGCAGGATAGACCTCCTGGGTAGTGCAGGTGAGTCAGTGCTTCCCTTATCTACTTCATCAGAGGCGGTTAGACTCGCTGACGACAGTGATGGGTGTATGGTGGGTGAAGGAGAAAACCCTGGCATTCCAAAGACATCTAATGATGCATCGTCTGGTTTGGATTCTGAGGCTAGTAAAACAATAATTCAAATAACAACATGTCGATGCTACCACACACAGCCATTCCCAAAAGACATCAAATTTCTTAAATTTCTTAAACAAGGAAATCATAACCATCACCATCATCATCATCAGATGGAGATTTCCTCAACTGATATATTCTGGTAGTTTCAAATTGTCATGTGGCAGAGATTTTGATTTCATTCCTCAAATTTAAATGCTTTGCTGGACATTGCATTTTCAACTCTCACTGCCCTTCATGCTTTTTATGTACTACATGAAACAAGCTCAATTTGTTGGACTTTCTTAGAGATAATAATTATTATAATTGCTAGCATTGCAAATAATCCAACTCCAAATTTTATGCAGTAAAGGGCAGAGGAAGAGGTGTTCCACTAAGTTTGCTATTTCTAACTTTTTATTTACTAAGTTCAAAATTCCTCTTTGTATATTTTACCTGTTACAACTTCTGATCCACTTGAGCTTGCTACTTCTAGGTGATCCCAAGGCCAGCCATCTGTTTGAATCAGTGACTGAGTAATTAGTTAGTTATATGGGTTATTGACCTAGCGTGAGGTCAAGATGGTTGGATATGGTGTGTTTATGGACCGAGATGGAGTCAAGGTCTGTAAATCCATATCCAGCTGAACAAGTTCAGTCAACACTGTTTTCTTGCGGGACACAGTGGGTAATCCAAAGCTGGCAAGATAGCGCAATTTTGCTCGCTTGGGTAGCCAATCGAAGCACCGGATTCAGTTCACCTTGCCTGCTCACTGAGCTAGACATTTTAGTGATAAAAAAACTTATTGACCTCAGATGTTGTGGGACTGCAACACTCATTAGCCCTAGTGAACATTTTTCCAGGATCTTCAAACTTTAAAGGACATTTGAGCACCATCTTGAGGATATGGAGAATCTTGGTAAGATCCATGCAGAAATCTCAATCTTTCAGAAATTGTTACTTGAGTCTTCAAAATTTTCTGGACCAAAGTACTCAAGGACATTGGTTGACGTCTTTGTAGTAAGATCCTTGTCTTGGCTAGGGAGGACCTTTTAAGACTCAGAGTACACCTTACAGTGATACTTACCTACGCTTATGAAACTTTTTCTTCCAATCAACTGCTGATATTTTTCTAGCCACTTGAATTCAGGCACACCAACCATGTGAGCCCTTTGTCGATAAGCTTTACAGGTAAATAAACAAAAACTTTTATCAGTAATAACCTATTAAAACAGACAGGGTTACAAAAGGAATGTGGTGAGAAAGAAAAGGCGAGGAACCAATTGAGACTCAGATTTTAAGGAGAAAGTGGAGGTGGTAAGGTCACATCTTAAGGAAACAGGCTAACAACATCACCCAACAGGCACTAAAATGGAACCCTCTGGGTAAGAGGAAGAAGGATCACCTAAGGAACTCCTGGAGAAGGGGTGTGGAGTCTGAAATGAAGAAGTGGGGCCACACCTGGACCATACTAGGAAGGCTTGCCCAGGACAGAAGCCGATGGAGAACAGATGTGGTCAATGGCCTTAAGTATGCTCCAGCTGAAGCTGAGGGACAAATCAATCACCTTATTGAAACCACAACCAGGGTATTGAAACCCCTTACTCTGGAATTGTTGTAGCTAAATATCTGTCACTATTAATAAGAAATTCAAACCAGTTCAAATGCTAATAATAATATTGAAAGAAGTGGCATCACCTCCAATGGCTTTATTCAATTCAGCCAAGAAATTCTTTCCTTGAGTATCCTTCTTCAACTCAAAGACAAGCTTTGTCTGGTCGTCAGTCAGGATTTGAAACCGTACTACACCTATAATAGAAATGCATATTATACAGTCACTTTATTTTAAAAGCAAATTTTTATTGTGCATGATATGACTCAATTTGCATAACTGCTGATTTTGCATTCCAATATTGCTGCAATTATCAGTGTATCTTTCTAATTAAGATTTTTGTATTGCAGCTAATAAAAATTATACATATCTTGGGTGAGTTTATGGACAATGCTATGATGATATTTAATTTAACGTAAATGTAAATGTAAAATGTAAATGTAATTTGTTTACCCACGGAGCACCAAGGAGTTCACAGAACTCGTTCAGAAATGTCCGTGCAATAAGTTTCTTTAAAAAATTTACATGAACAGCATATTAATTGATATAGGATGTTGCAACATGCCAAGTATTACTAGTTAACAAGAAAAAAATGATAATTGTAATAATAATTTTTTTAAAACTATTGACTGTCAATTCATTGTTTACCCTCTTTGTCGTTACTTTCATCAGCTGGTTGATCTTTACATACAAAAAATATTAAAAAAACCAAAACATTTGAATATTAGTAAGATAGACTACAACCTATTATTTTAATGTTACTTTCTGGCTGGGAAGCCCATATAGTGAGAAACCGTGACCTTGGAAGGTCTTGGAAATGCTGCCCAAGGCTGCAAGCCAAGGACAGCATTTTCAAGTCCAAGGTCGCAGTTTTTCACTTTACAGACTGACCCTAAGCTGGTAAATAACTTATTTATTTTTTCCTCTCTCTCAAATCTTTTTCTAATTGTTGACCTTTTCCACAACACAATGTGCCTATGCGTTACCGTTAAACCATGGTCAGAGATAGGAAAATCTGAACTGCCGTAAGAAACAATCAGATTGGAGGATTTGTTACTGAAATGAGTGACAACATGAGAGTAAACATGTGTGTGTCACCTAGCAACACAACAAACTGTCACACTGTCACACTTTGACCTCAGCCAGGGATCAAACAAGGATGACTTGACCTGGAAGAGGTGCACTGAGAGCCAGCCGATCACCTTCCCTCTTACATTATATTGCACATTATTATATTATACTTTTTTATACACAAACAAATATCTCAAACACATGACTTGTATATGATTGTCAAAATATGTTGTTACTAACATTTCTCTGCCAAGTGTACAAAATTGAAGTTAAGTACCAACTAACTCGAAAGATTTTAAAAGAAATGTGGACACTACATGACCTCAAAATAAAATAAACGTGAACACATACCAGCCACAGTTGCATACGAAAAAGGTCCACGGATGGCCAAAACATACAGGACCTCTAAATACTTTTCTTGAAAAGATGATTCACCCATCCACTGAAAGATGATCAACCTGTTAAAATAAGTGGTGAGTGTGTGAATTTTATTAAATGCAGATCAGAATTTACATGTGGTAACTGATGAATGGATGGGGAAATATATACATTGCATTGGATACAAAAGGTAATTAGGTCAATTTTTAATTAATTAATATGTATTTTATAACAATGATTTTCTCAGAATTAAATTGAAAATGTTTTTTCCAGGGAATATTTTTACACACCATATACTAAGTTCTTGAATTATTTACAAACAAGCAATCTGAAAGATACTTTAGTCTTAAAATTAATCAACGTTGTCAGGGTTTGAAAAGAACTTGAATTCCAGCTTGCCCTTGGGACAAGCAGCTCTCAAATTTTGCTTGCCCTTAGCAAGTCTTAGTTTGCTCTTCTAGTAGTTTAGTTGACACAAGATTTGCCTGATCCCTGGGAATGAAATGTTACATGTACTTGCCAAGAAGGAAAATCTACTTGTCCCAAATGTCCAGATGGCACTGTGCCCTGCTGTTGTATTGTTCAATTAAACATAAGCTTAAAGTCTTGTATACACCAAAAATTAAGTACCCAGTATCCAGAGTTCTTGTTATGAGAGAAATGAGGCAGCCAACTTTGTTGTGATCCTTCAACAGAACTCCTGTAGTGCAGTATGAACCGTTAAGGAAATAAATAAGCAATACAAAACTATTTTGCCCACAAGTATATATCTCAAAGGCAAACTTTGGAGAGTAACACTATAAACCTTGGCCTTATATTTACTCTTTCTCTTTGCTTTTTTTGGGTTCTTTCTCTCCTTCTTACTTTGCTGGTTTTTGGATGGAGAAAAAGAGGGGGATGGCCTTATTATTTAAAACTGTATCAGGTCAAAAAATGTTCCTGATCCCTAAAGTAAAGAAAAAGTACTAACCGACTCAATAATATTTAATGAAAATAATTTTCATTTAATTCCCAGTCCTGCATTCATGCATAAATAAATCATCATAAAAGTGGACAGCCTTCAATTACAAAGCTACTTACATGTAACAAATAGATTCCATGTTGTTCAGTAATACTGTAGATCACAGATGATGTCATTATAAACAACTAGGTAAGAACAGAATGGCTTGGAGGCGACAGCTGAGTGTATCACTGCTGTTCTTACCACATTTTAATAACCTTCTGTGATCTATTAGTGAAAAGAAGCAAGGCAACATGGAATCTACTTGACCTGGTTTTATAATAATACCCAGAAACAAAAAACAAAGGTTAATGGCCTTGTCTATGTGTCAGTCCACCAATAGATCATAAGTAAGAACCAATCAACATGTGAGAATAATTTGACTTATCATATAAAAACCAATACTTCATGAAAATTTAACAATTTGGCATTGAGCCCTGTATATGGTATTAAATAAATAATTTATTTAACTGAAGAATTTGCAACATATTAATTATAGATGTCTCCCTTCTGTTCACTCACTACGGGAATATATATTAAAATGTCTTTTACAGGAAAAACAGAGACAAAAACTAACTCAATATCAGTATCCACAGGCTGTCGTACTTTATTATATATTATAAATTATAAATTGGTCAGAAATGACAAACAGGAACAAAATTAGACACTAAAAGTTTTGAATTGATCTGAGTAGCTGCGCATCTTGCAATAATTGTGCGCAAATTTCAGCTGTGTTTTTCATGGTATCATCTGATATGCCAACAATCGTTTCCCTGTCAAATCTCGCTTAGTGAGCAATAACACCATATTTCCTGCCGGACGCAAAATTGTTCCGCCTTCAAATTGGCCATATATCATCGAGCAAGCGAGCGCTGTTGTCGGTGTTGAACAGTAATTTAAGTTATCCACGGAGTTCTAATGATAGCTGATCCCAGTGTCACCTCAACAAAATCAATACACTGAGTTCTGCGATGTTATGGAATTTTCTTCACAGAGAATAATAAAAATAACTTTAAATACAAGCGCAGTTTCTCTAACATAACAGTCCCAAGCTATCGAATTATTTCGCAGCTGAAGCCGTTGAAGCAATACTAAATTAGAAATAAAATATGACGAAAAGGATATTTTTATGCACTTCTCCTCACTTTTGAGTTCTTTCTGCACTCGTCCTACAAGATCCATGGTTAAGTGCTCGAAGACTAAGCTGGATTCAGTGGCTACGTTCCCTCGGCTTGTCACCGCCAAAACTACTTGTCATCCGCCATGTTTGTTTTCCTAGTTAGCAGCTAGGAGACTAAGTTCTACATAACTCCCGGTCACGGGCTAAGCCACGGGCAAGGCACGGGCATCCCGGCCCGGGAGGAAAAGTTTACAAGTGAGGCGGCCGGGAAAAGGCCAAAAGTTTACAAGTAAGGCGCCTTACTTGTAAACTTTCGACACTTCATTTTTTTTCCAGATTTGTTTACGGCCGCCCGGCCCGCCCCTTCTCCCGCCAAGAAGGACGGCTGTTTTCGCAGGCTAGGTTTTTCCGTCATGGAGATTGTTTCTGGGCTAGCCATCCAGCACGGCGTTTTTTCGGCTGCCTGCATGAAACAACAGGTTTCTTAGTTTCAGGAGAAGAACAGCGTTGGCACCATGACTAAGACTGTGTCACACAGGCTATGACTTAAGGGAGCTACTAACATTGGCAAAGTACTCTCAACTAATGGCTAACCAATCTCTAGAAAGCAATTTAAGTAAAGGAAACTCAACCAATGAGATCGTGATTTTCTCCCGGGGATCTTCTAGAGTCTCTATAGTTGAATAAAAGCTCACAATTGCCGCAGATGTTCTTTCAAAACTACAGTCGTTGCGCCTAGAGTCTAGGAATACTCTCGTTAATGGCAAGTTTGTCAACATTGGTAGGTCGACACAGGGGCACCCAACAACCGTTTTCTCTCAAATGCTCTTTACCGCTGTTTTAGGCTATCTGGAGTACTTTTAAAGCTCTGTAGGTTAATTTTAGGTTGCGCCAAAAGAATTTTATCTGTTCGGTTATTCTAGGGTAACTTGAGTATTCTCGAATTTATTAGGGCTTTTTTGTCCATTCCCTGAAAACCCTAGGTCTTATCACCTTTCCGAAAATGATAGCTGACCTTTTTTCGGTACCCAAAACGACATTTTTAACAATCTGAGAACAACAGACATTGAATTTCTCATACCACGAAAGTTCGAGGCGACAATTCTCTTCAGAAAATCAGAGGGGATTAAAGGCCTTCCGAACAGATAATTTACCGAAAGGATCCGTTGGGTGCCCCTGGGTCGAATAGAAAAGCAGTCACTGTTTCTCCACCCCCCCCCCCCCCCCCAAAAAAAAAAAAAAAAAACTGAAAGAAAAATAGTCGTTGTCTTGATTGTCAAGGTAGGAAAAGACAATGTACATTTCGCGACTGCATTATTATTTTGGTTTCCTTGGAAAGGGAAACTCCTGATTTTTATATAAAGTGTCAGGAATGCTGGAAATGGTGTTTTAACGGGTAAAATCGGAAACATTTTCCAAGGGCGGGCAAGGGCCCGTAGAAGCTTGTGCCTGTGGCACTCGACAACCACACCGATGGCGTCTAAAATTATGCTTAAGGTAGAAGTTGTTTGTTCCAAAGAATATTTAACCGGACACTAAACATTGCCTTAAAGTTCCCTAAAACAATTAGCAAAAGCCTAACTGCTGAGCAATTCACTTTTTGGCCTCTCCAATAATGGATTGGAATTGCTGGACTGCCTAACCTTTTAACCCTCGAATCCAGGGCTCAGAATTTAATTGTAAACCATCAATAGGCCAGTTAATTAATGGAGCGATTTCACTTTAGGCCACACACTGGGAAAATATTGTTTATTTTCAAAGTCGCTTGACTTGACCTCAGTTAACTCTACCACAGAACGTCTTGTTAGAATGGACACTTCTGGAAGACATGCAAGAAGGTACATGAAGGCTCACCACTCGGGAAAAATAAGAGAGCTTAAGCAAACCACGATGGCAACGACAACGAGTACACCACCAATATTAATAAGTAGAACTGCTGTGTAAGTGCGTTATAAATTTTTGTATATTTATCTGCCGTCCTCTGCAAAACATCAACGTGAAATGACTAAAGTTCTGCGTATTTTGGAGAACGCGAACGACAGCGGCTAATTTTTCGTATTTTCACTTGGCATTTGAACACTGGCGTTACATACTGAGCTTGAACAAGTTCTGAGACCAATAGTGCACTAAACAGATTAGACAATTCCAAAATTCTAAGGTATAACATAGATTCATTTTTTACGAGGCGTTGTCCTCGGGGGAGCCATCGTCATTCCTTAAGCTTTCGACAATGTGATGGGGAAACGAGAACGAGACAAGCTCTTGTTACTTATTTCTGAAGACGAAAGCTTCCTCTCTGGTAAACATCATTCCCTTTAAATGCTGTTACAATTGAGGGCGTCCTCATAACAAAGACTTTGCTCGACATAACCTGCTGGACAAATGTTCACTCCATATGCAACGATGCATGAGTGTTGACAGTATCCAGTCTGATTTCTGCGTTAATTAACTAAAGTTTTGAGTGTCCTGACATATGAATAGTAGAGCCACTCAGAAATCTCACTGGAATGAAGCCACTTTCTCCAGATGACACAATACAAGGCACATCACCTACAACAAGAATAGAATTGGATAAAACATTAAACTCTATCTTCAGGTTTCCGGGTCCCCTTCTTGTACCTAGAGGAAAAAATTCAAAAGTGTGTATTTTTGTTATTGAGTATATAATTGATCTTTGTAAAAACGGACAATTCTTACACTCTCTATTAAGCCACACTGGTTTAGGGATAAGTAGTTGGACCGAGTGGAGTACAATTCAGGGAGTATATCGGTTGAGTAATTTCAAAATCGGACGAGCGCGAAGTGCGAGGCCGATTTCAAATTACGAGCACGATTACTCCCTCAATTGTACGACACGATGTCCAATTACTAATTAATCGTATCTATAACAAATTTCGAAACTAAGAAAGTCTTTTGATAACTTCTTTTGAGCGAAAAAGTTTGTAGTACTTTCCATAGGTTTTAAAAGCTCTAGGAAACATTGAGAGGGCGCGTAATTGACGTGCGAATGGCGTGGGTGACAAATAGGCGCGCAGAGAACCAATTGATCAAGAATTTAATTACAGATACGACTAAAAACAATATATAATGAAAACCAGTGAAGATGAATACAAACTTATCAGTTGAAAGTTCCTATTTCCAGCTAGAGTGATTTTCCTGATGCAAATCGTTTTTACTCAGTCTGACAATGAAGACTCTGATTGAAGAATTTATTAACAGGGATTGTATCAAGGTAAACTCTGGCTGAAAAAAATTAAGCTTGTAATTTTTTAATCGTTCCAGCCAGAGATCGTTTTTAAATTTTTACCATGTTTTATCCCGGTTGCGGTCCCTTGATATTTCCAGAGATTTTATCATTGTGCAAGTCTATCAAACAATGTAATTTCTGACGATTGAAGGACGAATTAGGCAGAAATTACAATTCTGACGGCACGATAGAGAGGCTCACAGGGTGTCATGGGACGTTTATGGACTATTCAGGCTTTTGGCGGGAGATTTAGGTCATTCTAGCTTAGTCAGTCTTCGTGTTCGTCCTCTTTTTATAATTATTAAGCTATCATTATAACAGATTGTATGTATAATTGTAAAATGTTCTAGCTTATTGATTTTGTTCCATTTCCTCGAGATCTCGTGCTGCTGCGTTAGATAAGGAACACATTTCCACGTATTTTTTGGCCACATCTAAAGGGTGTTTTTTTTTAGTGGTTTTCGTATCTGGCGTAGCACAGATTCTAATTGTTAGACCCAGTAGTTGTAATTTGCAGCGATACAGAATATGTTGTAAGACAGAGTACATCTGTATCGGATGAATGACTGATCAATACGTTAGGATACATCTATATCAGATGACTGGCTGACGCATGTTCATTAAACTATTCACATTAAATGTCTCGTGTCAGTGTGGTCAAAATAGAATCTATCAAAGGTGTAGTGTTTATGTTTATTAAAAAAAAAAATACACTTTTTAATATCCAGAAATTACCGATGCACATCCTGACAAGTGAAGCACTAAACGCCTGCTGGATTGTCTTCAGTTTCAGTCGTCCCTTGTCAAGAAGGAAGTTCTCTTGTTCCACAGCTCCAGTTAGTTCATCAGTCCACACCACACAAACAAATTCTGATTAAAAACAACAAATCAGATCAAGCCATTTTAACAAAGTGAATTCACTGATGTTCTTCACTTGTCATACTACAATATTTCACTTTAGAAGGTGAAAAACATGTCATACACTATAAACCTGTGTGATAAACTATTCAGCAATTAGATTATGAGCTTGAGATTTCGATCATGTGAAAGTTGACGAGGGCGCGCCAGAGTTAACTATTACGCATGGAAATCGAGAGCGAATAATCTAATCGTTCTACTAGTTCAAAACTTTGTCTAAATCCTGTCCAAAGACACCTTGAAAAAAACAAAGAAGTGGACGCCAGTTTGTCAACAACCACACACTTCTGGGCTACTCACTATCTACAGTAGAATAGATAGTGAGCAGCATAGCCAATAAGACTATAAGGGAACACCATTTGTGATAGAACGCTAGTGAATTTAAAGTCATAATTTATATTTAAAAATCAGATTATGAGCCCGAGATTTCTATGAGGTGATACTTCAACTCATAGAATAATCTAATTGTTTTAGTACAATTCTTACTAAATCATGCTTTGTTTTGAGGAAGAGGTTACGCATAGACAAATAATTATACTCAATTGATTCACTTCTGACACCTTAATCATAAACTAACTAAAGTACCTGCATTTTCTGGTAATGGATAGCGGGTATGTTTGTTCTCAACAAACGAATTTGGATCAATTTCATCCATTCTCTTCTCCAACATGGACAGTCTGTCATTTATCTCTGAAACAAATGTTGCCATTGTTGCCTCCATATCTTGAATGTGTTTGAACGAACTGCTTTGAGCCCCTGCAATAGAATTTAAATACATGTAATACTATATGTCTAGAAACGTCTTAGAAGATTAAAGCTTGATGAGGACACAGTAAACTCTTCTTGCTGTTACTTGCAACAAGAAATGCTGTCCAGTGTGTGGATGCTTATGACAGCATCAGGGAAATGAAAATGGCATGCATTTTTTGCAATTTTTTGTTACACAGTTACATGTAATTCAACAAAGTGCTTAAAATTATGTCACAGAAATTGTGTTGCAGTTACTACAGCCTGAGTGTAGCCTGCGAGTGCAGACATATTTCCGCCTGTCATTTGGTTCTGCCAAAAATAATGGCAGAACCAAGATGCGTCTGCATTCGCAGGTTACCTAAAATCAAGCAACTAAAACCACCATGCTCATTACAATGGTTAATTACAAATACAATGCTTAACAGCTGAATGGAGCTACATTGTATCCCAATCCAGCATTCACTATCATCTAAATTGGTCATGATGAAAAACAGTAGTGTCATTTCCACAAGGGCCATTATAAAACAATAATTATGCTTCTTATTAGGCAGTCTTGACACTCAGGCCAATAACATTTTCCTTTGATTGTCAATACATAGGTGCATATCTTACCTTGAAGAATGTTTTTGGAGTAGTCACCAAGCAGTTCAGGAACTTCATTCAATGTCAGTTCAGATATTAAAGAGGTCTTGTTACTCCCCATTGCCTCAACACTTCCTTTAAAAATGCTTCCATCTGGAAGCCTTAAGGATGGTGAACATTCACTGTTTGTAACTACAGCACATGTAACATTTCCTCCATTTGTTAAAGTAACAACATCTTTCTGACTCATCCTTTGCCTGTTCTTTCTTCTGTGGTCTTCACCTTCATCTAGGAACACATTTAAACACCTTACGCTCACTTCATACTGTTCACAAACAGCAGAAGGTGGGAAAGCCATCATGTTGGAGATGTCTTTTGCTTTTCCAAGCAAAGCAAGGAAGCTGTTGGTGTGTCCAGGAATAAGACATATTCCTTTGGGTTTTGTAGCTGGGTCCAGTTCCAGTAGATTATTGCTTGTCGCAAACTCTGTTTTGCCATTCATGTTGGATTGACGAAGAGTGAAGATATGAAGCCTGCTGCAACAATGGCTTCCCACTATGACTGTACTTGTAGCAGGCTGTATCGAGAGAAAAAACAAAGACTGTCAAATCATTCCTACTTCAATAACGATAACGACGATGATACTTTATTTAATATTGGGTTTACGCTTAGCTAATCAGCTAGTTTACAGGTATCCACGGCCCTAGTATGTTCTAAAAATTAAAACTAAAAATGTACAACAATTGATCGTACAAAACTTTATAATATAGCTTGGACCCTGTGCACACTTTGATTTTTCAAAAACCATGTTTTATCAGAGTATAAAACATAGGAAAAGCGTGTTTTATTGTTTTTCGCCACATTTCCCCTATATCATAAAGCAAATGAAGAAGCCTAAGCCGTGTGTTACATTGTGATAAAACACTCCAGACATTTGAGAACACTTGAGAAATGTAGACAACACTTGCCTGTGGCTTGCGTTTTCTACATTTCCCTCATGTTCTCAAATGCCTGTTGTGTTTTATCACAGTGTAATACACAGCTTAGGTTTCTTTATTTGTTAAATAAACCCAGAGTACTAAAAATCTAGAGAATCAAATTACATTACATGTAAATTCTAATAATTACAATTAATAATTAAATTTATTACTAAAATTTAGTGCTTGCTTTTTAGCTTTAGCTGTATACAACTGTATGACATTTGCACAAGAACCAAAAATTAAATCCAGATTGTTTTTGACCTCCTTTGTCACAGATTGTAGATACAATTACAAATGTATATGAGACAAGCATAAAAAAAAACATAAACTAGTTGAAAACATTTCCCTCTTCATTGTTGGGGTAAATATGCTACATACGATGGATTAGCATCCATCTACGGGAATAGCAATGGTCCTAGCTGGTTCATGCAAGGGAAGTGTCTACAAATCTGTCTACAGCTGTATGCTATGTATGAGCCAGTTGGGCTTCAAAAGCTTTATTCATTTATTTAATTGCACATATGCATACTTGTACTACAGTACAGCCAGATATGAAACGTTGACATGTCATAATACAAACCTGGAATACCAGCAAATCAGGAGAAATGAGTCCTTTTATGCTTGATCTGCAGACCTCTCTTGGCTTCAAATCCTCACAGCATATTGCAATAATCTGTGCTAAGGTTTCTGAGGCTTCAAATTGTGGTGTTCGTAGCTTCAATTTTAACAGTGAATTTAAATCTTGATCCGCACTTGGAGTGAGAATAGAAAAATCAGTATCCTGTGTAAGAACTGTAGAAGAATTAGATTCCTTTCCTGTGCCCTCATTGCTAGAATCACAGCCTTTTTGGACCTCAAAAACATCAGCATCATTTTCAAATTTGTGGTTACCACAGAGCTTGTCCAAAGGGAGTTCTGTCACAATGATGAATGATGATGTTTGCCATGGAGCAATACAGTTGATTTTCCCAGTCATCTCAAGACTGTTCCAATGAGCAAAAGTGAAGTTATTTGGTTTGGTCATGTCAGTCCATGAAAATATACATAAACTGTCCTCTACTGCACTTGCAAGACGTTTTCCATCGTTGCTCCATGCACAAGTTTGCAAATTTCTGTTCACAAATGAAAATCCAAAGTTACAAGTAAGGTCTAGCCTTGTTTAGTTTACAGTACATACATGTACATGTAGTGTAATGTGCATTTTCTCCAAGCAAATGTACAGCCCAAAATTTATCTGTATATGTTGCTACAGGTATGTTTATAAATGATTTCAACGGCATAGCTAGGGGGGTCCCGGGGTGCCTGTAACCCCCCTTTTGTAAGCCTTTTTTAAACAAACAACCTACAACAGGTGTGGAGGTCGACTTAACAATCTGGTGAGTACCCTCACTTTGACACAGTGTGACCCCCCCCCCCCCCTTTGAAAAATCCTGACTATGCCCCTGGATATGTCACCATCATAACAGACATTTGTATACATGTAGCTGGGTGGCAGCGCTTGAGTGATCTGTCATAAAGGACTGTAACCTGTAACAGTTGAGTATGCTTGATAAGCCCTTGATGTTACAGTTGAACATGCCTGTTGTCAATATATGCTCATCCACTAAGCAGCAAGTTTGTCATGGGTGTGGAAATCAAAGCAACAGGTGACTCAGAATGTAATGGCCTGATACAACCAGCAATCTGAGAGTTTCAAGGGTCTGAATTTTTGAGACACCTGACAGTCTGAGTTTTTCAAGGGTCTGAGGTCCGAGTTTTTGAGATACCCATTGTGTGGGTGTGGACAAAATGTGGGGTAGGCAATGACCTAGATGAATGGCCTAGACCATGATGTAGGCCATGACCTACCCTGTGGCCTACCCTATGGCCTACCAGTGTTCAGATTTTTAAAAAACATAAACAAAACATCAGTAAGAGTCAAATGAGTATAGGGTAGGCCACAAGGTAGGCCACGGCCTACACCATGGCCCTACCCAATGTTTTGTCCCTGGGGGGGGGGGGGGTACTTTGGGAATTTCTGGGTGGCGATGTGCCACTGGGAACATGGAACCCTTAGCCTATACCAGAGTTAGGTCAGCTGAATTTTGCTACCCTATACTAGAGTAAACTCCCCAAATCCCCCCATCTATCAACACTGTTGAGGCTGATTTGCGTAAATTTAAACTTGGCGATTTGATTCTTTTATATTTTTGTGTTGCAATTCCCGGTTTCCTTAGTCTAGATAAAATCTTCAACCAACTACTCAGTTTTGTGAAAAATTATACCCTATTCTAGACCCAAATGCTCCGATTTATATATCCTATCCTAGAGTAAACTGCTTGAAAAACATACCCTTCACAGTGGCACATACCTATATAGCCCATATATGGCAGTGCCCCCCCCCCCGCCCCCCCCCCCCCCCGGGGATTTTGTCCACATCCCCACTGTGCAACAGATACCAAATTATGTTCCACACCTGACACTCCTCTATCCTACAAGAAGTTAGTTTCCCCTACACCTTGCTCAAGACCTAGAGTTCAGCATAAGAGGAACCAACTGCTTGCAGGAGAACTCCTCCAATTATAATTTCAGCTTTGAGACAGTGCTAGTAATTATTATTAATTTAAGGGGCATTAATTACAACTCACCTATGAGAAGTTTGTATCGAGATCACATTACACTCAAATTCCTCGGTAAAACATAACAGCGCGGCCGACGTTTTCGACATCACTGTTAACAATGGAACAGTGGGGTGCCACACACAACCTTGGGGCAAGCATGCTGTAGAGTACTCCTTCACAAGCTTCACCACGGTTTCTCCAATTGTCCTCCACAAAACCACGACTTTCTCTTTCAAAACAATAGCAATAAAATATCCGCTGGATCCCTTCGTTAACACACTGCTTGATATTCCAAACACGAAGTTTTCGAATTTTCCAACTAAAAAACGTTCCTTCGAAGTAAAAATCGTTTTACCGTCGTTGGATTTGAAATTTACGGACGATAGCCACACATTTTCTCCATCAGTCCAGACAAACTCGCCTGACTCAACGTTTTCAACATTTTTGCCTAATATTTGGAGGCTTTGGTGTAAATAATTGATGTTTGACCATAACAACTTGCAGATTCCAAGCTCAAAGTCTGCCGCCATATTGAAATTCCCAGCATGTCTTGCAGTTACTGAACCTTTGACCCAGGCCTCCAGCAGCCAAAAGTTGACCACAAAATTTGGCGGGAAATATTTCTGATTGAAGATTTTCATTGGCCTTTGCGAGACTCCAATTTGCGTGTAGATAACATTTTTAACTAAATTGGACATTGATAACAGCGTAAAAGGCTATCGGAAAAATGTGTTTCTGTGAAAATAAACTGCTACTCTTTTGGAAACTGGCTAAAATTTAGGTCACGCTCATTAGAGACTTCTATCTGATAGGGGAGCTCCAACCGCCCGAAGGGCTGCCAAGCGGAGCGCCATAACTATAGGAACAGAACTGAACAGAACTACATGCATGCCAAGAAATGGAAAATGGGTAGCGATATGGATCGCGGGCGTGTGTGCCTTACAACGATGTCGTGCAACATGGCGGCCATATACTCCAGCTAGTACTGAGTCATGCAGCCTTGGTTTACAGCCTACCAAAGATTTATTTTATCTTCCAGCTTCTCAGCGGTCTGGTGGATTTCTAGCCCTAATGAATCCGATTGGGTAATAGTGCGCGCTCCATACAGGCGGCACAAACTCAACATCCGACTGTTGATTCACACGTTTAATAGACTTTCCATGGGAAATTCCCTTTACTGGTCCTAAATATACTAAAATCAAGCATAAAAATAAACTTCCATACATTCTGGGCGCAAATTGCGTCAATTTTCGACGAGTTTGTGGTTTTATTTATTTTGTCCAATTTGCTGTTGTGTTTTCTTTTTTCGATTTTTTTAGTCTTCGCTCTCATCTTAACTGGTTCATAAAACAAAGCAAAGACGGTGACTCTAAGCGACCTCATCCCACAAAACCCTTTTGCTTCACAAAGCACAGAATCGCCATTAGACTAGGAGTATTTGATTCCCTCTTTCGCTTAGTTGAACATGACTGTAAGTAAACCTCGAGGAAGAAAAATGCTCGCATGAAATTTTTTCCTCGAGGTTATGTGTCACGCACGATGGACTAAGCGAAAGAGAGACCACTCATAGTCGAAATCGCCATAAAAACACAACTGCCATAAGGACAGATAAATTAACCATCGCATCAACTCATCACGGCAACCGTACTGCGCTGAGAATTTCAAATGCTATTCGGTTTTTTGTGATCGATCTTTCCATGCGCTAGGCTTTTTTGGCTTGATCGCAGTCACACTCCAACAGCCATTTGGAATTGCACTTTGTACACGAAGAATAGAAAATGCACGTGTTACGTGTGACATTACATTACAACTGAAGTTTATTTCTACATTTTAAAATAGCTTTACTTAAGCATATTAAGGCCAAAAAGTAGTTTCCCTTGCAAAATCTATAACACATCAACAGTCACATAGCACCGAGTTTGCACAGCCTGTGGATGACAAACATTCCGATATATGATTGAACAGAACCAAAAAATATGAGTCAAAAGTAAATGCGAAAACAAGAATAAGAAAAAAAAAAGTACTCAGTCTGCACAGTCTGCACAGTCTGCATGGTCTGCACGGTCTGCGGTCTGCAGTCTGCAGTCTGCATGGTCTGCGTTTTGGGGTGACCGCGCACACATACACACATACATACATACACACATATACTTTATTTCCTCTCGCTCCGGATTTTCCCATCCGTACTCCGGTAACGGACCGCAATGAAATTTTCCAACTTTTAGCAACTTTTCAAGCATTTTGTCGCACCGTAAAACAGCGTGAAATGTAAATATTCAATACAGAGTGTAACAAAGCAGTAAATGACGCAATTTCCGTGAATGGGTGTCGCTTTGATTTAAAGCTCAATTTACTTAAGTGTATTTTAAACCGTACGTGCATTTCAGTTTTTCACTGGCAACAATTTTTGCCACATAACAAACATTGTAGGTCAAAAGCGAACCTTGTTAAACGTAATATTTCTCTTCACAGTGTCACATGTAAATTCTGCAAACTATTAGTACCGCTTTTTTGTGCCCGAAACTCACACCTACGCAAGATTTGAACTGGAAGGCTTTAAAGTTAAAATTCAACACCAAAGTTGCCTTCAAAGTAATTAAAGATGATTTCCAGTCCGACTAACTGCGCACTCTCAAGAGTTCGTTTACGTTTTTTGCTTTGTTTCATGTAGGACATCACAAAATGTAAACATTTCACAACTTAACTTACTGAAGCAGATTCGATGTTTCATTCAACTGCCGTTATAGATGCGAAGCTTATGCTTCATTTTTTCTCATGATGAAACAACTTTGCAGCTGTTAAAATCAATGAAGCTGTTGGAAAACAGTGGCGGATCTAGGGAAGGGGTAAAAAAGAAGAAATCACAGAAGGAAGAAAAACCGGTAAGGCAGGCAAACACCCCCCCCCCTTCCCCCCCTTAGCTCAGGGTCTGGATCCGTCACTGGAAAAAAGAATTTGAAAGGTCTCAAAATGAGGTATGTGGTTCGTAAGAAATAACATTGATTCGAATTCCATCGAGTGAGACTTATGTTTATAAACATTTAAGGGTGTTGAGACTGCACAGTACGCACTGGAAATAATCTTTAATCATAGAGGGAAAAAAACAAACACGTTATTTGCAGGTCTTGGTTAGTCCATATACTGGGAAAAACTGAGCCCTTGGTCTTGACCTAGGGCACAGTTTTTCCCAATATACAGACTGACCAAGGCTGGCAAATAACACATATATATTGGAAATCTCTGTGATGGTCAAAAAAAAGGTATCCGCTGACCAGTATCAAGACCATATTGTGGGCTCAGGTTTAGAGCTCATTGAGGACACGTTTTTTTCAAGTTGACCGCTGGCCAACTACTAGTTTTCAATTGGATCTCGGACTCATAATGTAAGGTAAACTTAGAATCACGTCCGGATGTGTCCACATGTTTCTACACATGTTTTTCACTGCTTTTGTTTGGTATAGTTTGAGACTATTCTAACTCAAAACAGAAGGACGAACAATACACATAGCAGTTACAAAACTCGCTTATCCTGGATTAGCTTAATCGGGCTTTGAACTGCCCTGCCCAGGAGCTCCACTTTTAGGCTTGGTTAAATCTATATACCGTAAAATCCCACTTTAAAGCTTCCTCAGTTGTTAGCCCCTCACCCCCCCCCCCCCCCCCCTCCCTGGATATAAGTCCTTCTCTTTGCTAACAAAGATATTATTCCGGATATAAGTCTAAAGTTATAACATTTCTCATACCTTCATCTAAATTTTGATAACTACTCTATTTCACGCCTCACGCGTTCTCGGAGAAAAAATGAATGCATCACTGGTAGTTTTAAAAGTTGAATGCAATTTTTTAAATTTAGGGAAGAGAAATTACCTTTTAACATTAGTAACGCTTACGCTCACAACAATATCTACAAAAAGCCCGGTTTAAACAAAGCTATCATTTCACTGGTTACAAGGATTTAAAGACTCGATTTTCGACTCAATTGTCGCCATGTATGAGAAACCTAAAAAAAAATAGGTCCACGTGGTGTGCACATAGCATTGTTAATGCTTTAGGGTCATTCCTCAGAATTGCATTGCACATCCCTCTATGCATGATTTTTGCGTCATTAGCAAACAAACACAATGCATACAGTCTAGTTTGCAAGAGACAAATCATGGTTTTTTCCTTGGAAGCAAGTACTGGAGCCTAACAATTTTTTGAGTTATTTTTTTGTAAAAAAAATACCTCTTAGTCGGCGCGTCGGGTATGTTATGGACGGGTCAATGGGTGAGTGAGTGAGTGAGTGAGTGAGTGAGAGATGTATGTATGTCACACCAATCAGATTGGATCTACTATGAACAGCCAATCAAATTTCTTGTTGTAAAGGTAAATGGTACGTGAGAAACACAAGGTAAGTGTAAACACAAGGACTTTGGTAATTGAAAAATAAAGAGTGACGTGTATGTTGTCGGTTTGTGATTTTTAGTCCGGTTTGGAGGAGAGTGTGACGGTTACATACGTACATTGGGCTGTTTTAGAGTGCATAATTTTCAGTGAAATGGTGGCTAGTTATGAACGAGATGAGTCTTGAGTTTTGAAGCAGTTCATAGTAGTAGGCAAATGGCACGAGATATTTTTATTTTTAATTACAAAGGGTAACTTGATACTTCTGTTTTTCACAAGGAGTTAATTCAATTAGAGGTCACGAATCGTCGCTTTTAGTTCTTAGGACATGTTTTAGAGGAGACGAGACTATTCAGATTTGAAGCAGCTCTAACGTTTACAATAGTAAGTGCAGGTAACGATTGTTTTGTTCTTATTGCATGCAAATATGACGAGATATTTTTATTTTTTAGTTACAATGGGTAATTTGACACTCTTGTTTTTCACAAGGTAGTAAATTCAATTAGAGCTGACGAATCGTCGCCACTTGTTCCCACGAGATGTTTGCTATTTTTAGTTACAAATGGTAACTCGACACTTTTGTTTTTCATATGGGAGTAAATTCAATTAGAGCTTACAAGTTATCGGCTATTGTTCCCAGGATATTAAACAAAAAAGAAGCTTTCCTTTCTAGAGTGTTTTTACGTCTCTGCAGTAGCAGTTTAATATTTTTATTTGATGAGCATTTTATGACATTCTTTTCAGTCCGATATTTTTAAAGGTAAAAAGTATGAAAACTGTTCAAATGTTCTTTGAAGACTGTGTGGCACCAAGTTAAAGTGCAATTTAATTAAATCAGACTTTGAACGTGTCAGAGAGGTCTTTTTCTCTTTCTTTAAATTTTCGGTGAAGTAGTGTTGTTGCGTTGTGTTGTGTAAAAAGAGTAAACTTACTACTCGTATAAAATGCGAAAAGTTCTCTTAACTTGAGTATTTTTGAGCAAAAATTCCTCTTGGGGGCTGGAAGGGCTCCCGAGGGGGTACTCCCAGAAAAATTGGTTGGGGGTGTGCGGCCCGCTTCCCAAAACCCTTACCCTATTTATGACCAAAATCTGCGATATTCCTTACCCTATTTATGACCTGACCAAAAATTCGAAACCCTATTTACGACCTTACCCTCAAATCAAAACCCTGTTTCAGAACTGCGTTATAATTAGCTCCCTAGTTCAAACCAATGTTAAATTACCGTAAACGTATAAATTTGTGAAGGGCTTTTGTTGATTTTCTTTTCGATAATGATGAAAAAGTGGCTTCTCCTTAAAGCATACCCATATCAAGGCTAGAGTGCAAAAACCGTACCCTATTTATGACCAAAATGGCCAAAATCAGCCAAAATCGATACCCTATTTATGACCAAAACGGCTGAAAAACCATACCCTTCGGGGCCGCACAGACCTATATAGCCCATATAAGGGAGTTCCCCCCCCCCGGGGGGAAGGGCTACGTGATCGGTGAGTGAGGGAGTCATGCATGTGCGCGTGTCAGACCAATCACAGTGTGGGTTGTATCAAAGAACGAATAAAATTGCCTGTTAGAAAATAAGATGGTATCTACATTAATCTGGAGACGTGTCAGATTACTGTAGTTTGTTCAGTCAAACATTTTATGGCTTACTATTTAGTTATCTTACCATTACCGATGTAACATCTTATGTACATCATAAACTCCCAGTTTCTTTCTTGCTGTACATCGCAACCAAAAAAACTTGTCAAATCAACCAAATCATTACTGTAAACAGTTCCATGAATGTGCCTATCTCCGAGACTTATAGTTCACAAAAAAAATAACTCTTGCACGCCTTGCGTGCCTATGTTTTCATTTAGTTTGAATGCAGAGATCACCTCCTTTCTACACAGTAAATATAGACCAATTTCTACTGCAGAGTACAAAATAATTTTGAGGGAGCATCATAGGCCTGCAGTGCGTGCAGAGAGCTAGATAATAAAGCTCTGAGGAGATAATATTATCACTGAAAATGAGAGCAGAGCTACCACTCGTAAAAGATAATATGTGCCGGGTCAAGAACACTGCTTGCTTGGAATGTATTGAATCCCTGTCAACTAAATAGGGGTGCCTTTATCACAATACGTACATCAAATTGCTCCTTAACATTGATGCAATACATCCATTGTTGTATTTCTCACTTAACTTTCTCCCTATTTTTCCGCTCTCACAAAGCGTAAGGTGAATGGTTCAAATATGGACGCTTCAGAAAGCAGATAATTTATTAGGAATTATGGGGTTTATTGAACGTCCTCCTGCTCTTAAATGAATACTGGGACCCCCCTGTTTTATTTCCAAATTTCAGTTCTCTTGATGGAAGCAGCTAACAGGCAAAGTTTGAAAGAAAATCTATATTTGTGAGTTCTATTTCGATGGAATTACCTTAAGTCCATTAACAATGACAGTTCCAGTGCAGTAATATGGTGGATGGAAACGGAATTATTACCCATCAGGCTTTTCGATATATTAGGTGATGACACATTTGCCTTCACTTACTTTCGTTGATGAGGCAGAAGGAAAATATCTCCCGGAATTGATGCTTTTCAGTTGATGATTGCTGAGGAAGCCTTTGAATATTCTCGCCGAATGAGCGTTCACAACTGTTCTGGTATACGAATGCACTTGGATGGGTATGTCAGTTCTCCAGATCCATTCATTCTTGTCTGGATCATAACGTTCTACTCTTGTATCAGATGGTGAGGCCTCAAAATTTCGAATGTTCATGTAGCTGCCAACAGCATACAGCTGGTCATCTACTGACAAAAGCTGGGGATGTACCTCCCGTCTGAATTTCAAGCTTGCAATAGACTGCCACTCATTTGTTGTTTCACTGTATACTTCACATTGACACCCTCCAGTGATGAAAATTCTCCCGTTACACACAGCTCCGCTGGGGAACTTTTTCGGTCGTAGAATGTCAGCTACCTTATCCCAATGGTTTCTGCAAAGATTGTACCTGTAAACATCAGTGCAGAGCTTTAACACATTCCTTTCAAGTCTTTCTTCACCACCAATAAAATAGACAAAATCATCTTTGGCTACAATGCAAAAATCTTTTCTTCTATCCAAATGATCAAATGAAGTTACATCTTCCCATGAATTTGATTGCACTTTGTACTTTCTGATAGAGGAAATGCATTTTTCCCTGTCATTGTTGATCTCTCTGGACCAGCGATCTCTGTTTTCCACAGCTCGCATTTCAGACACCAGAGCATACATTTCATTGTCTTTACAAACAAATATTTCCCGTAATGCCCATCTGTCAAAATCTATGTATGGTAATCTTGTCCAACAGTTCGAGTATGGATTATAGCATGCAAGTGGACACCTCAGATCAGACCATTGCCGGAATGAATCCAGTACCTTACTATATAGTTTACCTCGATAAAAGACAAATTCTCCCTTCCCTGAACATTCACGAGGCATTTCACCTAGCTTACACCACCTATCCTCACCAGGAAAATAACACAAAATAGGTTGACCACTCAGTTCCCAGTTGATGTTGCGCACCGCACTAGTGACAACTATAACAGAGGTCTCGAGCGACTTTCTAGGTAAAATGGACAAATTACCGTAGTTTTGTGAGTCAATTAAATTTACAGCCTCCACCACACAGTTCAGACAGCTTTCATTATCTTTCACCAAATCATTCTTTCGAATGTCATTGGTTAGAAAGTCACGCGATGCAAAAACAAGTCGAACGTGACGAAATAACTCGGCGAAATATTTCTTTCGTTTTTCTCTGTCGTGATCAATCCATGCCAGAATGATCTTAAACACGTCTTCTTCGGCGCCAACATTTATTTCATCACTTGAAAGCCACATTTCCATTTCTTTGCTCGACATATTAAGAAGCTCTTCACGGTTCGTTTCGTATACGGCGTTGAAATTTGCAAGGATGTACTTTTTGCTCTTGGCCAAAAGTTCTTCGCATTGATATCTCTGGGAACCATGGTAAACTGAAATACAATTTGAAGTATTCAACATCTCTCCTAAAGCTGCCTCAGCGACCGTTTTTAAGCCCGGAAGAAATAAATAATCGGCTGAAACGACAAGGTCTCGGGCATTCTCTTCAGCCAATATCGGAACATCACCCGTGTAAATAAACTGCAGTGTATTTCTCATAGCAGACTCGGAAAACATCTCCAAACGAACAATTCCTTCTCTGGACTCCTTCATGTCGCTGTTTAGCAGTTTTTCAAAGAAGGGACTTGCCTCTGAAAGAACTTGTTTATGAGCTTTGAATTCTTTGCCATCTTCGACCACCAAAATAACATCGCATCGCTGATCAGGCGTCTCTTTTGGCATAAAGAGTTCATTTTCTTTCCTTGGACTTGAAGTAACACAATCAGAATTATCTTCAGACTGAGATAAGGCTGCCATTTCTTGCGGCTCACCAAAATAGAAGACTTAGTTTGAAAGACGTTAGACTGCGAAGGATTTCGTTTGACTTTCCTCTTGTCGTTTCCGGTATCTCGGCTCTATTTCGGTTCCGTTTGTTCTTCCGGAAATAACGATCGGAAAACTCATCCGTGTTCGCAGACTGTTCGTAGACCTTCGTAGATCCGATTTTTGAATGTTCTTTGTGATGCATTGCACCCAAACGAAGGTTAGGAAAAAGCACTTGGTCCCTCCTCTCGATCGGTAGCAAGGGGAATACACGATATGTTCGCGCATGGTTTACGGCAGCGCGGAATATTGAATACAGCGGTTGTTAGAAGGGTGTCTGAAAAACCCGAATAGCGAATAGCGAATAGTCCCGAATAGTGCGAATAGTCTCGAATAGTACGAATAGTGGCGAACAGTCGCGAAAAGTGACGAATAGTGACGAATAGTCGTCAATCACCGCTTTAGATCTAATATCCAGCATTAATTAATTATCCAAATAAGCAACAGAATTTCAGTGAATTTATTACCTTTTCTTCTCCGGACTCAGGCTAGTAAGCTGTCCATCGCCGACATTAAGAAAACAGAAAACACAAGGATAACCTAATAAAGACGTATTTACGCTTTTGCAGCGCTTAAAACAGAAGAAATTACATTTAGAAACACCTTTTGTCCTGCTAAGCGTCTGTGCTTTTTAGCGTAAAAATCCATCCTAAGTTGCTACGAGGTTAACTGTGAGATACTGGGTACCCTATTTGCTACTATTTGCCACTATTTGCCACTATTCGCCACTATTCGAGACTGTTCGCCACTATTCGCACTATTCGTGCTATTCGCTATTCGCTATACGGGACTATTCGCTGTTCGCTATTCGCGACTATTCGCTATTCGCTATTCGGGTTTTCCAGACACCCGTTGTTAGAAAACGTTTACAGCCCCGCACGCGCAACTAAAATGTATGCGACATGTCGCGCCTGAGCAAATTGGATCCAACGATACCCTAACAACTAAGAAATACAGCCAACGCTAGTTCTCTGTCAATTTTGTCGCACAGCAATGTAGCAATGCAAGTAAAATAATGATCACACAATTTGCATAGCTGGTGGCAACACGCGCAATTGGTTTTTCAACTTTAATTGCAATATTTTTGCGCGATGAGTTGCACTATGGCTACCCTCCCAATCCTGGCCATCCTCCCCACCCTCGCCACATTTGCCACCCTTGAAAGCCTAGCTCCACTCCTGGCGGGGGTGATGTCTTTTATCGGTCCCGATGCGGTTCTGATATTTCAAGCCTTAGACTGTCAATGATATTGAAAGCAAAAATGACTGAAAAATTGCCATTAATGGCTAAAAAGGCTCTCTCTCGGTTGTTTGTTCAAAATGACAGAGTGTATATAGATACTGGGCGAAGGGCAACTCTACCAGGACGTATATTGAAAACGTTAATCATCGTAAGCGACTAAATCAAAGTTCACCTTATTGAGTCAAACGTATACCCGAACCTACACAGTCGGCATGCTGCAAAAATACCCTGAGTTGTTCACGGATTGGGGAAATAAAGAAACAGGTATATAAACTGGTACTTTATTCCACATGCGTTCAGATGTTGGAGTCCACACAATGTTCTCGCAGTTGGTTCGTTTTTTTCGTGATTTCCTTGTAAAACCTAGAAGCTACTATTTTTCTCGGTTTTAATTTCTCATTGCGGAATTTTCAGGTCCTCCTTTCAACTTGCAAGAGTAAGTCCCATGGAAACTGCTCGCTGGAAGTTACATTATAACGCCACTGATTTGGTTCAAATTTTCACTCCGCGAAAAAAGATCAAAAATATTCCACGTCCGCTTGTTTCCCTGTTTATGTAATCAGTCTCACATTTCTTCCACGCAGACCACCGTATCAGTCAACAGAAAGAGTCACAGACAGAAACAGAAAACATAAACACTGTTTTCTCTCGTGCTGATTGCAAATAATCCACCCCTCAATGAAAAAGATGAGGATTTCCAAAACAGTGACCGTTCAGTTATAAGATTGTACCACAGAATACGTATTGAGCGCACGCGATCGAGAGAAGCGCGTTCATTCTACAATGACTTCAGTATCACTACGTGTCGGAGAAATGTCCGATGAGATTTTGACATCCCTGTTCCTTACAAAGTATTGGCCACAATTTCTTGATGAAGAGAAAGAAACGAGCTTGTGAAGGAGAGCAGTCATGAAAACAGATATAAACACAAAGATTTTACGTTTAGAAAATTTGTTTGTACACCTCCTGGTTTTTAATTCCCTCTATTCCATGTGTATTAATCTTGGGAATAGACAAGACAGCAATGTGCAAAAAGGCCAACAAATTAACAATTTTATTTCTACACAGTTAAAGATAAGAGCATGTTAGAAAAATACATTTTTTTTTATGATATATTATCAATTAAATTATTTATAGTTCTCTCATTGAAATTATTTGATATTCAGGTAATAAAATTTCTAATTATTTCGTAATATCATACGTAATTATTTATTAAGTTATTTAACAAAACGGCACACTGACTAGTGGCTTCTCCTGCTTTCTTTATAAATATAGAAAATCTTGTCTCCTTATATTGTTGTTGACATCTTATCCTACTACAGTGAATGCAAGGAAAAAGCGGGCGATGAGTTATGTCTCCCCACTGCGTGTAACTCGCACTCGCCACGCGCGCTCGCCGCGCGCTTAACTTCGAACTTCACAAAAGTACATCTTACTGGTTAATTACGATATGCATTACAACACAAATACATATTAACGGACTAGCCAGGTGCGTGTGTATAGTACTATTACTCTCTTTCATCCAACACAACCTAAAGATATTTTGGAGGCCCCTTGGATTACTTTTATCCCGAAATGAAAACAACTCTTTCAACATAAGGTAAGCTGTAGTTCGTTCTCTGAAGAAGGCAGTTCAGTCTATTCTGACTTACGTAGCGCCGGCTTAATTACATCTTTCTCATAATTTTGCGCACAGACTGGACCCAGATAAACCTGACACCAACAGTAAGACAAGCCGGCCTTATTTACCTTTTAGTTATAGGATATCCCCTGATGGCAACAAATATCCATGGTCCCATATTCCTACTGTATAGCCAGGTGTCTCAAATCTTCAGTAAGTCGACTTTTCAAATCACCTCTTCTAACGAATCACGTGATCGACGTCCACTGTGCGCATCATGCCCATCGTGCGCAGGGTCATTCCTATTATCACGTGAACACGTATCTTGAACACGTCTTCAACTCGTGCTCTCCTCGTGCTTTGACGATAAAATGCTGTCTTTTTTTTCTGGCGGGATCTTGGTTTCTAATGTCCTTCGTCTTCGCCTTCTAGCTCCTCTTTCTACTTGCCCTCCTTTGGTTTGTTTCTCTCTATTACCCTGCTCTTTTGCCGAGCTCGATTCAAGGTTTAAAACTCCAGATGAAGATGATCGAGATGGAGGCTTAGGCGAGTGAGTGTCCTTCACGCTACAACTTATCTTCATAGCAGAGTTGCGCCTTTCCTTGACACGTTCTCCGTGTTCCTGTATCAAAGATAATTTGGCGCTTTCCATTGAGGCCTCATGTTTCACAGGGGAATTTAGCGTTGCCGGCGGCAAACGAGATCTCAGCAACAAACTTTCTGACGTCTTGGAGAGCTCTGCTTTATCTTATATTCCCAAAAGCCGACCTATAAATAGCACGCAATCGGTCTTTATTAGCACGTGACTTAAATTCCTATTTCTCGTCTTCAGCCCTTATCGCTGTTGATTGGTAACATAGCCCGTAAGGAGGCAGTGAACGTGAATCTTTGGTCTTTAGTTTTGCCTCCGTATAGAAAGAGGGAGTGTTGCAATGGAAGAGACTGGGAACCGGTTGTCCGGCTGGGCTGATTAGCTCGGAATGTAGGAGTGCGGAAGAGAAAACCTTCTGTGGTTAAAACTGACCTGAAATAGAAATGATCGCGTTAACAGGCATAAACTAAATCGCGCTCAGAATATGGCCATGGCTGAGTATGGCAAGTAAACATGTTCATTTGCCAAACTGCTAATTCTACAACAGTTTTTGAGCCGGCCGTTTTGATTTCATTTTCACTTAAAGTGAACAATTGTTTAAGGCGGAAATACGTTAGCTGTAATTTCCTGAGAAAAGTTCTCTTCTTTGTGGTCACCATGGCAGACACTTTAAAAAAAATTTTAAACTAAACCTCTCGAGGCTAACACTGAAATGAAAACATGCGCACAGTCAATGATGTAATGGATTCCAACGCTGAGACCAAAAGATTGTCTGCACGCGTCTGAATGGCAATGCGTGTCAAGTCGGGCAGAGGACGGTTAATTCGTTGACACGAGCTATCCGCCCTTGTACATCTTGAACGACGAATTGAGAGCCCAGAGCGTTTTTACGCTAGACGCATGAAACAGCAGACGCCTAATCCAGCAAATACCAGGCGCAAAAAGAAACGATACGAAAAGAGGAAAACATTTGAATACATGAGCAGACATTGTCTTTATTGGATTATCATCTGACAAAATCTTCAGCAGTTAACAATACAGTGGCTGTTAGAAGATTGATGATGAGGATTTACGGAATTTAGCGAAGACAAGAATGGGGTTTAACGAGTCACTCAAAAGTTCCCCTATATATCTTATCTTAAAAGTCAACAAAAAGCCCAATTTGCACATAAATATCGTTTCACTTGTGACAAGGATTTGACTAAACCCTAACCCTAAGCTCGATTTTGGCCACATATGAGAAAAGTGGAAAAAATAGGTCCGCATAGTGTACATATTGTTAGTGCAGCCGCTATCAATGACAGTCCGAGTGCAACAACGTAGTGGATGCCTTATCATTAGATGATGACACATTTGCCTTCACTCGCTTCCGTTGACGAAGCAGCAGGAAAATCGATGCTTCTCAGTTGATGATTGCTGCGAAATCCTTTGAATATTTTCGCCGAATAAGCGTTCACAACTTCGAGCGTTCGGATAGGTATTTCAGTTTTCCAGATCCATTCATTCTTGTCAGGATCATAACATTCTACTTGTTTATCAGGTGGCGAGTCGCGTTCACAACACATCGAGATGCAGCCAATTGCAAGAGCATACAGTTTCTCATCAACTGACAAAAGCTTGGGACAAAGCAACGGACTGATGTTTAAGCTTGCAATGAACTGCCACTCATTTGTTGTTTCACTGTATACTTCACATTGACACCTTGAGGACCTCCCCCTCTCTAGTATAGCCCCCCCAGCAATGAAAATTCTCCCGTTACATGCAACTCCGCTCAGGTCCATTTTCGGTTGTAGAAAGTCAGCCATCTTATCCCACTGATTTCTGCAAAGACTGTACCTGTAAACATCAGTGTAGCACTTTAACGCCTCTCCGTTATGGCTTTCTACAAGCCTTTCTTCACCGCCAATAAAATAGACAAAATCTTCTTTGGCTAAAATGCAAACATCTTGTCTTGCGTCCAAAAAATCAAATGAAGTTACATCTTCCCACGAGTTTGATTCCTCTTTGTATTTTCTAATGAAGGAAATACGTTTCCTCCTTTCTTCGCGTACGCTGTAGTCCACAGCTTGTCTTTCAGACACCATAGCGTATATTTCATCATCATTGACGGCAAATATTTCCCGTAATACCCGGGCCTTGTTACAATCTCTCTCTGGTGACCCGCCATACCAAGAGTTAGAGTATGGATTATAGCATATGAGTGGACGGATCAGTTGACACCATGGCTGAAATGAATCCAGTACTTTGCTATATACCGGTAGTTTACCTCGAAAAAAGAAAAATTGTCCCTTCCCCGAAAATACACCAGGCATTTCACCTAGCTTACACCACCTACCCTCACCAGGAAAATAACACAAAATAGGTTGACCATTCTGCTCACGGCTGTTATCCGGGGTTACTGCGCTAGTGACAACTATAACAGAGGTCTCGAGCGACTTTCTGGGTGAAATGGACAAATTACCATACTTGTGTGAGTCAATTAAATTTATAGCGTCTACCACACGATTCAGACAGCTTTCATTGTCTTTCACCAAATCATTCATTAGAATATCACTGGATAGAAAGTCACGCGATGCAAAAACAAGTCGAACGTGACGAAATAACTCGACGAAGTATTTCTGCCGTTTGCTTCTGTTGTGATCAATCCATGCTAGAATGATCTTAAACACGTCTTCTTCGGCGCCAACATTTATTTCATCACTTGAAAGCCACATTTCCATTTCTTTGCTTGACATATTAAGAACTTCTTCACGGTTCGTTTCGTACACGGCGGTGAAATTTGCAAGGATGCATTTTTCGGTCTTCGCCAAAAGTTCTTGGCAATGATAGCTTTGGGAAAAATTGTAAACTGAAATACAATTTGAAGTATTCAACATCTCTCCTAAAGCTGCCTCAGCGAGCGTTTTTAAGTTCGGAAGAAATAAATAATCGGCCGAAATGACAAGGTCTCGGGCATTCTCTTCCGCTAATATCTGAACATCACCGGTGTAGATAAACTGCAGTGTATTTCTCATAGCAGACTCGGAAAACATCTCCAAACGAACAATTCCTTCTCTGGACTCCTTCATGTCGCTGTTTAGTAGTTTTTCAAAGAAAGGACTTGCCTCTGAAAGAACTTGCTTATGAGCTTTGAATTCTTTGCCATCTTTGACCACCAAAATAACATCGCATCGCTGATCGGGCGTCTTTTTTGGCAGATAGAGTTCATTCTCTTTCCTTGGACTTGAGGTAACACAATCAGAATTATCTTCAGGCTGCGATAAGGCTGCCATCTTTCAATAAACCAAAATAGAAGACGTTTGGTTTTACGCTAGCCAGTGAAGGATTTCGTTTCCGCTTGTCATTCCAGTGCGGTTTCACTTCACGTCTTTCGGCTCTCTTTCGGTTCCTTTTGTTCTTTGGGAAACAATGGACGAAAAATTCGTCTGTATTCAAAGGCTATTTTTAGATTAGATTTCTGAATTCTGAAGTGTTCATTGCGTTTGCAACCAGTCACTGAGAGAAGAGATCGAAAACCGCTTGAGCAGTTAACATTATTTTCAACCGACACCACGGCCGTTTCAATATACCAAAATAGAAGACGTTTGGTTTTACGCTAGCCAGTGAAGGATTTCGTTTCCGCTTGTCATTCCAGTGCGGTTTCACTTCACTTCTTTCGGCTCTCTTTCGGTTCCTTTTGTTCTTTGGGAAACAATGGACGAAAAATTCGTCTGTATTCAAAGGCTATTTTTAGATTAGATTTCTGAATTCTGAAGTGTTCATTGCGTTTGCAACCAGTCACTGAGAGAAGAGATCGAAAACCGCTTGAGCAGTCAACATTATTTTCAACTGGCACCACGGCCGTTAGCAAAGATTAGAAAGTAGTGGATTTAAATAGTTTATTTAATATATTTAATAGATTTATTTTTGTTATATGTAGAATGCTGGCGCATTCACGGCACACGCGGAAATTCGACAGCGCGCAGCGGCTTGTTGGAAAGGGTTTACAGTCCTACGTCAGCTACGTGCGCGACTAAGAAATGTGCGAGAATTTACTCCTGGGAACTGGCAATGAATCGAACGTTTAAGAGATACCCTAACAGCTGAGTAATTTACGGTCAACACTAATTTTCTCGCAATTTTGTCGCGCAGCAATGCAGCAATGCCAGTAAAATAATGTTCTCTCAACAACATCTGAATACACGAGCAGACATAAGGCTGCCTTCACTGGATTATCATCTGACAAAATGTTCAGCATTCTATTCTATTTCGTTTCTCAGTCGAATAGAACAGATTTCTATTATACTTAAAGGACACACCGGACAGCTTACGTGACGAAAACAGATACCTTGAACGTGTTTTTCACAAAAACAACTACAACGCTGACTTTATTAGACGAAACATTTACCGACCTACTGAAGCTGACGCTACGAACAGGAACCCTACACCTGTCACTACAGTGACTATACCTTACATTAAGGGCACTTCTGAGACCATCTCACGGATCCTACAGCCCTACAACATTCGTGTAGCCCACAAACCTACAACTACGTTACGACACTTACTGACCAACGTGAAAGACAGAGACGAACCTAACGACAGACAGGGAGCAGTTTACAAGATCAAATGCTCCGACTGCCAGGCTTCCTACATTGGTGAGACTGGCAGAAACCTTAACACGAGACTGACTGAACACAAACGAGCCACGAGAAATGGTGATGCCAACAATCACATTGCTGTACATCATCAACTGACAAACCACAACATTGACTGAGACTCTGCTCAGTGCTTAACCTACAGTACAAACTATTTTCGACGACTGACTCTGGAAAGCTGGTACACTAACCTAGAACAAACGCCTCTTAACAGATGTCAACAACTACCGGCGCCTTACAAACGACTTATCCACGACAGAAACGAAACCGACAAACGGACTTCTAACAGACCGACTTAACAATACACGGACCAAAAACCGACCTACTTGACTAACAATAGACGGATCGAAACCCACCAATGACTGATGACAAACTTTACACGAGTCTTTTAGCCAATACCATCATGGCTATACTGACCAATCACGTTCAACGGACCAGACTTATAACATCATCGACAGACAAACACTATTCACTTGACTCTGAAGATGACTTCCGCTCAGGTTGTCGAAACGTCAGTCACCAACAACAGTTCTTTTCAGAACTACACTCATCCGGACGATCACACTATACCAACTACTGATACTCCTGGGTTGAAACCATTTACTGTGTGAGGTCCAATTACTAATTAATCGTATTTATGACAAATTTCGAAATAAGAAAAAGTCTTTGGGGAACTTCTTTTGAGCGAAAAAGTCAGTAACGCTTTCCACAAGTTTTAAAAGCTGTAGGGAACACTAAGAAGGAAGCCATTAAAACACCCGGAATTGCGTGGGAATCACGGGTATCCAACTACAAGAAGTTAGGCACCCACGTGATTGCGCGGCAACTCAGTACGTGACAAATAGGCGCGCGGAGAACTTATCACGATCGAGAATTTTGTTATAGATACGATTAGTTGTATAACTATTACGTGTAACCCTCTTTAAATAAAGGTTGATTGATTGATCGATTTAACAACAATACTAATCTTAAATATCTATCGTTTCACTGGTTACAAGGATTTAAACACTTCTTCAATGATTTACAATGAAGCTCAACTACGGCCACGTATGAGAAACCTAGAAAAAAATAGGTCTGCGTGGTGTACACATTGTTAATGCATAGTCTGTGAACAATGACAGTTCGAGTGCAGCAATGAGGTGGATGGTAATGGAATTATTACCGGTCAGGCTTTTGGATTACATGATGACAAATTTGCCTTCACTCGCTTCCAATGACTGGACAGGACGAAAAAATCTCCAGGGATTGTGGCTTTTCGATTGCTGATTGCTGAGGAAGCCTTTGAATATTCTCGCCGAATAAGAGTTCACAGTTCTTTCGACATTCGAACGCGTTCGGAAGGGTAGTTCAGTTTTCAAGATCCATTCATCCTTGTCAGGGTCATAACATTCTACTCTTGTATGAGATGGCAAGGACTCAACATTCGACATGTAGCTACCAAGAGCATACAGTTGTTCACCAACTGGACAAAACTTGGGACGTGCCTCCGGTCTGATGTTCAAGATTGCAATAGACTGCCATTCATTCGTTGTTTCACTGTATACGTCACATTCACATCTCGGGGACATCACAGTTACTCCTGCACTTACCAGTTGCAACCCTCCAGTGATGAAAACTCTCCCGTTGCACGCAGCTCCGCTAACGAACTTTTTTGGTCGTCGAAAGTCCGCTACCTTGTCCCATTGGTTTCTACTAAGATTGTACCTGTAAACATCAGTGTAGCACTTTAACAACTCTTTGCCATTCCTTTCAAGTATTTCTTCACCGCCAATAAAATACACAAAATTGTCTTTGGCTACAATGCAGAAATGTTCTCTTCTGTTCAAATGATCAAATGAAGTTACATCTTCCCATGAATTTGATTCCACTTTGTACTTCCTGATAGAGGAAACACATTTTCCCCTGTCATTGTTAACCTCTCTGGACCAGCGGTCTCTTCTGTATTCCACAGCTCGCATTTCAGACACCAGAGCGTACATTTCATTGTCATTACTAACAAATATTTCCCGTAATGCCCCCCTGTTAACATCTATGTATGGTAATCTTGTCCAACAGTTCGAGTATGGATTATAGCATGCAAGTGCACGCCTCAGTTCAGACCATTGCCGGAATGAATCCAGTACCTTACTATATAGTTTACTTCGATAAAAGACAAATTCTCCCGTCCCTGAATATTCACTAGGCATTTCACCTAGCTTACACCACCTACCCTCACCAGGAAAATAACACAAAATAGGTTGAGCACTCAGTTCCCAGTTAGGGCTGATGTCCTTGCGCATCGCGCTAGTGACAACTATAACAAAGGTCTCGAGCGACTTTCTGGGTGAAATGGACAAATTACATTGTACCATAGTTTTGTGCGTCAATTAAATTTATAGCGTCTACCATTCATTGTCTTTCACCAAATCATTCTTTAGAATATCATTGGATAGAAAGTCACGCGATACAAAAACAAGTCGAACGTGACCAAATAACAAAACAACAAAAGCTCTTCACAAATTATCTTTACGGTAATTTAACATTGGTCTGAACTTGGGAACTAATTATAACGCAGGTCTGAAACAGGGTTTTGATTTAAGAGTCAGGTCATAAATAGGGTTTCGAATTTTTGGTCAGGTCATAAATAGGGTAGAGAACATTGCACATTTTGGCCATAAATAGGGTAAGGGTTTTGGGAAGCAGGCCACACAACCCCATCCAATTTTTCTGAGAGTACCCTCCCCACCCGGGAGAGAAGGTCTCTTCTCTGTGGTTAGCATAACAGACTCTTGAAACAAAATTCTGAAATAGTTCTCGATGCTAACACTGAAATGAAAACATGCGCACAGTCACTATATTTAAGCCGGATGTAATGGTTTCCAACGCCAAGACGAATGATTTGTCTGCGTGCGTCTGAATGACAATGCATGTCAGTATAAGGTCAGGCGGAGGACGGTTAATCCGCTTTTGTACACCTTGAGTGACGAATTGAGAACTCACAGCGTTTTTACACCAGACGTATGAAACAACAGACGCCCAATACGGCAAACACCAGGCGCAGAAAGAAAACAAACAAAAAGTGGGAAACATTTGAATACACAAACAAACATTGTCTTTATTAGATTATCATCTGATGGAATGTTCAGCAGTTAACAATACAGTGGCTGTTAGAAGCTGGAGGAAGTTTTATGACTTTAGGGACGACAAGAACAGGATTTAACAAGTTCGTACAAAGTTTCCCACAAAATCTTTTCTTAACTATCAAAAAAGCCCAGTTTGGAATAGCTATTGTTTCACTAGTTACCAGAATTTCAATGAATTACAATGTAGCTTGATTGTGGCCACGTATCAGAAACTAAGAAAACGTAGGTCCGCGTGGTGTACATATTGTTAATGTAAAATCGGCGAACATTAACAGTTTGAGTGCAGCTATGTAGTCAATGGCCTTTCGATTACGCGATGACGCATTTGCCTTCCCTTACTTTCGTTGACGAGGCAGGATGGAAATATCTCCCGGAATTGATGCTTTTCAGTTACTTATTGCTGAGAAAACCTTTGAATATTCTCGCCGAATAAGCATTCACAGCTCTCGTGGTATTCGAACGCGTTCGGATGGGTATGTCAGTTTTCCAGATCCATTCATTCTTGTCAGGATCATAACATTCTACTCTTGTATCTAGTGGTGAAGCGGGTCTATAAAACATCCTGCACCCTAGAGCATACAATTGCTCATCAACTGACAAAAGCTTGGGATATTCTCCTGGTCTGATGTTCAAGCTTGCAATAAACTGCCACTCATTTGTTGTTTCACTGTACACTTCACATTGACATGTTACTAAACGATATCCCAGTTCAACCTTTCCAGTGATGAATATTTTTCCGTTACATGCAGCTCCGCTCAGGCCCACTTTCGGTCGTTGAATGTCAGCTACCTTGTCCCATTGGTTTCTGCTAATATTGTACCTGTAAACATCAGTGTAGAGTGTAAGCTCGTCATACTCAACCGTTTCTGCAGCAATCCATTCTTCATCGCCAATGAAATAGACAAAATCATCTTTGGCTACGATGCAAACATTTTCTCTTGCGTCCAAATGATCAAATGAAGTTACTTCTTCCCACGAGTTTGAAGCCTGTTTGTGTTTTATTATGGAGGAAATACATTTCTTCCTTTCTTCGCTTCTAACATCCTGGCGTACTCTGTAGTCCACATCTCGCCTTCCACACGCCAGAGCGTATATTTCATCGTCATGGACGACAAATATTTCTTCTAATACCATGGCAAAATCTATGTCTGGTAACCCGCCAACAGACACTGAGTTTGAATATAGATCATAGCTTACAAATCCAAGCGTATCTAAAGACCTATGTTGAAGTGAATGCAGTTTACCTCGACAAAAGATCAATCCTCCCCTCTCTGGGTAATTACGAGGCATTTCACCTAGCTTACACCATCTACCCTCACCAGGAAAATAACACAAAATAGGTTGACCATTCTGCTTACAGCTGTTATTCGGGGTTACTGCGCTAGTGACAACAATAACCATAACAGAGGTCTCGAGCGACTTTCTAGGTGCAATGGACAAATTACCATACTTGTGTGAGTCAATTAAATTTATAGCCTCCACCACACGATTCAGACAGCATTCATTGTCTTTCACCAAATCATTCTTTAGAATATCACTGGATAGAAAGTCACGCGATACAAAAACAACTCGAACGTGACCAAATAACTCGGCGAAATATTTCTGTCGTTCCTTTCTGTCGTGATCAATCCATGCTAGAATAATCTTAAACACGTCTTCTTCGGCGCCAACATTTATTTCATCACTTGAAAGCCACATTTGCATTTCTTTGCTCGACATATTAAGAACCTCTTCACGGTTCGTTTCGTAAACGGCGGTGAAATTTGTAAAGAAGTATTTTTCGGTCTTCGCAAAAAGTTCTTCGCAGTGATATCTTTCGGAAAAATTGTAAAGTGAAATACAGTTTGAAGTATTCAACATTTTTACTAAAGCTGCCTCAGCGAGCCTTTTTAAGTACGGAAGGAAGAAATAATCGGCTGAAACGACAAGGTCTCGGGCATTGTTTTCAGCCAATATCTGAATATCACCCGTGTAGATAAACTGCAGTGTATTTCTCATAGCAGACTCGGAAAACATCTCCAAACGAATAATTCCTTCTCTGGACTCCTTCATGTCGCTGTTTAACAGTTTTTCAAAGAAGGGACTTGCCTCTGAAAGAACTTGTTTATGAGCTTTGAATTCTTTGCCATCTTCGACCACCAAAATAACATCGCATCGCTGATCGGGCGTCTCTTTTGGCATAAACACTTCATGGAAATTTTCTTTCCTTAGATCTGAGGACAGATGCGCAGAATTATCTCCAGTCAGAGATGAGGCTGCCATCTTTTAACTTACCAAAATACAAGATGCTTGGTTTTAAAGACGCTAGACTGCGAAGGATTTCGTTTGACGTTCCGCTTGTCGTTTCGATGCTGTTTTACTTCTGTTATCTCGGCTCTATTTCGTTTCCCTTTGTTCTTTTGGAAATAACGATCAGAAATCTCATCTGTGTTCGTAGACCGTCTAATAGATTCGATTTCTGAACAACCAGTGGACCATTTTACAGTTGTCTGCTCAGTAACATGGCCTTTGAATGGCATCGAGGTTGGAGGTGATCTCGTTTTGATACAGACCTCACTGCTTTTGTTCTAGTCGTTCTAACGCTAATTAGGTGCATTTACATGACAAGAGCAGAGAGGTCTGTATCAAAGAAAGGTCACCTCCAGCCTCGCTGCCATTCAAAGGCCAGTTCACCGAGAAGACAGCTGTAAAATGCTCTATTTGGGACGAGGTTACGAAAACGGAAAACACGAAATGTTCATACGTGGTTCATGGCACACCAGAAGTTCGGAAACAGCACTTGTTCGAAACCGTTTAGCTCTCAGGTTAGCAATGAGGCAGAGAAAACCACCTGGAAATAGAAGCGATCGCGCCAGTGCGCGTGAGTTGGGATAAGTGACAAAATCCCACCCTGAGCCGAGTGAGTAAGGTCAAGGCTGAGTATGGCGAGTAAACATGCTCAATTGCCAAAGTTCTAATCTTGTAAGAGTTTTAGAGGCGGCAGTTCTGATTTCGGAGTTTTATCTTTAAGAATTTTCTAAGATCATAAATCCGAGCTCACTGTTACTGTCATCTCTGTCAAAGAGAACAATTGTTTAATGCGGAAATGGGTAAGCTGTAAGGTCCTAAGAGAAATCCCGGGTATTCCCTTATATGGGCTATATAGGTATGTGTGGCCCCAAAGGGTATGGTTTTTCAGGCGTAAATAGGCTATCGATTTTAGCTGATTTTGGGAATTTTGGTCATAAATAGGGTATGGTTTTTGCACTCTAGCCTTAATATGGTATGTTTTGAAGAAGAAGCACTTTTCCATCATTATCGAAAAGAAAGTCAACAAAAGCCCTTCACAAATTATGTTTACGGTAATTTAACATTGGTCTGAACTTGGGAACTAATTATAACGCAGGTCTTAAACAGGGTTTGGATTTAAGGGTCAGGTCATAAATAGGGTTTCGAATTTTCGGTCAGGTCATAAATAGGGTAGAGAACATCGCATATATTGGTCATAAATAGGGTTAGGGTTTTGGAAAGGGGGCCGCACAACCCCACCCAATTTTTCTGAGAGTACCCTCCCCACCCGGGAGAGAAAGTCTCTTCTCTGTGGTTATAATAGCAGACTCTTGAAACAAAATTCTGAAAGAGTTCTCGAGGCTAACACTAAAATGAAAACATACACACAATCAATAGATTTAAGCCGGATGTAATGGGTTCAAACGCCGAGAGGAATGATTTTTCTGCGTGCGTCTGAATGGCAATACATGTCAGTATAAAGTCAGGCATAAGCATAGGACGGTTAATCCGCCTTTGTACATCTTGAACGACGAATTGAAAACTCAGAGCGTTTTTACACCAGACGTATGAAACAACAGACGCCCAATACGGCAAACACCAGGCGCAGAAAGAAAACAAACAAAAAGTGGAAAACATTTGAATACACGAACAAACATTGTCTTTATTAGATTATCATCTGATGGAATGTTCAGCAGTTAACAATACAGTGGCTGTTAGAAGCTGGAGGAAGTTTTATGACTTTAGGATCGATGACAAGAACAGGATTTAACAAGTTCGTACAAAGCTTCCGCAAAATGTTTTCTTAAATGTCAAAAAAGCCCAGTTTGGAATAGCTATCGTTTCACTAGTTTCCAGAATTTCAATGAATTACAATGTAGCTTGATTGTAGCCACGTATGAAAAACTAAGAAAAAGTAGGTCCGCGTGGTGTACAAATTTTTTTAGTGTAAAATCCGTTAACAATAACAGTTTGAGTGCAGCTATGTAATGGATGGCTTTTCGATCACACGATGACGCATTTGCCTTCCCTTACTTTCGTTGACGAGGCAGGATGAAAATATCTCCCGGAATTGATGCTTTTCAGTTGCTGATTGCTGAGGAGACCTTTGAATATTCTCGCCGAATAAGCGTTCACAGCTCTCGTGGTATTCGAACGCGTTCGGATGGGTATGTCAGTTTTCCAGATCCATTCATTCTTGTCAGGATCATAACATTCTACTCTTGTATCTAGTGGTGAAGCGGGTCTATAAAACATCCAGCAGCCAAGAGCATACAGTTGGTCATCAACTGACAAAAGCTTGGGACAAACTCCCGGTCTGATGTAGAAGCTTGCAATAAACTGCCACTCATTTGTTGTTTCACTGTACACTTCACATTGACATGTTACTAAACGATATCCCAGTTCAACCTTTCCAGTGATGAATATTTTTCCGTTACATGCAGCTCCGCTCAGACCCACTTTCGGTCGTTGAATGTCAGCTACCTTGTCCCATTGGTTTCTGCTAATATTGTACCTGTAAACATCAGTGTAGAGTGTAAGCTCCTCATACTCATCTGTTTCTGCAGCAATCCATTCTTCACCGCCAATGAAATAGACAAAATCATCTTTGGCTACGATGCAAACATTTTTTCTTGCGTCCAAATGATCAAATGAAGTTACATCTTCCCACGAATTTGAATCCTGTTTGTATTTTATTATGGAGGAAATACATTTCTTCCTTTCTTCGCTTCTAACATCCCGTCGTACTTTGTAGTCCACATCTCGCCTTCCACACACCAGAGCGTATATTTCATCGTCATTGACGACAAATATTTCTTCTAATACCACGCCAAAATCTATGTCTGGTAACCCGCTAACAGACACCGAGTTCGAATATAGATCATAGCTTACAAATCCAAGCGTATCTAAAGACCTATGTTGAAGTGAATGCAGTTTACCTCGACAAAAGATCAATCCTCCCTTCTCTGGATAATTACGAGGCATTTCACCTAGCTTACACCATCTACCCTCACCAGGAAAATAACACAAAATAGGTTGACCATTCTGCTTACAGCTGTTATTCGGGGTTACTGCGCTAGTGACAACCATAACAGAGGTCTCGAGCGACTTTCTAGGTGCAATGGACAAATTATCATACTTGTGTGAGTCAATTAAATTTATAGCGTCCACCACACGATTCAAACAGCATTCATTGTCTTTCACCAAATCATTCTTTAGAATATCATTGGAGAGAAAGTCACGCGATACAAAAACAAGTCGAACGTGACCAAATAACTCGGCGAAATATTTCTGTCGTTCCTTTCTGTCGTGATCAATCCATGCTAGAATAATCTTAAACACGTCTTCTTCGGCGCCAACATTTATTTCATCACTTGAAAGCCACATTTCCATTTCTTTGCTCGACATATTAAGAACCTCTTCACGGTTCGTTTCGTACACGGCGGTGAAATTTGTAAAGAAGTATTTTTCGGTCTTCGCAAAAAGTTCTTCGCAGTGATATCTTTGGGAAAAAATGTAAAGTGAAATACAGTTTGAAATAGTCAACATCTCTCCTAAAGCTGCCTCAGCGAACCTTTTTAAGTACGGAAGAAAAAAATAATCGGCTAAAACGACAAGGTCTCGGGCATTCTCTTCAGCCAATATCTGAACATCACCCGTGTAAATAAACTGCAGTGTATTTCTCATAGCAGACTCGGAAAACATCTCCAAACGAACAATTCCTTCTCTGGACTCCTTCATGTCGCTGTTTAGTAGTTTTTCGAAGAAAGGACTTGCGTCTGAGAGAATTTGTTTATGAGCTTTGAATTCTTTGTCATCTTTGACCACCAAAATAACATCGCATCGCTGATCAGGCGTCTCTTTTGGCATAAAGAGTTCATTTTCTTTCCTTGGACTTGAAGTAACGCGCTCAGAAGTATATTCAGGCTGAAATAAGGCGGCCATCTCTTAGCTTACCAAAATAGCAGACGCTTTGGTTTTAAAGACGTTAGACTGCGAAGGATTCTTGACTTTCCGCTTGTCGTTTCAGTGCCGTTTCACTTCAGTTCTGTCGGCTCTATTTCGGTTTCATTAATTTGTTCTTTCGGAAATGACGATCGGAAAACTCATCTGTGTTCGTAGACCGTTTAATAGTGTTCTTTGTGTTACAACCAATTCGGGACGAAGGTTAAGAAAACCACTTGGTCCCTCCTCTCGATCGGTAGGAAGCGGAAAACACGATATGTTCGCGCATGGTTCACGGCACAGCGCAATTTCGAATGCAGCGTCATTGTCATCCACTGTGCTACTCGTCTTAAATGTCGTTCACGAGAAGCCCCCCCGTTTCGCCGACCACGCGACTAAAAGAAACGGGGCTCTGGGGACGAGAATGATGCACCTTGCGCGCGCAACTAGAATATGTGCGAAATTGGATCCAACGATACCCTAACAACGAAGAAATACAACCAAGGTTAGTTTTCTGTCGACTTTGTACACAGTAATGTAGCAAAGCAAGTAAAATGATGTTCTCGCAAGTTGCAGAGCTGGTGGTAACACGCGCAATTTAGTTTTAAACTTTTAACAACGTTATTGCGCGATCAGTTTCACCATGGGTACCCTCCCAATCCTGGTCACCTTGGCCACCCTCCCCAACCTCGCTACATTTGCCACCCTTGAAACCCTGGCACCACTCCTGGTGGGGGGGATGTCTCCTATCGTATTGACAGGAGTCGTCCTATTCCGTACCGGGCAAAAAGGAAATAAAAGAAATACGCTTCCGATGTTGTTCTGATATTTCAAGCCTTAGACTGTTAATGATATTAAAAGTAAAAACGACTAACAAACTGCCATTAGCTAAATATGCTCCCTCAGTTGTTTGTTGAAAATTACACCGTGCATAAATAATGGCGAAAGGCAAACCTACCAGGACGTGTATTGAAAAAGTTAATCATCGCAAGCGACTGAATCAAAGCTCACCTTTCTGATATCAAACGTTCGCGAACCTACACAGTCAGCATGCTGCAAAATTAAACACCACGATCGTTGTTCACGGATTGGGGAAATAAAGAAGACAAGTATAAACTGGTATTTTATTCCACTTGCATTGAGATGTTGAAATCCAGAATACTTCATCGACCACCAGTTTTGCTCTGTTTCAAACAATGTTCTCGCAGTTGGCATGCTGTTGTCATGATTTCTATGTAGAATCTAGCAGCTGCTATTTTTCTCGGCTTTAATTTTTCTTTGGCGGGATTTTGAGGTTCTCCTTTCAACTTGCAAGATAAAGTCCCATGGAAACTCTTCGCAGGAAGTTGCATGATAACGCCACTGATTTGGTTCAAATTTTCACTGCTCGAACGAGATTCAGAAATATTCCACATCCGCTTGTTTCGCTGTTTGTGTGACCAGTCTCACATTTCCACCCAGACCACAGTATCGGTCAACAGAAAGAGTAACAGACAGAAACAGAAAACATAAACATTGTTTTCTCTCGTGCTGGTTGCAAATAATCCACCCCTCAATGAAAGACGGTGAGGATTTCCAAAACAGTGACCTTTCAGTTATAAGATTGTACCACAGAATACGTCTTGAGCGCACGCGATCGAGTGAAGCGCGTTCATTCTACAATGACTTCTTCAGTATCACTACGTGTCGGAGAAATGTCTCACAAAGAATTTGCCGCAATTTCTTGATAAATAAAAGGAAACGAGCTTGTGAAGGAGAGCGGTCATCAAAACAGATATAAACACGAAGATTTTACGTTTAGAAAATTTGTTTGTACATGTACTCAACACCTCCTGGTTTTTAATTGCCTGTATTCTATGTGCATTAGTCTTGGGAATAGACAAGACAGCAATGTGCAAAAAGGCTAAGATAAGAATGTGTGAGAAAAATACATTTTTTATGATACATTATTAATTAAATTATTGATAGTTCTCATATTGAAATTACTTGATATTCAGGTGATAAAATTTCTAATTATTTCTTAATATTATACGTATTTACTTATTTATTAATTCATATTTAACAAAACGGCACACTAACTAGAGGCTTTTCTTACTCTCGTTATAAATATAGAAAATCTTGTCTCTGTGTAATAAAATATTGTTGCTGACATCTTATCCTGCTATGTTAAAGGAATGGAAAACGCGGGCGGTGAGTTATATCTCCCCACTGCGTGTAACTTGCACTCGTCTCGCGCGCGCGCCTCGCGCTCAGCTTCGAAACTCACAAAAGCATGTGTTACGTTTTAATTACGCAATACATAATGGAGTCTTGACGGACTGGTAAAGTGCGTGTGTCTAACCTGACAACAACAGTAAGACAAGCCTTAGACACTCCATGTGTTTATCTTATAGTTAGAGGATATCTCGGGAAGCCAAGGAATATGAATGAAGATAAACATTATCTATGGTCGCATATTACTATTGGATAGTCACGTGTTTCAAGTCTTGAACAAGTCGACTTTCAAATGACCTCTTCTAAGGAATCACGTGATCCACGCCCACTGTGCGCATCATTCCTATCGTGCACAGGGTCATTCCTATTGTCACGTAAATGTCCACGTTTTGAACACGTGCTCTCCTCGTGCTTTGACGGTGAAATGTTGTCGTTTGTTTCTGGCGGGATCTTGATTTCTAATGTCCTTCGCCTTCGCCTTCTAGCTCCTTTTTCTACTTTCCCTCCTTTGGTCTGCTTCTCTCTATTAGCTTGCTCTTTTGTGGAGCTCGATTCAAGGTTTAAAACTCCAGTTGAAGATGATCGAGATGGAGGCTTAGGCGACTGAGTGTCCTTCACGCTACAACTTATCTTCAGAGCAGAGTTTTGCCTTTCCTTGACACGTTCTCCGTGTTCCTGTATCAAAGATAATTTGACGCCTTCCATCGACGCGTCATGTTTCAGAGGGGAATTTAGTGTCGCAGGTGGCAAGCGAGATCTCAACAACAAACTTTCAGGGGTCTTGGAGAGCTCCGCCTTATCTTGTATTTCCACAAGCCGACCCAAAGTATTGTTTATACTCTTGAGTAGTTCTTTGCCTCCCGTTGTAGCAATTGAATGCCGTTGACTAGGAAGCCGTTTGTCGGCGGACGGCGAGCAATAAACATTCCTCCAGGTTTGCGCATGCCTAGTATCTGGTGCATTGTACTGAGCATGATCACGTGATCGGTCTTCATTAGCACGTAACATTAGTTCGTCTTTCTCGTCTTGAGCCTTTATCGCTGTTAATTGGCAACATAGCCCGTAGGGGGGCAGTGAAGGTGGATCTTTGGTCTTTCGCTTTGCCTCCGTATAGGAAGAGGGCGTGTTGAAATGGAATGGTCTGGGAACCGGTTGTCTGGGCTGATTTGCTCCCGGGCTCCTAGACGGAAAGTAGGAATGCGGAAGAGAAAATCTTCTGTGGTTAAAATTGACCTGGAAATAAAAATGATCGCGTTAGCAGGCATAAACGATATCCCTCCGTGAGTAAGGTTATGGCTGAGTATGGCGAGTAAACATGTTTACTTGCAAAACTGCCAACCCTTATACAGTCGAACCTCTATTAACTGCCCCCCTATTAAGCGACCATCCTTTATTTGGCGGCCAGCGGGCAAAGTCGCGGAAAAATTTTCAGCTATGCAATGTAATTAAAACTTCTATTCAACGGGCAGCGGCGGCCAGCTTCTTGCCTTCCCAAGGGTGCTTTTGTTTTATTTTATACCTCTTTTAAACGGCCAGGAAGATTTGAAGTTGGCCGTTTTCAGCCAGATGAAGGTAAAAGAATGACAATGTGGAATACTGTTAAAACACATTTTCAGCACTATTTAATTAAAACAATCACAACAGTTTGTTTGTATAGCAGACGAGCCAGTGTTGGGTTGACAGACACGTCGCGTCCATGCACATCATTGTTTCTTTGGCTTTTGTTAATGTTATGGACCGTATTATAACCATCATTGTTCTACTTTTTCTCCACTTGCTTTTGTTTGTACTTTTATTTGATAAACTGAAAGCTGGACCACGCCCAACGTTGTTTTCGGGTGAACCTCTATTAAACGGCCACCTCTATTAAGCGGCCAGTTGTCTCGTCCCCGAGAGTGGCCGCTTAATAGAGGTTCAACTGTATATAGATTTAGCCAATCCTAAAAGCGGAATTAACGCCTGTGCGGTTTCTTCAAAGCCCCGCTAACCAAGGACAAGCGAGAATTATGATTGGAGTTTTGTAAATCTGCGATGAGGTTTTATGTTTATATTGTTTGGCTTATTGTTTTGAAACTAAATAAAACATAAGCAGTGAAAAGCATTTTTATAGAGGAAAAATTTATACTTCGGTTAACTGTCAATGATGAGTCGGTGTTAACCGCCTTCCGAACAACTCGGTCCTGATTACGGCAAGTTAACATGGCTCGAGCCCGCGATCCAATCGAAAACCCGCACTTGGTCAGCGGTCACATTTAGAAAAACATGTGACCTTGATAAGCTTGTAATTTGGAACGGCGATATGGTAACGGATAGCTCGTTTTGACAGGTGTCAATTAACCTTAAAATGGATGTCCAAAATCAGAGACGTACGCTATAAACCAAGACTCTAAGGCCGCGTGTCTCGGTCAATCATGTTGCGCAACGCCGTCGTCGCGGTCGTGCGTGCTCGCCCTCAAGAAATACCGCTAGCCATGATTACCATGAGAAAATCAATTCATGGGTTTCCTTTTCTTTCCTGTATGGGCATGGTGCTCCGCTTAGCGGGTCTTCGGGCAGCCGGAGCTCGGCTATTAGAGTTTTAGAGGCGGCCGTTTTGGTTTCGTTTCCCAATAGGAACAATTGTTTAAGGCGCAAATGGGTTAGCTGTAATGTCCCGAGAGAAATTCTCTTCTCTGTGGTTAGCAAAGCAGACTCTTTTAGCAAAATTCTAAAATACCTCTCGAGGTTAGCACTAAAATGAAAACATGCGCACAATCAATAGATTTAAGCCGGATGAAATGGATTCCAACGCTAAGACGGATTATCTGTCTGCGTGCGTCTCAATGGCAATGCGTGTCAGTATAAAGTCAGGCAGAGGACGGTTAATTCGTTGACACGAACTATCCACCTTTGTACATCTTGAACGTCGAATTGAGAACTCAGAGCGTTTTACACCAGACGCATAAAACAGCAGACGCCTACTCCGTCAAATACCAGAAGCAAAAAGAAAAGAAACGAAAAGATCATCTGGATGCAAAAGCAGACATTATCTTTAAAGGGTTATCATCAGACAAAATGTTTGGCAGTTAACCGCGACACAGTGGCTGTTGAAAGCTGGATGGGGTTTTATGTATTTGGGGAAGACAAAATTTGGGTTGACAAGTTGTAAGTCCAAAGTTTCCCCACAATATCTTAGTTTAAATATCAACAACTGAAAGTAGCTCAGTTTGGAGCACTCATCGTTTCACTAGTTACCAGGATTTCAATGATTAACAGTGTAGCTCGATTGTGGCCACGTATGTGTTAACCTGGAAAAATAGGTCCGCGTGGTGTACATGTTGTTACATAATGTTCGTTAACAATGGCAGCTCAAGCTCAGCAATATGGCGGATGGTAATTGAATTATTACCCGTCAGGCTCTTCGATTACATAATGACACATTTGCCATCACCCGCTTCCGCTGACCAGGCAGCAGGAACAAATCCCCTGGGATTGTGGCTTTTCAATTGATGATTGCTGAGGAAGCCTTTGAATATTCTCGCCGAATAAGCGTTCACAGTTCTTGTAGTATTCGAACGTGTTCGGATGGGTATTTCCGTTTTCAAGATCCATTCATTCTTGTCAGGATCATAACATTCTACTCGTGTACCAGCTGGCGAGTCGCCTTCATTCCGCATGCAGCTGCCAAGAGCATACAGTTGTTCATCTACTGACAAAAGCTTGGGACGTACCCCCGGTCTGATGTTCAAGCTTGCAATAGACTGCCATTCATTCGTTGTTTCACAGTATACTTCACATTGACATCTTCCGTGATACCCAGGATCAACCTTTCCAGTAATGAAAATTCTTCCGTTACACGTAGCTCCGCTGAGGAACTTTTTCGGTTGTTGAATATCAGCCACCTTGTCCCATTGCTTTCTACTAAGATTGTACCTGTAAACATCAGTGTAGCACTTTAACAACTCTTTGCCATTCCTTTTAAGTCTTTCTTCACCGCCAATAAAATACACAAAATCATCTTTGGCTACAATGCAGAAATCTTCTCTTCTATCCAAATGATCAAATGAAGTTACATCTTCCCATGAATTTGATTCCACTTTGTACTTTCTGATAGAGGAGACGCATTTTTCCCTGTCAATGCTGACCTCCCTGGACCAGCGGTCTCTTCTGTATTCCACAGCTCGCATTTCAGACATCAGAGCGTACATTCCATTGTCATTACTAACAAATATTTCCCGTAATGGCCACCTGTCGAAATCTATGTATGGTAACCTTGTCCAACAGTTCGAGTATGGATTATAGCATGTCAGTTCAGACCATAGCCAGTATGAATTCATTACCTTACTATATAGTTTACCTCGATAAAAGACAAATTCTCCCTCCCCTGAATATTCACGAGGCATTTCACCTAGCTTACACCACCTACCCTCACCAGGAAAATAACACAAAATGGGTTGACAATTGAGTTTGTGGGTGACTAAGCTAGTGACAACTATAACAGAGGTTTCGAGCGACTTTCTAGGTGAAATGGACAAATTACCATAGTTTTGTGAGTCAATTAAATTTATAGCTTCCACCACACGATTCAGACAGCATTCATTGTCTTTCACCAAATCATTCTTTAGAATATCACTGGATAGAAAGTCACGCGATGCAAAAACAAGTCGAACGTGACTAAATAACTCGGCGAAATATTTCTGTCGTTTGTTTCTGTCGTGATCAATCCATGCTAGAATAATCTTAAACACGTCTTCTTCGGCGCCAACATTTATTTCATCACTTGAAAGCCACATTTCCATTTCTTTGCACGACATATTAAGAACCTCCTCACGGTTCGTTTCGTACACCGCGGTGAAATTTGCATAGATGTAATTTTCGCTCTTGGCCAAAAGTTCTTCGCATTGATATCTTTGCGAAAAATAGTAACCGGAAATACAGTTTGAAGTATTCAACATTTTTACTAAAGCTGCCTCAGCGAGCGTTTTCAAGTTTGGAAGAAGTAAGTAATCGGCTGAAAAGACAAGGTCTCGGGCATTGTCTTCAGCTAATATCTGAACATCACCCGTGTAAATAAACTGCAGTGTATTTCTCATAGCAGACTCGGAAAACATCTCCAAACGAACAATTCCTTCTCTGGACTCCTTCATGTCGCTGTTTAGTAGTTTTTCAAAGAAGGGACTTGCCTCTGAAAGAACTTGCTTATGAGCTTTGAATTCTTTGCCATCTTCGACCACCAAAATGACGTCGCATCGCTGATCGGGCGTCTCTTTTGGCATAAACACTTCATAATTCCTTCGACTTGAAGTTAAGGCTGCCATCGTTCAACGGAGCAAGATGGAAGAAGCTTAGTTTTAAGGACGCTAGATTGCGAAGGATTTCGTTTCCGCTTGTCGTTTCAGTCCTCGTTCACTTTAGTTCTCTCGGCTCTCTCTCGGTTCGGAAACAACCGACGGTTCGTATACTCTTTCATTCGTTTTTCATTCCGTTTGGACACTTGGATGGTTTGCTTTATCTTTAAAAACGAGACTACGGCCATAAACTTTTTGTAGATTTACTGAACTGGCGCTTTCTTATCAGTAGAATGCGTGGCAAACGGGAAACACGAACAGATGTTTGAACATGGCTCATGGCACAAGCGGAAGTCGAAGGCAGCGGTTCGAAAGCGTTTTCAACCCTGCTCGCGTGACCAACAGATGCGCGAGTTGTCACGCCTGAGCACAAGGACCCTATAAGCTAAAAGATTATAAAGCCAACACTATTTTTTCGCAATTTGTCACGGAATAATATAACAATGCAAATTAAATGACGTTTCTGCTCGGCTTGTCACAACGCGAGTGGTAAGACGTGCAACAGGGCTTTGCAACTTGTAATGCAACATTGTTGCGTAACAAGTGGCAAGGAAAAAGTCGCCTTCAGGAATTCGCGAGAAAGCTTTCGAAACGGACATAATTTGGGGATGCGAAAATAATAAGGATTATTATACACTGAGCTCACTATCTCTATTCTGATTGGCCGAAAGCGTACAGTGAATTTTCGAAATCAGCGCCTGTGACGTCATCTAGCTGTAGATTATACAATAATCATGTCAAGGACACTCAAGGTCACGGGTAATCAGGTCATGTATGACTGCGGTGCATGATTCCTAAGGGTAATCATGTCAAGTTCGCGCGCTTTGTGTTGCTTGCCGTCAGTGAAGAAGCAAAAACATGACTTCCATTTTTTTTTTTCGTTATAAGTATCAGTAATAAAACAATAGGCCCTTTGCAGCTAAGCCGTCACGTGACCTACTTTTCATAAAATTATGGGCTATAACTTAACGAATGCCAGAAATGGAAAAAGCATGTCGAAAATATCAAAATGGCCAAGTTTGAGGCCCCCATCATCAGAGAATGAGATTTTATGATGGTCTGAATTTTTGAAAGAATAAGAAAATTTGTATGGAAAAATGTTGCTGGAGAGCAAGACCTTGCTCTCCAGCAACATTTTCCATACGAATCCTGTAAATTTTCCGAAAATTCAAACTATGGTATAAACTTACTCGTTTTTTCCTGGGGCCTCAAACTTGGGCCATTTTGGTATTTTCGATGCGTTCTTTCCATTTCTGGCATTCTTTTAGTTATAGCCCATAATACAAAAAAATTTTAGGAAAAATTTGGTCACGTGACCCCAGCTGCAAAGGGCCTATTATTAGACTCGGTTTTTGTGATATCCAGAATTATCGAGGTCTCGGTAAGGGTTATCAACCTCATCAGCCGAAGCCTTCGACTTCGGCTGATAGCCCCTACCTCGACCTTGATTATTCTGGATATCACAAAAACCAAATCTAACAATTGTTTATCATTATACATTGTAGTCACCATCTGTCTTCTCATTGGCTAAAAGCCTATATTTAATGCTGGGAAACAGCGCAACCTACAGATTAGTGAGTAATCCGTAGGTTGCGCGCGCAATGCATGATTTCCGAGAGCAATGTCAAGTTCACATAAGAACATGGCTTGTCGAAAATAAACTGCGTTCGGTGCGATAATGCGTTTGTCGTTATTTTCTGATACAATGTATAACAAAACAATTATGAGATTCGGTTTTTGTGATATCCGAAATAATCAAGGTCTCGGTCAGTGTTATCAGTCTCAGCCTTCGGCTTCGGCCGATAACACTTACCTCGACCTTGATCATTCCGGATATCACAAAAACCTCATCCAAGAATTGTTTACAATTTTACGCGATTAATTTTCGCGCGCTTAATTTTCACCTATCTTCACTACCTGGAAATTAAACTTCTCTGAAGACAAAAGACTACAACAGGGTTCATCTGAAGCGAACAACAAATACATTCTTTGTAATTACCTTGTCGGGTGAATCCAGTTTCATTTGCTGTAACGGGATGGAAATGATCTTTGCATTTATGAGAGACACTTTGCCTATCGATGGCGTGTTGGCTCGTGAATGTCTGGGCGAGGACCCGGCGTGTTTCGTCTCAATAACACGTCGAGGAGACCCTACGCGGGTGTTTACCGTATTTTCCTTCCTTTCCTGTTCATTTTGCTCAGTGGATTCTTTGTCGACCGTAGCTTTGCTTTCGATCAAAATATGCGACAGGTTCATGGATAACTTCCGACCATTCACCCCCGCAACTTCCACTGAAGAATAGTTGCAAGACGTCTTTCGGGAAATTTCAATGCCCGCGTCACTTAAAACGCTACAAGTTCGGTCTTTTTGCTCGCCAGAAGCATCTCTATCGGTTTCGCTTTCTAACTTCTCGGATATCATATCTCCTTGAATATTGCGGGCATTTTCTAAAAGATCCCCGTCAAGTTTGGACAAATTTTCTTGGCTTAGAGAATGAAGCTCTTTCCGACCAGCGGGAACCGTTAAGTTCTTCGTCTCCAAACCTGATTCATTCGAAGTACTTTCCTGTTTATCGTTAAAATCACACGCCTTTACTGTCGCAACTTTGCATTCAGCTCTCTTTTTAATCGCATTTTTATTTTCCTTATCTTGTGAAGCACCTCGCGAGTTCCGAACGGACTCGGAATTGTTCGTCTCGAACTCGGAATTGCGCGTTACGTCGTTCATGGTGCGTTCAGCTTTTCTAGGATGCTTGATGTAGTACCGTCTTAGTTTCCTTTGTAGAAGATGGTACACAGTTGATGTCGCGGTGGACCTGTGATAAGGGAATAGACGCAATACGAAAGGACAGTGTTAGAGAATACTTCCGTTTTAGGTGCAACTTAACGTTAAAGCTTAAGGACATGCATTGATTTGGTAATATTTGCCGACACGATTGACAATTTTGATCAAAGAACATGCGATTATAAAAGGATCATAGAAATCCTGTCTTTATCCTGTGAGCCAGGGTTAAAGCTTTTCGTTTCCCATAAAAACTAAGAATTAGGCCCAGTTCAGACGCCGAACTTTCCATGAGCCGAACCAAATACATTGAATTAAGTACATGCATGAAAAGTTCGGCGTTTGAATCAATTAAGAATGGCTATTTGAATTTGGAAGGGCCCAGCCGTTCTTCCCCCCTAGCTCAGCTGGAAATTTCGGCTTTGGAACGGCTTTGATTCAGACGTAGAACTTTTTATGAGCCGAACCTAATGCATAAATTATTATGACGTATTTTACAAGCAGTTTTCACTTTGCCTGAAAGTCGCTGACATTTCGATGTGATTTGGTTTAATTAAGTCCGGTAAAGTTCGGCGAATTAAGTTCGACGTCAGAATCAATAGGTGTACTTTTGATAATTTGAGTCGGTCCAAATTCGAATTAAATTCGGCTCAAGAAAAGTTCGGCGTCTGAACTGGGCCTTACTCAATTATTGGGATTAATTAAAAAGGGGTAAGGATTAGAACCGGGAAATTGAAATCTTCACTGCTTTCCCAAATCCGACCAAATTTCTCCCCTAATGTGATAATCTGCATTGCAATTCATTAGATAATGGAACTGGTTCACATATATAATCCAGCGACTCTGAAAGGTTACTTTCGACATTTTAATTCTAGCCTGGTTGCGGGGGCACCGACCTAAAAGTAACTTAGGCATCAAATCGAGGCTCAGCCTCGTCTTGGCGCATCTGTCCTCAGCGTGCAGCAGATACTGAGGCCAATACGATAATGCATAGACCCTTTGCTTAAATGGCGCCCAAATTTGAATAACAATACTTATACATCCTAAGCCTCACAATCATGTGAAATATCCTTTGTATGGAAACATAAATACGAAGCTAAGGATGTACAAAGTACAGTGGAACCCCCCCCCCCCCTTACGGCCACCCCGTTAATACGGCCACCGCGTTATTACGGCCACTTTATTCTGGTCCGAACAAAGCTTAGTCAGTTATTTTCTTATTTAAAGAACCCCTTTAATTTAATACGGCTACCCCGTTAATACGGCCAGTGTTTTTTTGTGGCCCGTTGGTGAACGGATTAACGAGGTTCCACTGTATTGTTATTCAATTTGAGGCGCCATTTATGCAAAGGGTCTATTTTGTGGCAAGGAAGCGTTTATTCGATATTGGATTTTGAACCTTCTAGCAGCAGATGTCTTGTACATTAAGTGAATAATTGTTCCAGCTATAGCCACACTGTAATAAGAAGGTTAAACGATTCACTCGTCTCCGTGCGGAATTTCTCATCTTCTTGAGGCAGATAAGAATTTTAATTACCGGTTTTGTGTCACAGCTTCAACTATTTCCTGGTGCTTTAAATCCATCTTGTCCACCATGTGCCGCAGTATATTTTTGTCCAGCTCTTCATCCCGCGGATAATTCGGGAACATGATCGGGATCACGGGACCGTCGAATCCCTTTTGCAGCCACTCGTGTCCGAGCGCATCTTCGAGTGTTATTCGTTCCTCTCGGTCAAACGTGAGAAAACGCTGGATGAGGTCTTTACATGCTATTAGAAATAAAAATTAATGCGATAAAATTTGTTGGAGGACACACGAGAGTATAAAAAACACATAACAAGGTATGGAAATCGTTGGTCAAGATTTAGACCCTAGAACTTCTATATACGGGGAAAACAGACAAGCCAAGTAACAACAACAGCATCATCACCACCACCACCAACAACAAAATCGTGCGTAATCGTGAAGGGAATAGCGTCCATGAACTTGGTCATTGTATCATTGCTCGAAAGGGATTGTCAAATCGAACACGGCCGCCGTAGACTGCCCCAAGGAAAGGGAAGAAAGACCATTGTCATTCAACACAAGAAATCCCACAAAATAGCGAAGAGTAATTGTCAAGTTGTAATGACAGAATGCAGGAATCATTTAGCTCCATTTATTACTGACTGTTCGATCTCTTAATTTTGGCACATTTCCTCGCCAAGCCGTCAAACTGATTTTCGTCTTATATATGTGACACCCCATTAGCGGGGAGGGGGGGGGGGGGGGGGGAATGAGTATCCCAAGCCCGATTAATTTTTGACCTAAATATCCTCAGGAGCCATCCTGATATCCTATATCCTTTTTATTCTAATTTCAAAAATAAACGATTTTCCTTCTCTATATCCCGTTTTATCTGATCTAAGTATCCCATACCTCACCAATTTTCCCCCAATTATCCCACATCCCGTTAATTTTCTACCTAAATACCCCATATCCCGAAAATCCCTAATAGGGCATATCTGGGGATACAACTCCTTTCCCACTTCTCCCTCGCGCACCACGTATTCAAAATGGCGGTTTGTTTAGCGATAGAGAAGGGTGGGGGGGGGGGGAGGGGGGGGGAGAGGAAGAAAGTCAATAGAAACGGTTCGGTTGAATTATATATAAATTGGGTAAAGACAGAAACACATAGACAAGTTACGCAAATCAACCTACAGGATGACAGGTGATCCGGAATAGGATTCATTTCATTTCTTTTCATTTTGTTGTAGAGAGTAGTGATGTGGAAAGGTTCGGCGGTGTAGGGAAGTTTTCCGGTCAGCATTGCATACATGTTGACCCCACTGCAAAGAAAAAAAGGACATTGTCAATATGTAGAAAATACAAATATTGTAAAGTGGATTTGTATAAGGTAAGAGGCGCGGTAGGGTCATGGTAAGTACGCTCGACTCCGGATCGAGCGGCCCGGGTTCGAGTCCTGGCCGCGGTCGGACGTTGTGTTGTGTTCGTGGGTAAGACTTTAATCTCACATAGTCTCTCTCCACCCAGGAGTATAAATGAGTACCGGCGAATTTAATGCCGCGGAGTAAGCCTGCTAAGGACTAGCATCCCATCTAGGGGGGAGTAGAAATACTCCTAGTTGCTTCATGCTACACTGAGAAACCAGAGATAAGCTCTGGCGTGATGGCCATTTGGCCCGTATGCAGATGCGTTAGTACTGCTGACTTGTTGACAACTCTGTGGGAATGAAAGTTATAGCAATAAACGCAAAACATAATTTCACTTAACTGATTCCCTGTAGTTCTGGTTTTAAAGGGACCACATCGTTTTGTGTTAGATACAATAGATAAAAGTCTACTGAGGCTACCGAGGCCCATGTATAGGGTCCATGATTGGTCAAGTTGAATTTCCGCTTGCTACTTACATCCAATGGAATCTCGGTACGTCTACGTCATCAGAATAGATTAGGATGGGTTCGGATGGGTTCGTATCTTGGACATTTCACGAGTGATGAAAAAACTGAGGGCACAAAGACAAGAAGAGATAATCTGCTAGCTATAGCCCCTAGTGAAAAGATGGAGAGTATAAAAAATTCACTTCCACGTACATGCTCCACACGTCCACCTCAGGCCCGTACGGTTTGTGTCCCAGGATCTCTGGGGCCGCATACGCTGGGGACCCGCATTGGGTCTTGAGATGCTCCCTGGTAGATTGTCCGTCCGGCGAAGAGACAAAAAGAGTGTTGCTGAGTCCAAAATCTAGAGCAGATAAATGCGAAAAATGTAAATGAGAATCATTAAAAGCAGGTAAAAGCGAAAACGAGCAATAACTCGCGAGAACACCTCGACTTTTACCCACACGTTAAACAAACGAAGGAACGTAGCTATCTCTTATTAGTATAAATCTACTAGCGTTCTATCACGAATGCCGTTCTCTGATTGGCTTCGCTACTCACTATCTATTCTGTGATAGACAGTGAGTAGCGTAGTAACATGTCCTTGTTAACACCCTTCGCTTCTCGGGCAGATATTTGTTTCAAGAACATCAAATTTCCGCGGGGCAACTATCAGCCGATAGTTCCCTGGCAGAAACACTCTATTGTTTAAATAGAAATCTCGAGCTCATAATCTAATTGTTTAATAGACGAAAAACGTTCAACCCCATAAATAAGCTTAGCTTCCCTGTAGATATTCCCCAGTACACAGGGAATCCCCTGGCCCCGGTACTCACTCCGTCTGTTTATAACCACCTCCGTGGATATGGTAACCGCAAAACCAAACATGACGACAAGGCCCCGTCCACTCTACGCCGCAGAAATTTGAAAAAGCAACAATAACCGGTCATTTTAGATTTGTATTTGAGAAAAAGTCAGGCAGGGAAATCGTGACGTCGTCTTTTTCAAAAAACTCCGTTTTCAAAATGTTTTCCGTCCACACTTAAACGCAAAGACGGCGCTCTCAAATGCATCCTGTTTGAAGAACGTTTTCGAAAAGCTCCGTTTTTGTGAAGGATTAGTGGGGACGGTGACGTTAACCGTGGAAATAAAGCTCCGTTTTCAAATTACTCCGGCTTAGTGCGGACGCTGCCCATAATATGAGTTATTCTGAGCTCAGGAATAACTCGATTAGCACGAAGACGCGCCAGAACTCTATCCTACCTATAATCTTGATGTTGTAATCATCGTCTAAAAGAAGATTTTCAACTTTCAAGTCCCTGTAGGAACAAACGAGGCTACGTGTTAAGGCTTTCTGTTTTCGTGATGATGGGTCTTCATAAGTAATCCGCGGCAATACGCATATCCGTTAGACAGGTAAGTGGATAGAAGATTGGAGAGGGATTTTGATGGATAATGAAGCAGATGAGCGGTAAAATAAATAAAACACGCCTATAAATCTCAGGCAGATACAAATCCCGTCTGTTTCGAGTTCAAAATAACAATAAAGGTCATCTTCCTATTTTGCTGTTTAAATTTAATTTTAGACACGTTTCGATGCTAGTTATCCTTCTGGTATAACACAGCTTTAAGATGTTACGGGATTAAATACTCATTCAAACAGATAATTCGGCCCTGGCTAATTCGCTCATGAATATTTAACAATTATTGCAAAAGCGCGCGTTGGATGTACGAGATGGTAAATAGCCAACTGGGCGCGTAGCGCTGAGTTGGCTATAATCATCTCAAATCCAACAAGCGCGGGGGGAATAATTGATTTATTAAAAACGCTCCCCAAATGAGGAAAACTAATTAACAAATATAGAAGCCTAAGCCGCGTATTACACTGTCATAAAACTCGACGGGCATTTGAGAACATGAGGGAAAGTATGAACCGCAGGCGAGTGTTTTCTACATTTCTCAAATGTCTGGAGTGTTCTATCACAGTGTAATACACGGCTTAGGCTTCTCCATTTGCTTTGTGAGGTAGATTTCCGACTGCTCGACAAAACGCGACTTCTCGACTGTTTTCGCTTCTTCTTCTTTATTTGTTAAGTTAACCTCGTCTTCAAAACTTTCTGCTGCTTCGCAGAGAACTCCATCACAAATTTCTTCAAAGAAAATGTTTTTCGCCATCTCTAACAAAAATGTTGACTAGAGGAAATATGGCGAAAAACAATAAAACGGCTTTTTCTGGTTTTATACTCTGATAAAACATGGGTTTTTGACCAATCAGAGCGCGCCCAGGGTTCTATTTATATTGTAAACTACAATAAAGGTAAAAATGCCCGAAATAATCATGCCTACATGGTATAATGCGTGGTATAAACCACGCGGGATGTTGGCAGAACACTCGAAGAATTCGTAAATCACGAGCCGCAGGCGAGTGATTTAGAATTCTTCGAGTGTTCTGCCAACATCCCAAGTGGTTTACCATGCTTTTAAACCATAGAAACTTGTGGTCTATTGCTTTTATATAATAATTCAGAGGACACGCAAAATTTTTATGAGTTTACTCGCACAATAAACCATAGCTGATTGACCAATCAGAGCGCGCGCATTCATTTGATTATTATATAATGGCTCATATACTAGGATGACTAAGTCAAAGAAAACTCTCGAATTGCGTTATCCAATTATTCAGTTTTCATAATTATAATAAATAGCGTTTCCCGTGGGAGTCTCCTTCTAAAGGTAGTTCACAGAATTAAAGCTAATCCGTTTTGTGTAAATTTTTTTTATTACTATTCGTATTACTAAGGCTTCCACTATCGTATAAATAGGATAAGCCAAATGTTTCATAGCCAATGTTTGGCTCTTTCCTGCTACCTCAATCGACTGAAAACTGACTGGGAACTAGTATAACCGGGGTGGCGAGCGTGACAAATAGTGTCACTTTATAAGATCATGTTGCCATACTAACCACAGTTCACGACAGTTAGAAATCCAACTCTTTTTTTATTTGGCGTGTAAATCGAACTGCGTCACTATAAGTTAATAGGGTCATTTATTGCTAGAAGTCTATAGACCTCCGTTGTGTATTTCGTCCATACCTGTGGAGAATCCCTCCCTGGTGAAGGTAATGCACAGCGGACACAGTTTGTCGAATAAACTTCCTGACTTCTACCTCGCCAAGTTTTCTTCGGTAACAGATGTAATCCATGAGATCCCCTCCTGCTGCAAGTTCTGTGATCAAGTAATACCTGAGTGTAATTGTACAAATGCATTAAGTAAGTCTCAATGCGCGTGCTTAATATCCTTTAACGTTGACAAAAACTCTTTCCCATGGCCGCAAAACGTTTGGTCGGCACCAAGAATCGAGACTTCTGGGCGAAATTAAAAGGTAAGCCAGGGAGGTTTAATCACAGCGGTTAAAAAAGCATGCACCCAATCAAACCGCAACCAGGATTGCCATGTTAGTGACATGTTTCCATGGATTTCAAACACAGCAGGGCTTAAAATAATTATTTACTTAGGAGAAAAGCACCAAAGAGCAGTAAACCAAAAAGAATCAAGGATGACAGTAACATTAGAGAAAACTAAGAAGGATTACGGGGCAAAATTTTGAGGATGCGCCGGTTTGAATGGCAAAAATTCGAGTCCAGACTTTCCGCTCTAAAGAGTGGTACACATTTACCAGCGGAGCTTACCAGGTTACACACATTACCTGTGCTCTGTTTCCACCACCTCCAGTAGTTGAACAATATTAGGATGTCGTATCATCTGCATGATTTTCGCCTCTCGCCGCATATTTTTAGCGACATATTTATCTTGATGAGCTTGCTTCTTGTCTATTATCTTCACAGCGACCTGCGGCGAACGTGAAAAAGAATTAACAACAATAACAACAAAACAGCATGTCCATGCAGTGTAATTAACAGGTTAAATAAAAGAACCGAAACAACGTCGGGAAAGAGTTTCAAATTAAGTAAGGACAAGAGAAAATTTGCTATGGTAGCTTTTTAATCAGTGACGGTTACTACATAGAATTGACAGAAATTTGTCTCATATAACATACTTGTTTATTATATAATTATATTATTGAATATATGAAATATCATATATTTGAGGAAGATATGAAGACATGGCTGATCATCCCTGTTAGACACAACTTAAGCAGTTGTGAAATTAAGCCTCAAAATTAAGCAGTTGTGAAATTAAGCCTCAAAAAAAAAAAGAAAGAAAGAAAGAAAGAAAAAGAAAAAAAGAAATTCAGGCCTTAACGGCATCCGAACCCATGACCTCTGCGATACCAGAGCAGTGCTCTACCAACTGAGCTATCGAGCTAACTGGGAACTGGTCACCTTACAAGTTCGTAATATACACCGGCGTAGATGCATAGTGAAGAATACATAAACAATAGTCTCCATTTGGCGCGAAAATATGCTCGGATATTTGTCCGCGGACATTATTTGTTCCGATAAGTGAACAGTTTTCCGAGAACGTAGCTCGAGGAAAACTGTGAGCTTCGAGGAACAAATAATGTCCGAGGACAAATATCCGAGCATATTTTCGCCCAAAATGGAGGCTATTGTGTTTATTATTCTTCAAATCTTTTTCGCAACGCGAGCAGTTTTGAAAATTGTCTCGGTCACGTGACGTGTTTAGACCAATCGCGCGCGAGCGAAAATATTTGATGGATTATAAAAGTGAATATATGAAATATCAAATATTTGAACTGATCATCGCAGTTATACACACAACTTAAGCAGTTGTTAGAGCTGGTAGAGCAGCTGGTAGAACACTGCACTCAGGTGTCGCAGAAGTCATGGAATCCCGTTCAAGTCTGAATTTTGCTTAGACTTAATTTCACAACTGCTGAAGTTCTGTATAACTGAGATGATCGGTCGTGTCTTCATGCTCGTTGATTGTTTAGAGGAGAGGTTTGCAAGGAAAATGGCAACTGGGAACAAAAAGTATCGGTTTAACAAAGCATGCGCTCGGATATTTTATGAGTTTCGTTTATTTCTCAGAGCCCAGTTGGGGAGAAGAAAAATGCAAGAAATGAAGGAAATATAAGTTCAGATATTTAATCTACAATCACGACTTTTATTTTCATTCACTAATCAAATTTGATAAAATATTTGTGGTCGTAAATGGATGTTCACAGTAACTCGAGGGAGAACTTGAAGTTCAAGGGTCGAGAATTTCAGCAAGAAAAGAGCTTTAGCAGTCAACAATAGACACGGGATAGATGCGAACACATATAGCTGAATTGAGCAGTTACCTCTGATGACCTATCCTCTTGGAAATATATCTCAATCCAGTTAATAATCGTAATCCAACTGGAACTTTAAACAAATCTTGTAGCTGGATGACATTCAATGTTCAAATTCTGGACGTCTGATTGACTAACTGGGAATATTATACGTTGGCGTACCGAATGCTACAAATAACGTAAAGAACGCACTCAGAAATAATGAATTTTTTTCTTTTCTTCCCCTCCCCTCTGCTGCTTTTGTTTGTCCATGTTCTTTAAGTTACAGAAATTCAACCAACTTCTTTGTTTTGTCAAGAACGCCACTAACGGACTCATTTTTTTTTCCTCTGTCCCGGGAGGACGAATAGTTGATCGAGCACGCAAAGTGATACTAAAGTCGACAAAACACAACAACGGCCCAGTGGCTTTGCTTACCATTTTTCGTGCCAGTTGCAAGTGAGTTACATCGAATAGTGTCAATATAGTTTCCGGACAGTTTAACATTAGTACAACGTTTAGAATCAATGTGTCAAAACTTTAGCCAACTTTTTCATTTGAAAAAAGCCTAAAGAGTAGTCTCGTGGAACGTGCGCGCGAGCAAAGAAAATGACCAGGTCCGCGCGCGCGCCAGAATAATACATGTTGAGTTTGAGTACTATCATAGACGGCGTGTTCGCGGTTGGAATAGATCACCACTTTGTGATTTGGCAAGGCATAGAAAGCACAGTCTATAACTAATCCAAAATGAATTCAATCTGCAAGGCTCACAAACAATGGTAACAACGTGACGGTGACACACATCTGGTCCTGAATTGCCAACAGCTTTTGAGAACAAATTTTGAATTGTAGACTCCGGTGCGCCAAGAATCCCGACTGCAACAAATACCCTTTCAAGTTGTCATTCATCTTCGATAGTCTTGTCATTACTTAATGTTCAATTGAAAAAATCGCTTTAGTTTCTTTTTTTTTTTAATGCCAAATAATAAGGTTTTCAGTTTCGGTCCTATCCACGACCTCCATGCAGCTCGTGTTTAGCTGTTTTATGGCCGGGAAACGAAAGTAAAAAGAATTGAAGAATTGGATTTATACTATAATACATTAATAGCAAATTATTGTAAAATCAACACCATCTTGCTTATCTTCAGAGGGCATATTGTTCTAAAGGATTTTAGGATAGGACAATAAATTAGTTGTTCATAATGCTTCCATCGTGGCATATTTTTTTCTTTTTCTTTTTTTTTTTTTATAATCCTCTCAAGGAAATGCTCTGAAAGTGTGTAAATCAGTTGCTTAAAATTCGTGTTATAGTCTTTATTTTGAGCGAGCTGAAGTATTTTTAAAATAGTAAATATAAATCCCCTGAGAGACCTGAAAAAAATTAACAAAATCTTATATTTTTTTAATTTCGCTCATCTCATCAATCCAACTGTCCCTTAGAACTCTGGAAATGACGGGATTTCTATACATTGTTGTATGTACTTAATACAAACTTTATCTCCAGTGTAGATACTTATATCACCCCTTGCTTGGGGGAGGAATTTTCTGCATACGCACAGCTTGACAGCATCACATTCCTTAGAGCTTAATTTTCCGTATGGAGCTCGAAACACAGAAAACGTCATAATCCACGCGACATCTTGCTAATCTTTCCAGCCATATGGACTTTTTCTTGAGCTATACTCAAATCAGTTCAGAGGTCAATTGCAGCATACAATTCAAAATACAGTCCACAGAACGCCAAAGGTGTATTTGCACTCTACACATTTTCAAGTATGTAACACATTTTCTCACCACATGTCAGTTCGCTACATCAATTCTGATCAATTATTTAGCGATTATCTACCGAAAAGATAAAATTCCTTGAGTGATATCTTGAAATTTAGAAAAATACGGTCCAATACGGAAAATTTGATATGGGAAATTAACATTTCGAGCACCAGTGGCATTCAATATTTAATAATCATTCATTAATTTAAATTTTCTTTTCTCTAACAAATGTATCTTTCTTTGCCGGGCATAAATGAACCAATATAAACCATTATTGAGGTCTAATTGATACCTTATACTGCTCAAATCAATAAAACAGCAATATTTTGAGACACGTATTCCAGTGACACTAGAAATAACAACACAACACGCACATGTCGGCGCTAACGGCTTTACTAAATCGCAACACAAGTTTGTTTTTGTTCCTTGTCTATGTACACAAGTCAGATTATGTCTTTCGTTTGGCGAAAGATCCGCACAGCTAGCGAAACAATAAAACGGAAACGATAAAACATGATTGGAGCGTGAGAAATCTAAACCGTAAATATAGCTACTTGGTTTCAACATGTCGCTGTCGCAGCAATGTGCAATATCATAAAAGGCGATGAAGGATGAGTTTTTTTTCTTTTCCCTCTAAAAAATTTACTTCATTACAGAGTGTGAAATTCCTAATATTCCTGTCATGAACTCGACTCTGCCGTGTCTGTTCCACAGAGGCACTAAATCAGACTAAATTAATTAATTTCCACGAAGACTTAGAGTGTTTTTACAGGTTTCAACTGTACTAATATATGCCAAAAAAGCGGAGAACACAAAATAAAAAAGACTGGTAACTTGGTGTGAGACATCAGCATAAAAACACGCTGGTGTTATTGGACCTCATATGGGTCTTGCGGTGAATTATAAATCCATTGACTGTGAAATTCATAGGATGGATTTCAAAATTTGCAACCAAAACAAAACGCAATTTTTGTGCTTTTCTTTTAGGTGAAGAAAAACATTGCCAAAAGCTGTAAACAACTGACTGAGGGCATGCGAGACTAGGCACAGATCAATCCAATCATTTGATAAATTTGCATAAGGTCAAACACTCACTTCGTTTTCTAATACACTCTCGAGTCTTGCGTACAAATATTCTCGCCGACCAACGTGTCGTGCCGTACATGAAAGCCCGATTTAAAAGCACGCATGAAAATGGTCACTAAAAAAATGGCTTACTACTAATACCTTTAAATCCTTTATCCTAATTAATGTAGGCGACACTTTACAAAGTAATCCTCGTTTGTTTGCCAGCTTTGCGTCAGGGTTTCGCTGCCAAATTTGAAGAGCTTCGTTTGATTTTCAACAGGCAGCCGAATGAAAACACAGCAATTAACCTTAAAAGGTACATCATGTTCGACTAATGAAATTTGCGGTCTTGTTGGAGCCTGCTATTGTTGCGATTGCAGGCTATTACAAAGCGAGACGTGTATACCGGTAATCGCAAGTTTACGGCAACACAAGCTTAGTTTAGACTTAAGGTCGTGGATAAATTATGTTGCTGACGTCCTAATTTCCTACCTTTTCTCCAGTCAACACGTGAAATCCTTGCTTTACTCTGGCAAACGATCCTTCGCCGATGGTTTTGCCGAGAAGGTAGTTTCCAATACGCTTGCATTTCAGATATCTTTGCAGTTCTTCTTTCGGGACTTCAGCGACTCCCGCGGGAAGAAAGCCGTTAATTTGTTCGCGAGAATCATCCATGTCTTTACTTTCTGTCGGCGGCATATCACGTACAACCATCACATTCCGTTATCAGCCACCGTTAAAAACAAACGCTAACGACGAGCATGCTTCATAAATACTTGGAAGTGTCTCTTCAACGAAACAGTGCCTCGTGTATCATGGATTTCACGAGCGCAAGCAGAACATGTAAAATGAGCTCAAGTTGTTGTTTGCTCACTGTCAAAACCTGACATGCGAAAAATTTCAAATACTCCAGATGATTCGTCGATCTCTCCAGGTTAATTTGCTCTTATTAAACAAGCCATTATTAATTGAAATCTGATCAAGCGGCTTTGTGGCATGCCGTGTCGTTCAATCTTTCTGATCTCGGAAGTTCGCGCGCGCGCAATCTCGAACTGAAACATCAATATAGAGTTATGTAATTTTAACTTGGCGAAGTGTCACATTCCAGTGCTATTAAGTTTCCGTAAGGCAGAGAAACAATCAAGAACTATTAAATTACCTCTTTTTGATATAAAACCAAACATCATTGTTGCGTGTTCTGATTATCTTTTGGGAACCCAAGGGCGCGCACGGTTCAACGCCATGAATCGGCTGATTTTTGTGGCCTTGGTTTTCTTGTCCTTGGTGTGTGGAGCGTTCGCATTTCTCCACCCCGACGCTGTCTCATTCTCTCCTAAAACATGGTTCCCACGAGATCTTCAGAGGTTAGAAGCGCTTTCTTTTCAGAGCGCGCAACGGCGTCCCAAACCACTAGCGTTCAGCGATGGGAAAGGCATGGTGGCGGGAGCCAGTAGTTCGCTGGCTGTACATGCGGGGACAGAGGCGCTAAAGAAAGGAGGCAATGCAATGGATGCATGCCTAACAACGGCTCTTACAGGTACGAAGTCTGTTCGCGAATCGACGAAGCACTTCTAAACAGTAAAACTGTTAAGACCTGTCTCCAGTTTAAACTTCCTTACTTCAATCACGTACTTTACGTCCTTTAGAAAAATTCGTTTCCTGCTACGATTACAGATAATCAGTTGAGGTTTCCGTCTATTCAATTAAACTGGCAGAGCGGTAACGCTAAAAAGATTTCGAGATTTGTAATCTGGTTTTCTTCGAAGATAGAGTTTAAAACAAAGTTTTAAACTAGAAAACATTTCTTCGTCATCTTCAGACATGCTCTTATAGGGATTGTTCTCAGCTGCTCGATCCCCTGGACTAGATCATCAGTACTTTTTGTCTGTGTTTAATAGGGCTAGTTGCTATTCCATCTGTCTTCAATTTTTCACTCACATAGTGAGACAAATTGTCGTCGTTTGACAGAGTTCGTGATCAGGAACATTTAAAGACTGCAGTGTCTGCCGTTTCATGTTTTGATCTCTCGATTAGCAAAACAGAGTTGTTGAATTTGAGAAATATTTTAGATAAGAATTTGACAGAGTTGATCGACGGCTTAAAATTGCAGACAAGTGGATATGGGTCAAAAGCATGTTTAGTTTCCCATTTTACTTTTTAATCAAGATCAGTTATAAACTTTCTAACATACAATTTCATGCTAACCTTAGTGATAAATCACCTCTTCTCTAAGCAGACTGCCGCGTCTTTCAAATCTGAACAGACTTCGATACTTTTTGTTCTTTGTTCTTTTCACGGTCGCAAATAGATACAGTCTACCACTTTAACACAGCACGACGCAAATCGCATGAGATATTCGACTTAGAAAAATGAAGAAAAAAGAGTATCAATGCCAAGTTTACGTGTTTTTCATTGGCAAACTTTGAAACATTTGAGTATTTTTTCTCTTAAGTTTCTGAGAACACATTGGAATGCACCATAAGATATACAAGCGTATCATTTAAGTAAATATTGCTTCTTTTTCGATATTAGAAAAAACATTGACGAAGGAACTGTCTGACATGCCAATATAAGCGTTGTCGTGATTTCCGGGGCATTGGGTAATTATAACTTAGCAGACATCGCAAGATTTTATTACAACCTTTTCGGCCCACCCTGCGGCGGTTTTCAACCAAAGGCACGTTTTTGTTGGCATATTATATAATTGCGATCAGTTATCAGTTTCTGTGCTTTGCGCTAGTTATACAATACCGTTGTACTTGGGCGTGCTTAACCCGACTCATTCCAAAAGTGCCATGATCGAAATTTGAAATCGCCTTACCGAAAGCCATGCATTTCGTTTTATGCAGTCTTTGAGAATATTGTGGTTTGTCAAGACAATGTTCTACCTAGTCATGTTGATGTTTAACTACATTCTCATAACTGACATAATATCCCCTTGACCAAGAAATGGTTCTATCAGGAGAAAATAGTTGTTGAATTCTCTCTAGGATCACCCTCTTTAAGGTATCGTGTCTTCTTATCCGGAAAACAGGCTAGACGAAGTGATCGAATAATCTGAGTTCTCGTGTTTTTTGTAATGAGCCGACCAGATAGAAGATCAAGAATTCTTCAGTTTCTGCAGCACAATTCGTTCATGCTCGTTCACAGATCGTTTGTGAAAACGTTTCGGTGATACATTGATTTTCCACTGATCCTAACAACGTGGGGCAATCTTTTAACAGATGTCTCGTTCATTAGTCATGCCATCATTCTGCAACATGGTACAAAATGGTTCCAGAATCTTTCATCATCCCGGGCTTGCGTGATAACTACTGTTTTCTTAACGGCAAGAAAGAGGCTTCGCATTGTTGTCTTTACAGTGAAATACCTTTAGTCTTAGCTATTTCTCTTATTTCTCTTAATCGTCTTGCATATAGTCGGTATCGTTTTGAGGTTTTCTGTGGGACCCAGAGAATGCGTCAGTTCGTTAGTGGAGAACGGAAGTTACCTTAAAGCATTTAATGCCCCCCGGGAAGCCACCTGAATGTTTTGATAGTATTGTTTGTCAATGATGATGGATTTATCTTGTTTTAAGAATAATGTCGAACTTTGGCTCATGAACCCGTGTCTTTTCTTTGGGAGTGGCACAGCGTGAGGCGGTCAGTACCCTCGTTATATCATTTCTCAGTCACGCAAAACTTTGAGAACAACGACTTATTCGGTAATGATAAAGGTACGTTAAATTTGTCTTTAAAACACACTATACAAATTTGAACGGCGTAAAAGCACTCAACTGACCCTGAAAAGTCATCTCCATGAAGTTTTCAGCCGTTTGTTTTTCATAACAGATTGGCTAGTAAAAAAAAAAATCAGTTTTGTACAAGGAACACAAATTCTTAAGCTTGTTCTGACAACTTCTTGATGCGATTTTATTCTATTTCCGGTTACTCTGTCAAGAAGCGTACGAAAAGTGATTTCTAATGATATGACATTACAGGTTCCATGCTTATCTGTGATATTGCTTCCCCGGCCACTTCGATTTGATGACGCATTCTTGCTAATCACGAAACAATTATAGTTATCAGTTAGATTTAAAACAGATCAAAAAGAGCGAAATCACTGATCGATCTTTGATTCTTGTATGCGGAATGCCATCGAGGTTTCTTTTTAGTCCATTAAGAAGACTTAAATGTGTAAAAAAGAGAGATTTCTATGAGATCTTGTTTTGATCGTTCAATTTCTTCCACTAAATAAAGAGACATACAATTTGTCGATGACAGGTTTGAAAATACTGTTTTGGAAAACAGTTTGTCGGTAAACTTATCGAAGTGCCTGGTTACTACGCTGTAGCACGCAAATACTGTTGAATAGTTACATAAGCAAGGGTTCAAACTACTGTATGTTCCCATTTGGGTAGAGAGTACAGTTTCAGGGACATTGTATTAGTATTGTAGTACATTGTAGGAACATGGGTTGTTCAATTTTGGAAATAATGGTTATGGGATGTAAAGGCTTTTCTTTTTGTTCTCCACAATGATTTTAAGCGTCAATCGTGCGATATTTGTGGACTAAGACCGAGACAAAAACCTTCAAAAAATGCTAAAGAAATCTCCGCCTAGGAAACCTTGGATGTAATTAAAGAAGGTCTAGATTACAGCACAGATTTTCTAATTAAAACGTAAGTGTCGATGTACTCGACAGCTTTTAAGCTAACTATAACAGTTAAAACAACTGTTATCGTTCCAAATTATACTGGCACAAAACACGATCTCGTAAAGCCATCAAAATCCTCCAAAAACACCAACAAGGACAACACACAACAAAAATATTGGAGACAGAAGCGAAATCAGGTTTGTCACTTGTCAGATGAATGCTTTTTACTATGCCAGATAACAGCTAAGAGTTGTACTTCATAAAACGGGCGAGTATTTCCTGCAATGAGATATTGAGAAAATTTCCGTCGTGGATATTACTACTTGAACAACAATAGGTTGTTCAGTTGTTCAGGAACAGATTTCGAGAGCGTTTTACTTTCCACTTTACATTCTTCAAATTACCAAAACCCTACTAAATTGTCGGTTTTGATTTCTATGCACTGGAGCCTTGTCTGCCACCCAGGATGAGTGTGAAGATTTCGAGAAGGATTATGCATAGGACACAGGGAAACTGCATGGACTGCCGGCGTTTCAACCAGTAACAGCTGCTAGTGGCTGCAAACTTTGCCAAAGCCTTCGATTCATGTGAAGCACTCTTACCAGACTGAGTATTGCAGCTATCTTCTAAGGCATCGAGGAACGCAAGTTCAGATGATATACCAAAACAGGTGGATCCATGATCCATGCAAGGCTGAATTTTATCTGAAACTAAGACGGGTGGTTTTTTATCACTCGCTATTGATAAATTTCGTATTTTAGATAAACTCTGACACATACATTAAATGGAATTCTTAAGACTAAAATTTGAACAAATATGCAGGTGTAACCTTTCCAACTTATAAGCGTAAAATGTTGTGATTTTCTATTTGACATGCGCGTATTACCAATAGATATAGGCCTAGGGTAGCCAGGTGATGTAATTTTTGAGCAATATACGAATGCACCCTAGTCTAGCCTTGAATATAATCGCTAACAACCATTGTCCCCGTGTTCAACAGACGTGCATGTGCTGGGAACTCGGCCAAGCAAGTCAGCCAGCTTATGTAATCAGGACCAAAATGATCTCCTCCGTCTGTTTTGATTTAAAGGGCACTCAGTTGACCTTAATTATTTTACATGCAAAGAAACAAACCAAAGCAAACTGATAACCGAGCGTTCAAAATAGTCCAACTCCAGGACGTCATTTGGTTTTAAAGGGAACTCTAATTTCGAGGACAAGTTTATTCGAGTTAAAGCTAAGAACGGAAAATTTCCGCAATTCGAGGTGCAATTCAAAGTTAAGTCTAAGTTTATATTGCATACGTTTTTTTACTTATGACTGGTGCTTGCTCTTCCTTGTGCTGTAACAATGTCCAAACGACGCAGACGTAACACGACCTCATGATTCCACGAGATACCCAGAGGTTCTTCTGACTTCTTTCAACATATATTTTTTGGTCTTACAGAGATAGTCCTGGCAGCTGGTTCTCACGTGTCATATGCAGGAGCAGCCAACATTTTGTACTATGACAGTTCTACTGTGGACACCTACAACTTGGACGCTGGCTGGAACAAGCCCTACTATATAGACCCGGCCCAGATCCCTGAACATCACTCAGAACTTGGCAATGGGGCCACAGTGCTAGTCCCAGGGTTCATAGCAGGAGTATCTATGGCTTCAGAGAAGTATGGCTTGCTACCCTTTTCAAAGCTGCTGGAGCCCGCGCAATACTTTGCCATGAAAGGATTTAAACTTCCACCTGATTTAGCGGAAAATATAAGAAAACACTATAACCCGAGAGGCCTTCTTCGCACTAAGGAAGGTATGGTTGACGTTTTTTACTTGTACTGGAACAGCTCAGTTTTGGTTATCGGCTATACCAGATAAGAATATAGAACACTCCTCGAGATTACATACTATTAAGTTTCCCGAAGCATTTGGAGGTCTTATAAGACTAAGAGTGGAAGTGACGGACTGAATCCTCATCTGGCCATTCAACCTCATTTCTAACAAGTACGCCCTCAGAGTTTGAACTGCATGTCAGTTGACAAAATTCTGAAACATTAAAGCGCACTATAAAATGTGTCATTTCTGCTTCACTTATCCAAATTGATCGAAAACCAGTGTGTCTATATGTGAAACGCTAGAGCGGCTCCCATTTTAAGCGAGAAAAAGGGAGAACGGGTAAATTATGTCTATATTTCACCAAAGAAACTGGCAGCTGACAAGTTCAAGGAACTCATATCAATTGAGGATCACCGAGGTTTTGCAATTGCCATTTATAATCCTCCCCAATTTGGATGGACCCTTTTTCATACAGTTAGTGTAAATTGTAATTAAATACTTGGCAAGAGTCCTTTGGTCAAGGATTTCCCCTCATTTTGTTTATAAATCCGTTCGACCTTCAAAGCTTTAGTATGTACCTGTTTTGATATCTTTGTTCATAGGAAAGCAGATTTTCACCAACCCCAAAACAAGGAAACTCTACAAAGCTGGAGAGCGATTCAGGCAACCTAAATTAGGAAAATTCCTCAAACGTCTGTCCAAATACGGAAAGGACTATTTCTACCGTGGTCACTGGGCCGAGGACATGGTTGAGACTATTCAAAGCCATGAAGGATACGTCACAATGGAAGACATGACTGAGTATCATGTGACGTCACCCGAACCCGCCAGTACCTTATACCAGAGGTATCACGTGTTGACGTCAGGTGGGGAATGGGGTGGTGCTGAACTGGTGGAGAAGTTAAACTTGATGGAATTGGCGGGAATCGGGGAATCCACTGACTCTTACTTGACAAATGCCACAAAGCTTTTCTGGCTCGCTTCCATAACACGTCTTAGTTCTTTCATTTCGTTTTTCACACACGCTGTCCCAGATGGAAAGCAGCTTCTCAAGGAGCAACTTGGCGTGGATGCTGACAACTCGTATCGGAAAACAAAGGACGCTGCCGAGGAGCTGTGGGACAAAATTGCCTCTCCAGAGAAGATGAGGGACGTAAACGAAATCATGCGAGAGATGTTGGCAAGTGTTGAGATGGACATGGAACAACATTTGCACAGCTCGTCTGGCGTAGTCGCAGTGGATAGTGCTGGAAACATGTGCTCCTTGGTGCATGGCACAAACAGCGGAATTTGGGGAACAAGCCTTTTCGTGCAGGGAGTAAGTCTTCCAGGTGCTGGAATCGCTTTGAAATCCTTAATAACAGAGACCAAAAGTGGCAAACGAGTACCCTCAGGGCTCCAGCCTGTAATTATCTTCAAAGAAGAACCTCGAGAATTTGATGGATTCGGTCGCAGATTCAGACGGGACGTCTCTATTGCAAAAAAGGACAAAAACCGGCTTTCGGTCAAGAAGAAAGGATTTTCAAATCATGGATACACCAGGATGGAAGTACCTCAAAAATTGGTGGTTCTCCGAACGCAGAACAGGGTCAGATCGGAACTGTTAGATGAATCGCGCGCACAGGCATATGAGCAAGAAAAGCAAAAAGAACACCGCCAGCTTGAACACTTGAAAAAACTTGCCGAGCTTGCAGAAAAGGAACACCCGGATTACGGTCTATCTGATTTTCCAGGAGAATTGACATTTTCTCGACGGACCCAAAGAAGAGAAAGGACAGAGATGCTCCAGGAGACTAAAACCACAAAGAAGTTATCAATTCACCGTGAACAATCCATGCCACCTACGGAGACGCTTGAAGAAGTTGAAGAACTGCACCCTACTGATCCATTTCCCCTGAAGACAACCCGCAATCAACCACCCGAAGCGGAACACCCTGATGTCAACACCATTCCTTCGAATGAAAAACAAGAAAGAGAGGAAGAGGAAGAAAATGAAAATGAATTTGAAGAGGAAACCATAGAAACAGAAGAACCAACGGAAGGAGAAGAACGACAAAAAGAGGAAGCCATCGATAAAGACGAGTCCAAAGAATTTCCACATCTGGGAATTCCTGACACTTGGAAGTCGGGCACTATGATGAATGATGTAGACGAGTTAATGTTCCGTGCCGGCTTGGTGCCAGTATTGGCTCTTGCATGCAACGGTCCTTCCCATCCACTTGTTATCCCACAGTACTTAACGAATATCTTAGACAGTGGAATGAACCCTAAAGCGGCCCTGGAAGCTCCAACATTCCTCGCTGCAAGCCCTCATTCTTTCCAGCAGGACATTCAGGTGGAAAAATATACTATCGACGAAAATGTCTTGCAAGATATGAATGAAATTGGACAGCAATTGACAGAAGTGGACCCACAGACGGCAGAAGAAGTAGCGGGAACTGGGGTGGCTGTCACCCTCGACAGTGACAGGAAAATGCTTGGCTGCGCACATCCATCCAAGGGAGGATTGGCCGAGGGCTTAAAGGTACTGGAAGAGTGAGAAAATGTCTTGCTTCGACTCTGGAAACGGTATCCGATGTCATATTATACGGCAGACAAACATAGCATATTATATATTTCCAACAAAACGTATCTATGTACAAATCCTTTCTCGGAACTTTTTAAAAGTTAGAAATGTTAAGTTAAATATGTATGGGAATATAAACGTCTTCAAAACTATCTATTTTTGTATGAACGTAACGACGTTTGGCGTTTGGATATCGAGTAGTTTAGATAAAGTGAACGTTGCCTAACCAAAAGAAGGCTCGGAAGTTTTTTCAGTTTTTTTTTCAGAAGTCTCGAATCACAGATATTCCGCTTTCATAATGCAACAAAATGAACAATTGATTAAGTTTGATCTAAACTACACAGTAAATTGTATTGAACACGAAAGTATCAGTGGCTTGTCCGTAATAAAGAGCCTAAGTTGATATCAATTTGCTCTCCGGAGCCGCGATTTATTGTCCGTTGTCCGCACTAGATAGCGTTCGCAAAAGTTAGGCGTACCCGAAAGGAGACGCTCGACTGTATTGTAGCTAACGTGATGACGCTCCCACTTCATCAGAACACGTTATGTTAACGACTGGCCTGTCAACATCACTTGTCAACAATGATGTCAACTCAAGTTAACATCAGTGTAGACGTGTCAACAAGTTATCATGTTAACATGGTGACATGTTTTTTCTGATGTTCACTAGTGAACACGCGTGCATGTTTTAAAACGTGTTAACGTTAGCGTTAACATGTCATAACTCGTTAACAAGTGTAGACATGTCAGCTAGTCATCCTGTTAATATGGTGACACGTTTATTCTGATGTTCACTTGTGAACACGCGTGCATATTAACGTGCAACAATCAGCGTTAACTTGTTATGACATGCCTGAATGTTAGCATCAGTGTTAACGTACTTGTCAGGATGATAGCAGGTTCAAAACTCAGTCACATGATTTCGAGTAATTAGAAACAAACACGGATAAATTTTGCAAAGCCTTAGAAGCTTGTACGAGTTCGTAGGGTGAGGGCAATTTGCAGTTTTCCTTAAATTGACGAAACCTTACCTTATCTTTCACTTTGTTTGAGAAAACTCATGTGATAGTAACTGATTTTGTTATTTGCCAGATATTGAACAGAAGCCATTTACAATTTACGGCCCATGCAACCTAGTGAAAACTTAATTTCCTTCCCAGGATCTGTCTTCATCCCGCTCGAACGAGTTTTCAAGACATTCTGTGAGAAACTTGCTTTTAATTCAGCATTTGATAGACTTTCATTAGCTATACCACTGTCCCTCAACATATGGCAACGGGTCAAGTTCGGTTTGTACCTGACAGAGCAACTACTTACCTTATAAGGCGGCTACTTTCTTCCATGTGGCCGGGCCACATGGAACAAAGTAACAGATGAAAACGTTAATCGAAAACAAAGGATGGTGATCTTTCTCGTAAATGAACCAATAACGCTGAAAAATACAAGTAATAGTTCTTACTATGCAAAAAAAAATTGAAACCCAGCAAAGTAGCAGCGTGTTACGAAGGCCTGAAGGCGAACTTATAGGGCAACATTTTCAGGCAACTTATGCAGCAGTGCAGGAAAGTTGTATTCCAATTAAGTTACAAAGTGTTTTTGCGTTATCACCATCCGTGTTGCAAGTTGCGGAAACATGTTGCACAAAGCAGGGCTCCTTCAAGGCAATACGCGCAATGACACTTTTAAACTTGCAGTGCAGCACTGTTGTTGTTGCGACAAGTTACAAGATGAGTGTTGCTTTTCAAAAAAGATCAAGACGTTTTTCTTTTTCTTTTTTTAATTATTTGCTGCTCTCTCGACCAAATTGTTGTTTGTATTAATCAACCTTGCGAAATTTGGCCAGATTTTGACTGGTTAATTTCGATCCTAAATTTAGAGTAGTGTTCAGACGGTTTCAGTTTGGCTGTCACAAAATGTGTTTTGAAGCTGAATTTTTTCTAAGAATATAAATAGACTAACTACCGATAATTCCCCATTGTGTCAAACTATGGCCTGGATACTTCAGCGTCATGGGTCCGTTCACGAAAAAGTTGGTGAACCATTGTTCTTAGTTAACGTTTTGATTGGCCAGTTTTCGTCCAAGTTGGTTCAAGTGGTCGCACTGTGTAGTAACCGTTACCATTTTTATTGGCCTTGAGCATAAAAGTTAAACTGTCCTAATACAAATTTATTTAATTTCGAGAACCAAAAGTGGCGCACAACCTTTTGTTTGATCGACCTGGCAACGCGTCTGTTAAATTCATGAGAAGCGGATGATCTGATCACGTAGTTCTTAATTAAATTTCGACGATCTTTTGAAGAGGATTCACTTCCAAGATGGACTCTCTAGCAGCTCTGTCGCGATTGATGTCTGGGCAGCTTCATTGATTCAAAGTGTAGGGGAATCTTTGTTTACAATATTTTCCTCATTAGCATAAGTGCCTCTCAGTTTCTGATCTAGCTACAAAAGTATCAGTTCTAACAGTTGAAAGGGCACAGCACGATTAACTGTTCCAAGGAATTTGAGCCTCATGTATGTCCTACTTGTTGTTCGCCACGAGTTTTAAAAATTCAAAATTTTACAAAGAATGTGGGAGCTCATTAGCGCTTTCGCCACCCAGACATTTCCTAGGTTTTGAAAGCTTTTTTCTCCTTGAGTATTACAACCAGAGAGCCACAAATTTTACCAATTACTAAGTTTTACAAGTTCTTTAAATGTTTGTTGTCATTTCGTATCTAGCACAATGCCTTCTCTGCCGAAAGTCGTATATTAATGAGGAGAAATGTAGACAATGGAATCAGCAAAGATTCGCCTATTAATAGGCCCTTTGCACGATCCGGTCACATGGTACGGAATTAATTATGCTGGGACGCACGTTACACAATGGGACTTCCAAAATAAAGGAACGCGTACCAGTCCAGCCCGACTTTCCTTTGTTTTGAAAGTCCCACTTCATCGTTGCCGTAACTTGCGTCCCAGCACAATTAATTCCGTACCATGTGACCGGATTGTGCAAAGGGCCTATTCAACCATCGGCAACGATGAAGTTTTGCTTGAGCTCTATAACTGAACAAGTGACAGTGACTGTCTGATGAGCTTCAAGTTGGGACGGCGCTTTTCGTGATTGGCTTGCGAAGACGCTGGCGGGTGTTCAACATAACCAAAGCTTTCAGAGTCACCCCAGGCTCTCTCTTCTTATAGTCCAAGAACTGTCATTGGACGTTAGGTCGTTCGCAGGTCCTAGCACGGCTATCGAGTTGGGAACGTCTTGGGAGGCCAGGTACCTAAACAAAAAACACGTATCGTCATCGAAAAGTAAAGGCTCAAGGTGGAAACGAATCAAAATAGAAGATACTCACGTGCGAGCGACGTGAATGATGTCATCCCTAGTCACGCTGAATAATCCATCTCTGTTGGTTTGGCGCATGTCATCTGTCACGCCTTGAGTGAAGTAGCTCATACCACGGTTACTTGGTGAAATTGGTTTGTCAACCTAGGAAAAGACATCAGCAACATGCAGAAGATCAGTCAATCATTAACATTTTTAAGGCATGGTCTAACTGAAGCGCGCAGTCAACAACAGTTAACTCCAACAACTAACTTCAGTTACCGTTTAGAGACGGTGGCCTCATGATTAGTGCTCTCGTCTCCGGATCGAGCGGTCCGGGTTCGAGTCCTGGCCGGGGACATTGTGTAGTGTTCTTGGGCAAGACACTTGACTTTCGCAGTGCCTCTCTCCACCCAAGTGTATAAATGGGTAACGGCGATTTTAACGCTGGTGGTAACCCTGCGATGGACTAGCATCCCATCCAGGGAGGAGTAGAAACACTTCTAGTCGCTTCATGCTACAGAAACCGGAGATAAGTGCCAGCCTGACGGGCCTCCTGGCCTAAGCAGAACTTTACCTTAACCTAACTATCGTCTAGCATGGAGCAACTTGGTGTATTGCTGCTCTCCTTGGATGGGACGCTTGCCCATCGTAGGTTTACCCCTCCCCTGCAGGTTCCTTAACAGTTAGTTTTTACCCACTAATTATATTCTCGTATAGAGAAAGAGGACACTTGCTGTTGACAGTCAAGTGTCTGGCCCAAGAACACAACTCGAGACCCCGACCCGCACTGCTTGCTCCGGATTCCAGTGCGCTAACACCATAGCCATACAACAGAGTGTTTCATAATTAGGAATTAGGAGGTGCGGGATATTCACAGGAACATTTTCTGGCGAGAAATTTAAAACTTGTCCTGTCTATCCACTTCCACAGGTGGAAGGTTTTGATTCCGGAAATAAAAATTTGTATATAATTATATAATATATAATATAATACTAGTTTGAGCACTCTGGCATGGCTTAGACGATACCACAAGGGTGGGATCGTTTGGGGAGACCATATGGCTTCTCCTCCATCCTAGCGTCAGCACTGCACTGATGAGGCCCAGAAGGCCGAAACAGTACTGTCTGCAGTTAGTTATATAATATTTATATATCTTGAGACCATGAGAAGAAACGGGTGATATCGCTTCGTTGTCATGGATTAATTTTGCTCCTTATTTCACAAGACAGAGGGGAAGGTTGCAGTTTATTTAAATGTAGCACATAAGACTTACCTCTGCAAAGACGGATAGTTTAGCTTCCTCGATATCTTGATCTGAAAACTTCCCGTCAAGCGCCCACTGGACGGAGTTCTCAAACGCTGAAAGCGTACCCTCGAAATTAGGATCTCTGAAAAAATTATGAAAGATCTAACCGTCAGTGATGACCTAAGTGAAATTTAGAACCAACTTATTATTCAACTTGCTTTGTTATCATTCAACTGAAGATGACAGAAGTTCTGTCGAAACATGTCTTGTAAATTTAAAAAATTGGTCGTTTTCCTTAAAAACTTTCTCAGACTTATTAATAGTTCTTTAAGTTCTAAACAATTGAAGTCGTTACGGTGACGCTGTTTAGATATCTTAGATTTTTACGCATTTCTTTCTCCGTTTTCATCTTAGTTTTAGTTTTGATTGAGAGGAAATATCAAAAACGAGATACCGTCTTTTACTACCTTTCCAAACATCTCGAAGTTCTTCAAAAATACTCGGCCGTACGTCGTATCACCTCTCTTCTCGGTCTATGGAAATGTGGCATAACACGGCCTCTCCTTGGAAGAATCAAGCTTTAATTTAAGACGAGAATGTTTACTAAGATGATAAGGTTCTTCATTCTTATCACCAGCTTTTTTTACCTGTAAGAGAAAAAGGAGAAAATGCCACCTCCAATCTTCGCACCGCTGCCATATGCTCCGCCCTTTTCCCTGCAACGAAAATATTTTCTTTCAACGAAAAGGAACAAACGAAACGGAGAAGGCAAAAGCGCAAGGAACGCGAAAACGAAAAACGAACGACGGAACGACGGAATGACCTCAAGAAAAACTTTCACGCACGTACGCATGTAAACACGCACACATGCACGTACACACGAACGAGCGAACGAACGAACGAACGAGCGAGCGAGCGAACGAACGAACGAACGAAAGCATGCTTTCATGGTAGATCGTCCACATATCTGCTGATTAAACTAGCAAAAAACCCTTCAACGGGTTTCTTGTGAGGTTAGCATAGGTTTAGTTTAAGGTTCAATAATAGTCAACAAGCAAGAGCCTCTTCTGACACATTTCCACAAATTGTTGTTAGTTTTACGAAAGGCGGTAGAGCAAATCTCCTCTTCTGAAGTGCTATTGCACAAATTTTGTGAATTGCAGAATTCCCCCCCCCCCCCCAAAAAAAAACGATTAACATGTATTAAGCAAGAAGGCTTGAACAATTCTCCTCCATTTTTAAAGAGTCTTTAAAGGAGCTACGCCACAGTTTGCGCTTCTTGAAAAGTTAAGCTTAAATTTTTCACTTCATCGTTTGCAATCCGTGTCAATCTTTTCCATCCTTAACCATCCTTGTTCCTTTATGGTTTACTATTGTCTCTCTTGTGTTTTTCTATCTAAGTAACCTACTATTTTTCAGTAGGTTTCTTTAAAATTTGCACGTGGCCAAAATAACTCAAAATACCGTGAGTGAGCTCCTTTAAACATGGCTTGTTTACCTCAATGACATGTTTTTCTAATCGTACCTTATTTCGCGGTGTAGAAACTTCGCAGAAAGCAGTTTGGCTAAAATTCTCAATCTAAAAACAGAAAAAGACGCAAAATTAACAGTTACAATGACAAAAGGAAATAATTTGGGCGTTTAGCGTGAACGAAAGATCGTAAAAGGGCGACGTGAAGAGAACTTGTTAGAATGTCAATCTTGCGTTAAGCATTGCTATTGTATCGCATGTTTCCTGTTTATCTGTTTGTTACAAGCGAGTCGCAATACAAATGACGAACACAATATATCATACAATAAACCATCTTCAGTGATAATAGGCAAGGTTGCTCAGCGAAACGCATTTTACGAGCCACGATTAACACAATTTTCCGCTTCATAAATAACTTATGCATTTTACTTTATCTTATTTTAGTACTACCTTAAAAAATTGCCGAAAATACTCGCGTAATTCTGAATTAATGGTCGGTTATGATCTTTTAAAACTCGTCAAATTACATTCTTCTATGGGCTTGCGCAATTTCAAATCCGATTCTATTTAGGTTCAAGACTTACTTAGGGAAGTCCTCGTGAGTATAAGGCACTATAGGGAGGCACCTGCTGATGTAATTGACTGGGAAAGGCATCTCATAATGGGTCTTTAACCCACTCGGCTGATAGTCTGGGCTCTAACAACAGAAAAGTTTGATAAGCTCAAAGCCAACACTTCAATCGTCACGTAACGCTTCCGAGAGGCGCGTTATGTGACCACCCAAAGTCACAAAAGTCCACTCCGAAGAAGTATTTTTTACTTTTAAGAGAAAAGCACATCCAGAGTTACACTAACCGAACCACATCCGTAGGCCACGTTGCGAGAGGCAGGCGATAGTCTCTCCTTGTTCAAGTCAAAGTCCAATAATCTGTTTAAATGTTGTGTTTTATATGTAGTGGTCAATGCGTTTAGTTACAAGAGAATCTGTCCTTGATTTACGTTGGACTCACGAAATGAAAACCGAAACCTAAATGTATGGTGATAGGGACATGCACTTAGCTTCAACTGAAGTTAGTTTATCGGTAAGTCACTTAGAGAAAGAAAAGAAATACTTTCACATAAATATAACATAAACAACAGACTCAACTGACTAACAAAACTAGACCGATCGAGGAGAAGAAGGTGGAAGCCACAAGATAGAGGGCTTAAACCTAGATGTTCGCAGTACAAGACCAACAATTGTGAGCCATTTTTTCAGTCAATAGTCTTGTCCGGTTTTAAACATATCTACATCTGAAGTGCATCCTAACATTTCTCGTATCGTTTAATCGTTTGACAACATTATTTTCTTAATACTATAGTCCATTTTAAAGCCAGCTCGAATATGAAAGAATCGCCTGAAGTGCAACACCTTGCCCTAGTTTACGATGTGCGATAATACCTTAACATGGGATGACTCTTCGTATATGCTGCTTGGGAGCGAATCGCAGAAGCCTTCTAAAGCCTTTTGCATGGTCTCTCGACTTTCAGCTGTTGTGTTAACAGCACACCTGCAATGAAATCCCGGTCAGCAAAAAGGACACAAGAGAACCATTCGTGTTGCCCGCCAACGTGGGCGCACAAACAAACTCACCAGACCCGATGTAAAACCGAATTTGGGAACATTTCGCCAGCAGAATTGTCAAGGGGTTAAACGACCAGTTTTCAGATATCACAAAATTAATATTACCTATAGTCAAGAGAGCGAGACAAGGCAGTTAGACCAAAACAATAACAACAACAACAACAACAACAAACGACCAAAAGGTATTTTACCTGAACTGGGTCCCCTCCAACACATTAACTGCTATAGTGCCAAATTTTTTGATAACTGGAGTCAAGTCTTCCAATTCAGCAATATTTTTCATAAACAGGACCTAAAACGAGATGGAAAATGCCACTTGAGTGTACACGATCGTGGCTTAGCGAAAAAAAAAACGAACTTTGGAGGCGCGGTGTTCCCGAGGTTAATGCGCTTAACACAGGATCGCGCAGTCCGGGTTCGAGCCCTGGTTAGGGTCATTGTGTTGTGTTCTTGGGCAAGACACTTGACTCACAAAGCCTCTCTCCATCCAGGAGTGAAACTGGGTAACGGCGAATTTAATTCTAGGGGTAATTCTGCGATGGACTAGCATCCCATCCAGGGGTAGTAGAAATACTCCTAGTTACTTCATGCTACAGAAATGTGGGATAAGCGCCGGCCTAATGAGCCCCTTGGCTCGCATGCAGACTTAACCTTTTTATCCAAAAAAATAAAAAAATAGTTATCTATTTAATCTAATAATCCATCACTTCTTTTCTCATTCTTTTCCCACTTTTCTTGTTTAATTTTATTCACTTTTTCGTAACTTTCTATTTTTCTATTTATTATTTCAAAAAAACATTTGTAACTATTGCTAAACTGGCCCCCCTAGACTAGCACTAGCTATCCGCGGGCCAGTCCAACTGTAAAGTGTAACTCTTAAAGAAATAAGATGATTGATTGATTGATCCAGTAACTCACGGAACAAGAGCGTGTTAAAGCTACATCTAACTCAACTTGACAACATTTGGATTTCAAAATGTTTGCCTGTGGGAGTATTCGTGTGGGCAATACCTGAGAGAGTCCACCAAACTGCTCACTGAGATGCGCCGCGGGAGACAGGGAACTGGCCGCCAGTGCCATCGCGAATAAGTGTCCCGAGTGGGAGACAGACATTGCTAGGTCTGAGGCGAGCATGTTGATGAGCGTGCGCAGACGCTCGGTGTCGTTCAGTGTAGGTCTGCAATACGTGTTTAACAAAGTTAATACTGTTTGCTTCCACCCTCCGAGGGAGACTGACGTAAGAATGCTCTAATTGAAGGCACCTACCTGGCAAATATTTCTCCCCACAAGTAGAACATGTGAGGAAGATTCTTGTCGAGACAGTGAGAGGAAAATTCAAGACCCTGAAAAAACAGAAACTCATCTTAAGATATCAACAATGGTTTGGTTTTGTTTAAGGTTTAATTTCAACTCGTTTAGGTTTTCCAAACTGGCAAACCGTTATCTAGGAGTATCTTAAGATCGCGAATATAAGATACTAAGACTGCGCGACTTGCGATTGTGCAGTCATCTCCATATCCTTAATTATCCTTCACATCTGTCCCCCAAATATCACGGTTATTGTTTTCTATTGTTCAGCGAGCCAGTAGTGTGGTTCGTAAGAAGAAAAAAACCACCCTCACCCCTTGCAGGGTAACCTACGAACCCTGCTCTACCCTTACTATCCTTGGATGGATTGGTAGTAGCATTCTACCCCTCTCCACATGTTGAGTTGTCATCACCCCACCCTCACCTGTTCAAACGCGTTCATGCTACTGTGGTGGGTAGAGATGTGTGTTGATAGTGCCATGCCACCTGTTCGCATCTCCATCATTTGGGACAACTCGCGATAATTCAGGTTACCGGCGCCCATCCTACAACACGACACATAGACGCTTTAGAGTACGACATTGCAATAACTTTGCGTTGGCTGGTCCAAATAGACACGCAGGTTGACCGGTGGCAGGGCTGCTTCTTTAAATTGAGTCGCACTAGGGTAAGGAGTAAGAACCTAACTGATCTCGATCAGGCGAGAAAGGTTAGGGAGATATATCGAACACTCAGAATACATAGTAAATGGCTTGAACCCAGGAGTATCAGTAGTTCGTATAGTGTGGTCGTCCGGGTGAGGGTAGTTCTGAAAAGAACTGTTGTTGGTGACTGACGTTTTCACATTGGTCAGTAAGTGGTAAGCCGCGACAACAACGAACTGCGAACGACAGTATACAGAAAACCGACGCATACCGACAGATTACTTGACGAATCATCCTACAACCCGACTTCACACAAAGCCAAGACTATAAAGACTTTGACGAGACGAGCACAATTAGTTTGTGACACACCGGACAGCTTACTTGACGAACACAGATACCTTGAAAGTGTTTTTCACAAAAACAACTACAACGCAGACTTTACTAGACGAAACATTTACAGACCCACTGAAGCTGATTCAACGAAACAGGAACCCAACGCCTGTTACTACAGTGACTATTCCTTACATTACGGGTACTTCTGAGACCATCTCACGGATCCTACAGCCCTACAACATCCGTGTAGCCCACAAACCTACAACTACGCTACGACACTTACTGACCAACGTGAAAGACAGGGACGAACCTAACAACAGACAGGGAGCAGTTTACAAGATCAAATGCTCCGACTGCCAGGCTTCCTACAAAGGTGAGACTGGCAGAAACCTTAACACGAGACTGACTGAACACAAACGAGCCACGAGAAATGGTGATACCGACGATCACATTGCTGTACATCATCAACTGACAAACCACAGCATGGACTGGGACGCTGCTCAGTGCATAACCCACAGTACAAACTATTTTCAACGACTGACTCTGGAAAGCTGGTACACTAACCTAGACCAAACGCCACTTAACAGATGTCAACAACTACCAGCGCCTTACAAACGACTTATCCATACGGAAACGAAACCGACAAACGGACTTCCAACAGACCGACTTAATTTGACTAACAATAGACGGACCAAAAACCGACTAATTTGACTAACAATAGACGGATCGAAACCCACCAATGACTGATGACAAACTTTACACGAGTCTCTCAGCCAATACCACCATGGTTAAACTGACCAATCATGTTCAACGGACCAGACTTATAACATCATCGACTGACAAAAACTATTCACTTGACTCAAGATGACTTCCGCTCAGGTTGTCGAAACGTCAGTCATCAACAACAACAACAGTTCTTTTCAGAACTACTCTCACCCGGACGATCACACTATACGAACTACTCAGAACAGTGTTTACCACAATTCCAAACACCTCAAAGTTCGTCAAAAAACACGATACCCATCGATGCATGAACCGTATTTTCAACTCTCTTCTAGGTGTTTGGAAGTGTGGTAATACACGGTCTCTCGTGTTTGATATACTACTCTTGGTGAGTAGGGATGGGACAGTAGTGAGAACCCTCGCCTCCCATTAATTTGGCCCAGGTTCGATTCCGGCCAGGTGTGCGGTGTGCAGGTGTGCGTTGAGTTAGTCGTTGCTCCGGGTTTTCTTCCTCCACAAAAAGCAACATCTCCAAATTCCAACTCGACCAATATAGAGGACCCGCATATTTGCATAGAGGACCCACCTATTTGCGTATAAAAGAGCTCCGCGAACTATTCGAATGAGACGCATTAGCGTGACATGTGGGGACAGTAGCAAGATCCAATTAGTCTGTCACCGAAACGTTAAAGGAACTCAATTGTGTTACGTACATGATTTTTCGGCAAAACAACCGCGTAACAGCTTCTTCACCATCATTTTTCCCTGAAGCTGGTGACAGAAAATGCAGAAGAAACCTACTTGGTTAGGATAAAGCAGAAGAGAGGCAGGTATTCCCTCAAGTCATCAGGTATGTCACTAATACTGGAAATGGCACGGAAGTATGTGATCCCATTGGTGGGCTGTTCACAATACTGCACAGGGACACCAGCTGTTGGTAAAACATAGTTCACAGTCAATCAAACATTGATTTAAACAATTACTGTGGTTCACTCTTTTGGACACTGTGAAAGAAATTCGACTGTGAAAGAAATTCGACTGTGCAACCATTTCATAAAAAGCTATTATCGTTCTTTCTCGTGGTCCTGTTTAATATGTACAGAGCAATTCTAACTTTCACATCTCTGGATTAAACCCTGGTGTGTGACTGTTCATATGAAAAACCTAGAGTGCTACTGTTTAAGCGAAATATATTGAACAGTGCTTTCACTTTGTACTGTTTATTATGCTGTACAAGGTGGTTCTAACTTTACGTCTTTGGATAAAACCCAAATGTGCGACCATTCAAATGAAAGCTACTGAGCAATACTTTCAAGTGGTGCTGTTTGTCTTACAATGTTTTTGTATTCTTTTGTTGTGAACTTTGAACTTACACGTTCATTGGTTATCTAGCATCGTAACGGCGTAATGTAAAACAAGCACAGTTCATCTACACTGTACCTTTTAATACGTGGGGCAATTCAAAAAATTGTTTGCGTTCATTTCACCTTACAGCTTGTAATCAATCATGTTCAAATTGTTTGCAACCTACCAGAAACGTAGTGTTCCAGGGCAACAGGCTTGATGCTCGGATCAATATCTAGGAAAAAATACATGGAAGAAAAGGTATTTTCAGCTTTAAAACGAATACTAAGAAGTCTCCAGGGCTTACGGACGTGTTTTTGCTTCGTTAGACTACAAAGCATATATTTGGAAGTTCAAGGAATTGAGAATTCAGTTATCGCTCACCAGACATCACCATCTTTGGAAGACAAGACACATCTTCTATGGCGTTCTGTTGTTCTGCCAGTTCGATATCTGAGGAGGTGAGAAAAAAAAAAAAGACTTACATGTACATTTTGAGAGACAATGTTTTTGTTAGTTAGGTATAAAGATCCTCTCGGAGATCATGATAAAACTTATAACTATTATATTGTATTGTTTTGACTGGATAATAGAAACTGGAAACACTTTACTAAATATGCACTGCTATAAACTGCCTAAAACAGCTAGAGTTGTAAAATGTGACTTACCTTTTTGATAAATATAGTTTTTGTCTTCTTCAGACAGACAGCTAACTTTGCTCTTTAACTTTTCCTGTTCTTTCCTGTTTAGTTCTGTCTCGTACTCCGGCTGTTGAAAGAGAGAAAAACATAAAGATAAGGGAGGTGCTACAGAGACAAATTCGACTTCTAATCATGCACTTGCGATGCTTGATCACCACTTACTGGTCAGTTTTTCTTATATACAGTTCATCAAATGATTGAATTTCTAACATCGAAATCTATAGGAAAAGTCCATTTGAAATTTTTCAATACTGTCGAAGGGGACAAAAAAGTAGTCTGTTCACAGCGCTACTCAACTGTCATGAAAGGGAGCAGTAAGCATGGGAAAGCGAGTGCAGATTGCAAGAGAGACAACTGCCGAGAAGTAACAGAAGTAGCACTGCCTAAGTCAATATCCAGTGGCTAGCCTAGTGAGTTTTGTTAAGACTTATTCACTGGCAAGTGGATCCCTATTAATTTATCCAGTGGGAAATGTTTTCTGCCAGGCTCCAACTGCATGAATAAGACATATTACACAACACACATACATCAGGATTCATGACAAGAGTAAGGCAATGAGGGTTGTCTTTGAAACACTCTTTCACTTTATCCTGAAGAAATGGTCCACTTGCAAGTTTTTCCTGAAAACAAAGGAAAAAAGAAAATCCTCATTGCTGCGCTCTTCCACTGAAATGGTTCTTGTATATAGTAGAAATTCATGTCATAGCCATACAATATCCTAACACGAAGCCCTGATAGGCATACCAAATGTACATTTCAGTTAACATATAATTTATCTTCCTTATTTTATAGCCCTTAACTAATTCTTCCTGCCTTTTCCGATCACCATCAAGGCTGTAATTATTTCATGTCATTGTAAGGTAAAAACTCAGACCAGCTCTGCTTGCACAATACACAAATAACTGCAATCTCATTAAATCAAGGAAAGCCTCAGTCATGTTGTCACACCTTAAAAAGCTGCACACGGTCATTAATAAGGAGATAATCTGAAGGATCTGCTCCGTGATTCCAAGCTGACATTAGACCCTGAAATGAACATTGAAATAAAACCTAAATGCAGTCACACCAGATGTTCAAAGGAAGAACTGAGCAAATAAATTGGATTGACAGTCGGCCAAGCAGCATTGAACAAACTGTCAATCAATATTGGACTATTGTGCCGCAACATTGCATAGTTCCTGATGACAGAAATGAAATAACCTATTGCAAATTATTGAGTACATTGGGAAGAAATTTTAGACATGTAACAGCCCCAATCTATGTAAACAATATGTATTCCACTGGGGTTGTGACAAATATTTGTCATGGCAATGATCATTCCCTAAACTTCAAGTCAAGTGTAACTCAGAAAAATATATAGCATCTTAAAATTAAGATGTAAGGTGGAAAACATTATGTAAAACTATTGTGATCTGAGAGATTAGTCAGCTAGACAAAATAAACTAAACAAATGCTCAAGAAGGCCAGTGTTTGAGAAAAACATACTGTAATTAATCCAAGTCCAAAGTTGCTACTCTGATGTTTTGTAGCCAGCTCCACTTTGTGCAGTGCTGCTTCAATCCTCTCAGATGGAAAGCCTTCACTGCAATAATACACAGGAAAAAATTCTGATAACTGATAAGGCTTCAAATTTTGCCCTTAAACCACAACTACTCAGTAAAATGTTGGCAGGAGTAAAACAGTGTTAATAGGGACCTTACGCAAAACACGACGGCAACGGCAACAAGAATGTCACCAATAAAAGGTTTAATGAGGAGAACAATGGCTTTGCACATGCGTTATAATTCATGGTACATTTCTTTGCTGTCCTCTGCAAATCAACAATGTGAAATGACCACTGTTTTTTTCAGTTTTTTGACAATGGGACCCACTACTGCTAACTTTTCATATTTCTATATTGAACTGAATGCATTCGTAGCATATTCAGCAGGGGAAAGTTTTAATACTGACAAGCACACTCAATACATGATTGTAGATCTAAGTAAATGCAAAATTCCAAAGTAAAATACGAAGACACTCTTTAATGGGCGTTGTTCTTGTCATCGCCGTTGTACGTGCATAAGGTTCCTAATCTTTCTCATATCCACAACACAATGTACATAGCAGGTCAGCAGGCCATATTTAACTCAACACTCTCTCTTTAGGACCCAGCCATTGCAAACTCTAAATGACTTAGATATCAAATCACAGTTCTTCAAAATAAAGATTTTTGAGGTACCATTCCCCATCCCTACATCTGTATTATGAAGAACTAAATAAGGAAATTAATAATTAACTTCATATTTACGGCAAAGGACAGCTAATTGTTACAATTTTCAGTGGCAACAATTTGTCATCACTGGCATGTGATCGACGTACAAGCCCGGGGGTGGGAGGGTGGGGGCGGTGACTGAGCCCATATAAAAAGGACAGGGGTGATCGTCGGAAATTTTGAAAAGAATCCCTAAGAAGTACATGTACCAAGATCCTGTTTTGTGGCATGGCTTGAAATGTTTTTCACCCCTAAGAGGTACCATTTCAAAAACAACTCATTATCTCCTGTCATGTTTTTTTGACTCAATACCCTAAAAGGTACTGCAAAAGCTCCTGTTGTGGAGCTAGGCCTCTTGGGGCTGAACACTCCAAGAGATATCAAATCCACTTTTTTAACCCGTAAAAGGTACAATGAGCACCCAGGGCTGTCCTTTTTACATAGGAGTCCAACCTCCTGCCGTACAAGTCACACACTGCCTGAGACAAGTAGCTCTTGAATTGGAGAATTTATTTGTTTATAACTGGTGCAGAGAGGGAGTTCCATCTGTTCTTGTAGCTGAAGATGCACTTACTCAATAACCTTGTCAAATGTCTTGTGAATGGTTTCCACAACCATTGGGTAGTCATCTCTCTTAATTCCTTGAAGACCAATGGAATATGAAGCATCTCTTGTACCATTATCATACCTGTAACAAAGATGATACATGTGCACAAATCAAAATAAAATTAAAACATTAATTAAGTGAAAGACAGGATGAAATTGTGTTAACAACCATTGCCTTTAAACTTCTATTAATGTTTTTTTTTTCTTTTTTTTTTTCCCGATGAAGATTTTAGTAGATGACTATGAGAAACAAAAATCAATCTTGCTTTAACCAAGATTAAAATCAAACAAGATCTAATAATAATACTCACCCCACTCCTGGAGAGTAGTCTGAACCAATATTTGGTGCAATAAGAGATTGGTAGAATGGTGAGTTTGGACCCCTGACTAAGAGCGATGACAAAATCACCATAGCAAAGTTCTCAAATGCATCTGTGGTACTGTAGGTAAGATAAATAATTTCCATTCAGAATTGCCCTGAGTTAAAAGTGTAAAAGTGTAAATAGACCTAAACTATGCTAAATCATTTACAATCCATCATAAATATACATGTATTAATAAGTCTATTTACATAGGTGCTAAAGAAATGGCAGAACCTGCGATTTGGGGGTAATCAAATAAAACTGGGCTTGTAGTGACGTTTTCAACTAATCAGGTTTAAAAATTATATTTATCATTGAGTTATTTTTGTGTAAAAAAAATACCTCTTAGTCGGCACGTCGGGTATGTATGTCACACCAATCAGATTGGATCTACTATAAACAGCCAATCAAATTTCTTGTTGTAAAGGTAAATGGTATGTGAGAAGATTTGATCCCGGTACAGTTCAGAACGGCCATATTTATTCTTCTATAAAAGAGGAGGAAGTTTTCATATATTGGGTTTACTTCGACATTTTCTGTGGGTTAGGCTGAGGATTTTAGTTAAATGAACGAGATGAGCCTTGAGGTTTGAAACAGTTCGTGAGTTAGCAGTATGCAAATGCAACGAGATATTTTTATTTTTAGTTACAAAGGTAACTTGATACTTTTGTTTTTCACAAGGAGTAAATTCAATTAGGTCACGAATCGTCGCGTCTAGTTCTTAGGACATGTTTTAGAGGGGACGAGACTTAAGATTTGAAACAGTTCTAACGTTTACAATAGTAAGTGCGGGTAACGATTGTTTTGTTCTTGTTGCATGCAAATATAACGAGATATTTTTGTTTTTTAGTTACAAAGTGTAATTTGACACTCTCGTTTTTCACAAGGGAGTAAATTCAATTAAAGCAGACGAATCGTCACCACTCTTTCCCACGAGATGTTTGCTATCTTTAGTAACAAATGGTAACTTAACACTTTTGTTTTTTATATGGGAGTAAATTCAATTAGAGCTGACAAGTTATCGGCTATTGTTTCCAGGATATTAAACAAAAAAGAAGCTTTTGTTTCTGGACGATTTTTACGTCTCTGCAGTAGCAGTTTAATAGTTTTATTTGATGACATTCATTTCAGTCCGATATTTTTAAAGGTAAAAAGTATGAAAACTGTTCAAATGTTTTTTGAAGACTGCATGGCACCAAGTTAAAGTGCAATTTAATTAAATCAGACTTTCAACGTGTCAGAGGTTTTTTTCTCTTTCTTTCTATTTTCGGTGAAGTTGTGTTTTGTTGTGTTGTGTAAAAAGGTAAACTTACGACTCGTATAAAATGCAAAAAAGTCTCTAAATTAACTTGAGTATTTTTGAACAGAAATTCCTCTTGGGGGTTGGAAGGGTTATGTGATATGCGAGTGAGGGAGTTATGCCTGTGCACGTGTCACACCAATCACAGCGCAGGTTGTATCAAAGAACGCATCAAATTGCCTGTTAGAAAATAAGATGGTATCTACATTAATCTGGAGACGGGTCAGATTACTGTAGTTTGTTCAGTCAAACATTTTATGGCTTACTATTTAGCTATCTTACCATGACTGATGTAACATCGCAAGCAATAAGGCTTGTCAAATTAACCAAATCATTACTGTACCATGAATGCTTCTATCTCCACCACTTCATACAAAAAAATAACTCTTGCACGCCTTGCGTGCCTATGTTTATTTTAGTTAGAGAGGAAGACACATCAGCCTTAGCTGGTTTTCATGCAGGTCCTCCTTCATGGTCAAATTGCAATTTGGGTGTTGTTTTTTTTGTGGAGGGAAGAAAATCCTCTGAGCAAGGTGAGAACCAAATTCAACCCACATACGGCACCAGGCCAGAATTGAACCAGGGCCACATTGGTGGGAGACAAGCACTCTCACCACTACGCCATCCCTGCTCCCCTAATAATTTAATAAGCCAATAAATTAGTTTGTTACATTTTGTATTTTTTTTTTTGGCAAGTTGTTCTTGACAGCACTCAAATATCAGAAGAAGCCAATCTGGATTGGTACTGAGTTTAGCAGTCCACTGAAACAAAGTTTTTTAAATGAGAGAAATTCACGAACCTTCCTGTTAAGTAATGCAGTCCCACTGTAGTTTGCTTGTCTGGATTTGCCGCCATTGGATCAGCAGGGCAGGTCACATGCTTTTCTCGCTAATAGAAACACAAAGTTCACAAAACTGTTATAAAACAGAGCTTCTGGGGTTAAAAAAACAGCTCAAAAATAGATGATCAGTAGAGTGTTATTATGTGTCTGTTGCAGATATCACTTTGTACCCTTGGATGTACAGAGAGGTGTACATGTATTTACCTTTAACCATTCTCTTGTATTCACACGTACCAATACCATTTACGCAATATACATGTATTTAACATGAAAGACCATGTTTGAGCACATTTCCAAACACTGAGTTCTAAAAGAGTTGAGAATAAAACATGCAGCAAAGTATTTTTGACAAACTTCCAGGTGTTTTGAAATGTGATCAAACACTGTTTTAAGTGTTTTAATATCTTTCTCAATCGAAAATAAAAGTAAGGAGAAAATGCAGTCAAATAAAATCGTAAATATTTAGTATACTAATTAAGATCAGCTATCCAAACACCTTCACGCTCTTGATTTCCTTTGTCTAAACTTGATGAATTGTTAATGAGTTTGAGAAAGTTAATTACAAAATTAACAAAAAATATGCATTGTTCCACAGTTTGATGCCCAAATACATTATGTGCATGTAGTTCTTCTTTCCAAATAACAATACTATAAATTGATCATTTTAATTTATACTTACTGGTTCTGTCCACCGGGGCTCATGAGGAATATCTGTTGTTACAGAAATCTTGTTAAAGTGACAGAGAACTTTATTCTCAATGTACTCTAAATGACTTTCCAGGGGTAAATCTCCATAAGTATAGAACCTAGAAGAAATCCTCATGGTTACTAAGAAATGCAAAGTGTCTTGTGCAAGAGCACAACACAATTTCACTGGCCAGGGTTCGAACCCGGACCACTCGATCCAGAGGCAAGTGCACTAACCATGAGGCCACCGCACCTCCACAACTTACATACTGTATAGCAAGCATGTTATGACTGACCAATTTTACGGACCATGTTTTACAGTACAGTCCACTCCCCACATGCTTGACTTGCCGTTTTTTTGCTACTGAATTCTCACTTTTGGCCCATGTGTGCAGCATGTGACCATGAATTACCAGAGGAAAACTGTTAATCTCAAGCTTCATTTAATAAGAGTCATTTTAAAAATCATATTTCATCAAGATGTACACTTTCAAGAACTGTAGGGAAGCATAATGTAACAGTTCCAAATTATTGGACATACCTTGAATTACTGGGATGATAATGTGAAGCATGGAAATCCTTTAACTGCTGCCACTAAAAGAACAAATAAAATGTTAAGTATTAGAGCTGCTGCATGAGCCAGTATATTAAGAGAAATTTTAAAATGTTTGAGGTCAAAATTACTGGGTAGGTATTAGCCTGTTAACCAATTGTTTCCTTCCCAAGTGTGCAAGAGGTGAATGAAAAGCTAGGTAGACACAATTACAAAGGCTTAGGGCATGAAAGTGTTGCAGGCAAAATACAGGTAGATATTTTTTATGTAACAAGTGCTCTTATCAGCTGAATTTCGCAGGAGGCCACATTCTAAATGCAGTCATGATTTAGATCTAAGTACTGATCATTGCATTCAAGTTAAACTTAAGAAAAAGAGTGACTGTTTCTTGTCCACATAACCCAGTGCAAACATCTGAGGAAATTTGGGAATATTTAAACGTACCCTAATTTCTAAATGCCAGTCACAAGTTACAAAACTTTATGTGAACTTTTTAATTTTTGCCTGACATGAACTAACTTAGAGTAAATTATACCATCAGCAACAGCTTGCACCATGCATTGTGCATATTTAAATGCGAAAACCAAATTGACCACAGGAAATATTGCCATCAGCAACAGCTTGCACCATGCATTATGCATATTAAATACCAAAAACAAATTCATTATGCATGCACTTACTGTAAGGTCTGGAATACAGAGAGGGTCACCTCCACTGTTGTTGCTGTATGTGTGACTGGGTAACAAGTTCATCTGGGCATGATGCAGAAATAGTGACTCTGGTGTTGACTGAGGAAGCAACATAAAACATGTAATCTAATTACTTACTAGACGACTGTAATTGGAGCCTGTAATTCCTGTGAGTAGATACCTTCCATAGGTGGGCATTCCCCATAAGCAGACAATTAGGTTGTGTTCTGTTAGGATCAACTGTTTCTCGTTGGTTGAGTTTTTTGTGGTCTATTGGGGAAAAGCCGTTTTCAGTAGGTTTGGTTGATCAACCTTTAAACCGGCTTCAAACCAGGTTGATAGTGTTGAAAACGTATTTGCGTGATTATGGCGGGTGATTGTAGCATGCATAAGGACTATAACCAGGAGTTACCAAGTTTCAAATGAAAACGGTTAAAAAACTGTTCTATTGAGAAACGTCAGCTGTGACAACCCAAACTGGTTGCGGTTCAAACAGTTGATCCCGTTCACAATCTTAACCATGGTCCTAACAAAAGGTCTCACTGTTGTTTGATATTAAACTTGTAATCCTATTTTGTCCTATATGTCAGACTGACTATTTTAAAGAAAAATATATGTTGGATGAAATTGTTTTTGTATATTATAAGTAGCCATCAAATTTATGTGCAGAATTAAGAATAAATCATAGAAGTCTCAAAAATTATGAGTCCAGTTAATCAAAAGTTGAGAATGATGGAACCTGATCAAAGATCTTTAATTCAAGCTTCAGTTAGAGATTTAAGAAACAATATTGTTCACCAAAACAACACAATTATGATTTTAGTTTTGAAAATGGACTTACCATAGCACCTTTCATTTCATTGAACACCACTCCCTTAAAAATCATTGGTGAATCAGGATCGGACAAATCTTCAGGTTCCAATCGCCAGCCTTCCTGCCTAGTACAAGAAATACAGGTAATTTATATGTAGATAGGTTACAATAGAAACATATTTGTAGAAATAATAAGAAGTGTCTTGAGTTCATGATATGGCTAAAGTATATAAACTGTGCCAGGGCAAATTAAGATGTAACCCAAAACTTAATCCTATGGTGCAATTTTCTTATAATAAATTAAATCAAATTATTATTAAATTAAATTAAAAGTTTTATTGGTTGCCACGCTGTGGAGGACATTAATACATGTACAAGTAATAAAGTTATTAGGAGTTCGAAATGAAAAATTACTGGTTCACAACAAGCCTGCAGGTTGACATGCATGCAGTTTGAGATACATTTGTACATGACTCTGACTCTGCCAAAAATGCTATTAAACTCACCAAAAGTCCTGTTCTCGAAGGTGTGGAAAGAAGGCTGCATCCAGATAAACAGACAGCAAGTTTTCAAAGTCTTTGGAGTTTTGTGTTGAGAAAGGATACATGGTGAAATCACTGGCTGCAAAAAAGATTCAAAGCAATGTCTATCAGAGAGGTGAGGAAAAAACAAACAAAACAACAATCTCATAAAAACCGAAATCACAGCCATTTGATTTTTTAACTGACAGTCCAACTTTCAAAGTTGGCTTCAGAGTATGAAACCCTTTTCATTCGAGGTTCTGGGAACCGTGAAAGTTGACAGCAGTAACAGTAACCAAGAAATTAAAGGAAGACGTAAATAATAAATTAAATACAAATAATGAAAATTGAGGTTTCCAAAGACAAAACATTGTTACAAAGTACACTGTAGCAAAGTATCTTGCATAGCTTATGCACAATGAATCTAATCCTGAGTCAATTAAAGCTGTTCATGTGTACTATCCCTTTTAGACTGAAGTGGCAACTTGAGATTGAATGAGACACAACACTCAAAAGCATCAGACTATAAACTATATATTAACAACAAAACCACTGACACCCCATACCTGTAAAAGCATTCATGAAGGTAGAAAGAGATCGGTTGAGCATCTTAAAGAATGGATCTCTAACAGGATACCTCTGTGAGCCACACAGAGCAGTGTGTTCCAGAATATGGGAAACTCCTGTACTGTCCATTGGAGTAGTCCTGAATCCTACACTGAAGTAGAAAACAAAGACATAGACAAGTACACTTTACTCTCAGAGCTAATCCTAGTTGTTTTGTACAATGGAAACCATAAATCAGCTCTGGCCTGGTAGGCCAGGATGCCAAATGCCGACTTTTATAGACAAGTGTGACTGCAAACTGCAGTGTTTCTTATCGATTAGACCTTAAGTGTTTAAACTACTGATAAGAAGTGTACCTTTGAAATACTATGATATTTTAATACTTGCCATATTTTTTAGCTCCAACCTTTTCTTTAATAGTCAATCTTATTACCTGGCCTTTTACATAACATGTACTATCAATAATTTCTTATTTCAGAAAGAAATGGGGTTGTTTCCTGCTGGGAGAACTTTGAACTACAGATTGAAATACATGTCCTAAACAGCTTGAATGAAACAAAATAAATGGCATATAACTTGTACCTGAAAACATTGTTAGAATCATCTCTGGCAATGTGCAAATGCTGAGCACCTGTTTTGTCATGTGTCAGCTGTACAGAAACCAGGAACAATTCAGGAACAGACACCACCTGTGACAAAAATGGTGACATACACTCAGTACATAGTTAGCATTAAACATCTTTCTTTAAGGTGGCTCAAAACAGTTTCAAGCACTTAGATTTTGATGGGTCATTATAAGCACTCTTTATCACTTGATGCTACAATCATGGTATCAGAAAACTGTCCAATCATTGATAAACAAGTTATCATTTTTGTGACACAATAGGTCACCATAGCAATAGTATGACCTGCCAAAAACACCCTTAATTTAAAGCTTTAGGGGCTTAAATTCAAAAACTGCAGGGTGAAACTTTTTCATAATTATTATCAAATTTTGATAAATATGATAAGACACAACTTTTAGCTAAGTTTAAAAAAATTCTGTACATAGGGTTTAGAGCCACCATAAAACTTTAAAGTGGCTCTGAACCCTACGTACTTGCTCAATGGCCCTTATCAGGTTTCTAGCCAGATGGTTGTCCAGGTGTCTTGTGGAGATCCTTTTTGTTATAGAAAATTGTTTTATTTTTTGCATGTTGCTTAACAATTTGTTCATTTGAACAGACCTTATAGCATATTTTGGACACCCACTTTTCAAATGCTGGCAAATAGCCTAGTATTCTTGTTAGACTTGACATACACTGTACAGTGCATATGTACCTTATCAACTGTATATCCATGGATTCTATCACCTGGTTTTAAATGATCTGTTCAAAAACGTAAATAACGATAAAAGTTTATTCACAGAGTTGCAATGGTTTAAGGTTTCATGAACAATGATATCGTAACAAAATAATGACCATGAATTCCCAAAACTTACTCGCAGCTTCTAAAGAATTGAACTTGTTTTCTTCCTTCAACACACAAAGGCCACGTTTAAGAACAGACCTGCCATTGTATCGCAAATAGATGTGAATTAATTTACAGAACCAAATCAATATTCCCTAATCTTTGTGAGAAGAGAAAGTCAAATGAAGGCACTGCTCAAAATAAGTATTTGAATTTCCTCCAAAATTTTCCCAGGAAATTTCACTTGGCCACAGGCACAATCCACTAACCCAACTGGGAAATCACCTAGCCCCCGACTGTTGGACAAGACTTTCTTTGCACACTGGTCATACCACAGGAATCCCAAGCTCCATCAGGGTCACTGGGACCTTTTGAAACAGCCCCAAAATGTCACAGAAACATAACAAGAATACAGAAGAATTGAAAAATGCTACTTTGATCAAATATGTTTTCCATATTTTGAATTGTAATGATTGATCTTAATTTTCACTCCCATACAAACTCCTACACTGTGCTATGCAACTGATTGTTATATATTAAATGTTCACCGCTTGCGAGACCTGTGCTTGTACAATTTGAATTTGTAAAGTTACAAAAATGTTTCCTTCTCGACAAATTATTCCGTTTTTCAGATGTGCTGTTCCAGAAAATACCCATATACTCAAACCCGTAAGAAAGGATTTTTGTTTTGAACCTCTCACATCTTAAAAAGTTCCAATGACCTTCCATGGGTAGGTATTGATATTTTCGCATACACGTTATTTCGCTAAAAACCTGCAACTAGCCTTGACTTGACAACAGCACCCTTAACAGTTAACTTCATCGAACCCACTTCATGACTAGTTATTTTCAATACCCACGTTGGACGCCAGCAAATTAGTTCAAGGTCTTCAAGTCAAATCAAGAATAATGGACGAGTTGCGTGAATGATGCAAGATCATGGGACGAATATTTGTGTTTCTTCACTTACAGTTTGCAATGCCTTGAAAGAGGACTCCACTGCGGTGAAAGGAACCAACGGCTGGCTCTCCACATTCTTCAAAATTGCAGATCCCAGCAGTCACAGGAAAGTTCGTAAATTTTTTTTTTTCACTTCATTTTCTGTAGCTGTACAACCAACATGGCGGAAACTGACTTGGTATCCAAGCCTGGTGAAAAATTGACATTTGAGCCCACGATCAATCAATTGCACAGCAGTTTCTCGCTTTTGACAACGGACACAAGAAAAGCACAATGGCGTTTAGTCGAGTGACAAAGAAAATGAGTTAGATTTGGTCTTCAAAAGGCTTCTTTCCTCTTGGTGAGAAAGTTTCCTCTCTGCAGTTATCTTCTTGAGGAAGCATGGATCACAGGGATGGCGCGGTAAGACATTTTGTAGGTATATAGATCTCTCTGTAACCGATCAGCGTCTTCAAGACCTTGGCTGTTGGCTTCGAATGTTTGTTTACTTTAAGTACATCCGTTGCTAAAAAATTCTGTTCAGAGGGCTTATATAGTAGTTACTAAACGGGTTTTAGATATGAAAACGTTTCTGTTACTATAACAACGCTTAAAATGGAACATTTGATACAAGGACTGTACTGTACGTCTGGGTTTATACATCCATGACCATTTGTATGTTTCCAGGGTCTGTTTGTCACGCCCGATCTCTCCTTGAAAAATTTGGGAAATCATGAAGAAAATTTAGCGATCTTCATCGTGTAATGATGGCGAAACCGGAAGACTGTTTCAAATACATAATATAGGTCTAAATACCTGCTTGAACACAATATCAACTTTGCTACACGTAATCAAAAAGTAACCTTTCTTCTTTTGACTGTTTGTCAGATTTGTTTAGAACTGTACCTCTCTTCTTTATAGACCACTTCTCCATACTTGTCTGGTTACAGAGGATATCGATATGGCGTAGACTCACCACACAGGGCTAGCATCCGTTCTTCGTCATCCTTTCCTGGTGCAAGTGGATCAGTGTCTTCATTTCACGACAATCTTCAACCATCTCCAAGAGGAACTGTTCCTCAAACTAACAGTAGAGGTGAATTTTGTCTCATTAAGCTAATATGAGTCGGTACAGAAAAGCCTTCTGACCTTGGACAAATTGATTAGATATCAGTTCAGCTTCATAATTTTTGAACATACATGTAACTGTCATAAAGACCATGAGTGATGATGAATAATGTTGCACTCAGACATCCAGAACATAGGAAATGTACCCAGCAGAGATTATTGCATTACCACTGTTTGCACTTAAGTGTAAACACGTCATGAAAAAATGTTCTATAACTGGGTATCAAAAGTTTAATGATTTGTCATCACTTATTTGAAATGCAGAGGGATCTTCAAAGACTGATATTCTTTTTGTAGGGACCTCCTGGTTTCTGTTACTTGTTGAAAACATTTTCACAACTTGATAAAATAATGTCAACTCTGTTGGACTTTGTGCGGGAAATTTCACGTAACTACTTTTCCCATCCTCAATAATCGTTTGATTGATAAATAAATAATGCAACATTTCGTAAGCAGACAACAGTAAACTACTTGTCTTTGCTACAAATGTAGTAATGTGACAAGGAAAATGTAATCCTTTAATTTCTTTGATGATTGCCATCTCATGAGGTTTTACATTATTCTTTTAGCCTTATGTATATGCACTTAAATTGTCGTTACTCATTATCTGTTTGTTTAGCTGTGGTGTCAGCTCTAAAGGGACTGCAGGAAAAAATTCGCAAACTTGAGTTGGAGAGAGCAGATGCAGAGGACAACTTGAAAAAATTGGCTACTGAGTCCAGACATTACAAAGACGCACTACAAAAGGAGTTAACTGTGCGAGAATCTACTCAAGGAGTTATTGCAAAGCAAAACAAAGGTATTAAATAAATTTAAAAGTTACAGTTTTGTTTTATTGTTTGGGTGGAGATTTTGTGGCAGAGTGGTCTTGGTTTTAGTGCTGTGAAGATTCATTGAATTTTGATCTTGGGTGAGACAGTAATTATACAAATTATAATTAACTCTCACAGTACCTCTCCACCCAGGTGTATAACAGGGTACCATTGAACTGATGGGACACCTGGACACAATGTTAATGAAAAAGCGGTGGAGTGGGAGGAGAGGGGGAATTGCCTGTGAAATTCTTATCCAGGGGGGGGGGGGGGGGGAGTAACCAGAGGCTGCTTCATCCTCTGGAACTTGGGTTAATCTTTGACAGTGTGTGCCAGTTTGGCCTGAGTTTGACCATTAAGCCAACTTAAGTTAATTTGTACGGTATGGACAGTGTAGTGGCATACATATCATGATATATTGTCACTAGTTTGAAGGAAACCGTTTTATTGAAAGTTTTGAAACCTGAGAAAAGCCCCAACCACAATGAAGTAAAACATGATTTGGCTTACTAAGTCTTGACTTGCACATTGTGGAGCTTTTAAATTGGGACTAATTCCAAATGGAAGATGAATTTGTCAGACATAAATGGAATCACTCTTTGTTCACATGCGTACATGTATCCTTATGTCGCTTTTAGATTTAGAAGAGGATCTTCAAGGTGCTGAGGCTCGATGCAATTTATTAGAAAAACAGTTGGATTACATGCGTAAGATGGTTCAAACAGCTGAAACAGATCGAGACACGGCGATACAGAGGTCGGCAATGGTGGCTAAACAAGCCGCTCAGCAGACATCAGATGAGATTAGAGGACAGCTGGAAAAACTATCCGGACTTGAAAGAGATCACATGAAATTAACAGCATCACATTCTATTGCTGAAGTGAGTTTCAATTGTTCAGTGTATTGACCAATCTCATTATCGTAATTATCCCTGTAATGTCATGTGGTGATTTGTAATCTCCCTGATATTTTTTTGCAGAGTAAAATCAGAGAATTGGAAGATAGACTAAGAGAAGAGGCTCATCAAAGAAAACTAGTGCAGGACAAGACTGCCGAGGTTGTTCGTAATAGGCCCTTTGCATAACCCTGTCGCATGATCTTTTCAATTATCAAAAAGCCACATAATTTACTAAGTCTGTTTTTTTGGTCAGGAATATTGCCAACTTAGGGGCCATTGATGTCTTAAAGATTGGTATATTTTTACAGCAGTTTGAAAGTTGGCTGTGCAAAATCTGGGGGCGAGACTTCGCACACCCACAGATTTCCACAGCCATTTTTTTCTTGTACTTGTTTTGACGTCATGCTCAAGGGACTAAGCTAAAGAGAGACTACTCGTGGTCTAAGATCTGTGGAGGAAAACTGGTTGGATTGGAACTATGCCATCCAGCACACAAATTCTTTAAAATTTTTCCAACTTTCTGCCTCCATAAACTCTGGCAATTAAACATTTTTTTTCCAATAGTCTCAAAATTGGCAGTGTTACAAATATCATAACACCCTTTTGATTCCTGACATCCATTTTATTTCATTGCAAAGTTCACACGACAGTGTTATACAAGAGGCCTATTATTATTATTTAAGAAATTTAAAGTCATATTTCAGAATATAATATTTGTAGGTGACTTTCACAGCTGCATGCTTTGTAGAAGATAATTTAAGGTTCTTTTGCTAACTGGGGAAGTGTCTCAAAAATAGTAGCCTGTGAACTGCATTTGTTAGTGGGGGATAGGGCAAAATGGGCAGGCCTCAAACAGTGGGCAGCAAGGAAAGAAAGCCGATCGGGGAGTGCCAGTGGGTGTTGGTAGAAGGCAAGGAGTAGTCTTCTCTTCCCTGCTACATTTCTTCTCTCTTCAGTCACTGGCTTTTCTCCTGAATCTATCCCAGACCTGAGCCTGTTCATAGGTGATTGAAATTGCTTAGTAGGAGTACTCTGAACCAGTACTTGACAGGTCTAAGAAGGAGCCTAAGGGAACCTGGCCATGAAAAGAAGGCTTGATTAGACTTAGAGCCACATTTCTGCCCCGGGCTCTATCACTTTTTGTATGCAAGGAAATTTACATCTTCGCTCCACTCCTTTGAGCACATTTGGATCTGGCACTGTTAACATTGTTGTACTTTATGAATTCATTCTTGGTTTGCATCATTTGGGCACAGTGGTCTTACAAAATTAACGCAATGTAAACTACATACTGTGTTATGTCTACTGTAGGTATTTTTTTAGCTTTTCAAATCATTCTAAATGATCAAAGTGCCCCTCCAAATGTCTGCAATAACATGTCTAATAACTTGTTGTCCTTTCTCGTAGTTGGAATCAGTTGCACAGACTAACAGAATACTCATGGATATGGCTTCTCCTCTTCCAGTAAAGGCAAAGAAGAAGAAACGAAAGGTACTTAACTATGATGACTGTTCCCGTTTCCACCTTGCAGTTCATACAGGCTCTACATGTAGGCTATTGAATAAAACAATAATGTGACTTCTTTTTAATTAATTTTTTCAGCCTCCAAGACCCAAGCCTAGAAAATCAATCCAACCCACTAAACCTTCAGATCATTATCGCTTAAACTTAGGAAATATCCCATTTGTTGTCGGCCAGGTAGGTATCAATGCTCTCCTGATTTCATATCTTCTACCTATCCCCCTTGAAAGTCGGTCCACAGTTTTGGCGTCACGCAACGCGCTAGGAGAGTGTCTGGTGCGTGACAAGAAAATAACGGAGTCACAGAGACTAACCTGTTGGGGTTCTGCCAGTGTTATTCTTGCGTTTTGGACCGAAAGCGAGGTAGCTAGAACAACTGTGATATTCTCAAGTGTCGGGTGTTTTAGTTCTTCGTTAAAGCTTTTTCTTTTTGATCGCTACGATGGCTTCGATCACTACAAAAAGCGTTGACAATCCTTTATACGACTACCGGTCGCTCGAGAGTGGTTTTTATATGACCGCAACGATCGCTCAACTCTTTTTTGCAGCGTGCAGTCGTAGCGATCATATGGAAACCAGCCTTCACAGCACACAAATGCAGTCGTGTGAACACTCGCGTGTCTGGCGCGATAAGAATGCGCCTTGTAGTTGTTGCTATTTGACGAAAACTGCTCAGTCCATTTGCGGGATGTGCGTCTGAATGAGAAAGACAGACTGAAACTGATTAATATAGCCAGTAGACTAAACCGGATGTAATGCCAGCTGATTCGGCATAGCAAAGCTGCCTGTGGCATTAAAGTCGGCGGAATCCATTTATACACCTTTAGGCACTATGAGAGTCAAAAGTCGTTTACTTTTTTTTTCTTTTCAGTCAACCACGAAGTCACACTCGCTTGGCGCTAATGTACAGACCGTGCTGTCTTTAATGAAGGCTCACAACCCTGCGCTGTGTAACGCTGCCGCACGTCGGGCTCAGAAGCGACACACGCAAAGCGCGGGCTCAGCAAGCACCAGCGATTCAGATAATGCTTTTGATGAGTTACTTCTAGGGCTTCAGGATGAGTTTGGACACATCACTTTGTATGTACTAAGTACTGTAGTTGTTAGGGTATCGTCTGTTAAGTTTTGATAAATCATGCCTCTTTATCCTGCAATGCAGGCGTTTTTTTCTGAGTGAGCGCTGAATAATTTTTTCTTGCTTATGTGGCGGCCATCCCCTGTTTCCCAAATTGGCGCTCGCCCAAAACAAAATGCGCTCGCTTGCTGAAATACGCTTGCATTTTAGGCAACATAAGGATGAAAATGAATCTGATATGGAAAAGAAACATCTATTAAGGCTCCCTCCACACTCCGCCGGAGAAATGTGAAAATCGAGTTTTCATTCTGAAAACCCATCAAATGTTTTCCGTCCACACTACGCCGGAGAAATTTGAAACGCAACAATCACCGGTCATGCTTGAGGAAGACTGGCAAGGAAATCGGATGATAATCGTGATGCCATCGTTTTCGAAAAGCTTCGATTTCAAAATGTTTTCTGTCCACACTAAAACGCAAAGTCTGCATTTTCAAATAGAAATTCCTCTTATTCCTTTTCGTATATGTCTATTTACAGCGAGCATCGCGAACTTTCTCGTCAAATACAAGAGTCAGATGATCCCAGAATCCAAGAAGACCTCAGACGAGAATTAGAAAACTTAGAAGCTCGCATGGAGGCGAAAGGAGAACAAATAGCAATGGTTCGACGGCAACAACAAAAAGTCAAAAGACAGCGCAAGCAACAAAAGACTAGAACAGCGGCGAGACCCAATAGCGCAAGCGCTGTTCTCCCGGCGAGTGGCGGAGAAGTTCAAGTGATAACGACTGTTAAAACAAAAGCAGCAAAAACTACCCGCCCGGGAGAGGGAGCGAAGACTACATTAACCGCCTTAAAAGGAATGAAGACACTTCAAAATTCGTTAGGAAAGAATCAATATCATTGGGACTGACATCGGTTTTGCTTTTAGGTTAAGAAGGGGGTGGATGAGTGACTGTGAAATCAAGTTGCTCATGGGGGAAGGGTGGGCGAGTAGGTTTTACAGCCGTCCTGTAACTCAAGGAACAATTATATTGACCTTGTATTACAATGCAAGAACTTGACGTAGAAAATTGTTTAAATCCTTTAGTCTTAATAGTGATAAAATCTTTTTTTCTCCATACTTTATCGGTACATTGTCAACCAGGGAGGTAACGATAATCTAGTAATCTGGATGATCCACCACTGACGTTTTAAAGAATGCGTGGCAATCAACAAAGAGAATTATTACAGTAATACAATCTCCAGATTGAACTTTATTCACAAAACTTCCTTGTACCAAAATTTAACACACACGCGACATGCTTCTCGACATCTCTCTGAATGACAAGTATTAATATCAAATTCTAACTCACGAAATTAATTTATTCCGGCTTACAATGTAGTGTTTCCCCTCTCTAAAGCTGTGAAATAACCCTTCTATATAATTATGTAAATGAACAAGCGTTATGGACATATTAATAAATGTACACAAGACACTCTTGTTGGTTTATAAACTTAATGCCAACACGTATGTTATTTCTTTTCACTGGTCTTTACGCTTTTTACAGTACTGTGCTAGTAACAATACAAAAGTTCAAATGAGCTCTGAAACTGCTGTTAATTAAAGTTGAAGGTTAAAATCCACGCTTTCGGGAAAAAAGTTCCCGCGTGAATATTATTCCGCGTATTTTTCTTATTCCTAATCATGCTGAAGATCGGCGAAAGCTGAAATTTTAATCTTCAATAGACCAATTTCGATATATCAAAATTCAGCCTAACACAATAGACCTCAGCACGAGGCTCTGGGGAATAAACCCCACAAACTCTGTAGTTATTCCCCAGAGCCTCGCACTGGGGTCTATCGTTTTAGGCTGAATTCTAATATATCGAAATTGGTCTATTCTAACAGGGGTTTCAAGCCTCATTTGAACTTTTGTGTAGTTATTTTAAAAATGCTACAGAAAGACCATCGAAAGATTACTGTAGGAATATTTGCTGCACGACTGAAAGACAGTCAACCAAGATGCCTTATTGCCGGTCTGATATTTTCTTAGTAGTAGAGCGGATAAAAGTTCTCATAAATCTGTTGCAACAAGCAAAGAAAAAACATTTAAACATTTGATCTAAATTTTTTTTGCTTTTATTATAACACAAGCTTTTGCAAGGAATAAACCTTCGAAAAATTAATTCTAAACCTTTTTCCAACGACGATACCATAATTACAAATAATTAACTACATTTTTTTTTCTTTCATTACTGAACCCAAATTCACATTTAACCAATGATAAGCATTGTTCACAGTGCTGACATCTTGCCATATCAAGTCACTGACCTGATATGGCCAGATTTAATTTTTGGCCAGATTTGGGTACGGTAAATCTTACCTCTGGTACGTTTCGGCCACATAAATCATGTCAGAGTCATTTATTGCATTTCAATTGGTCTCGCCATGGGTATTTTGGCTCAACTGCGTTTGCTGTCAAATTTAGTACTAATGACTCTACCAAACGAACTTGATCTGACGCCCCACAAGCCCACCAGGTATTTACTGCACCCAAATTGGCTAAAATCTGGTGATGGGCGGCAGGTTAATAAATGTGATATCGCAGGATAACAGGACAGTAGACAAGGCTTCTAAACACTGGGTCCGGAAAAGTCACACTGATGCAATATCACCCATACACTCAGGAGTAGATCAGTGACCACTGAATAAAGAAAGGAGTAATTAACCATAAGTGGATTTACGACCAAATTATAACCCATCACAATGAGCTACAATGGCCTCGGGACAAAAGAATTTACTGTATGTGAGCCCTTACTCACTCCCATCTTAAGTCTGCATACGAACCAAGTGGCCCATCAGGCCGGAGCTTATCTCAGTTTCTGTAGGATGAAGCGACTTGGATTATTTCTACTTCCCCCTGTACGTATGGGATACTGGTCCATCGCAGGGACACCCCCAGCATTGAATCCACCGGTACTCATTTATACACCTGGGTGGAGACAGGCACCGTGAGAGTAAAGTGTCTTCCACAAGAACACAATGCAATGTCCCCGGCCAGGGGTCTGTTTCTCGTGAGGCCCGGAAACTTTTCGGGCCAGCAAAGCCATTTTTAGTTTCTATTTTTCTGAAAACAGAGAGGTGTATACGCCTGAACATTCTTGTATGAAGAGAACCTCTGTTCATACTAAAAAGATGTGAATAACAAAGCTCTGTAATCATAAGGTTTGAGATTTTGCTACGGCTTTCCGGGTGGGAAAACTTTTTGGGACCTTTGAGAAACGGGCCACGGGGCTCGAACCCGAACCGGCGAGCGCACTAACCCTGAGGGACCCTAAGGCCACCCGGCCTCCGCTGATTCCCGTTTCGTAAACGGTCGATGGCATTTTTAACGGTCGATGCCATCATTGGTAACCAAGCCTTTCAGAATGGACGATGCCATATCTGCTTGAGCATAGGCCAGGACAGGGTAGAAACTGGCTTAAATTTTTTGATTGAGTAAAATGCACTCGTCAAATGCTTGATTGTTCATATTCACACCGGTTTGCTTGCGGTTAGCTTTTATTTGATGGTTGGGGCAACTCTATCATATTTAAGAAAATCACGTTTTATAATTAAATTTTGCGGAAATTTGGCGGATCAACCTTTTTAGTGTAGTGGTAGAAGAGAGATTTTAGGATACAGAGGTTTCGGGTTCGATACTTGGTGGTTACTTAAAGATTTTCTTTTTTCTTTAATTTCGTAGAGAATTATTCGTTGATAGTTAAAAAATTTCTAAGTGTCGCGAAATTGGCATTGACCGTTTACGAAACGGACAACTGCCGCCCTTCCCTTGCCTACTCATAGACGATAAATAAACGATGGATTGATTGGGCCATCCCCCCTTTTTTTTTCGTTTATTGTCGAATGCGTTTTCTGATTTTGGGTCGATGGGTCGGAAAAGGAGAAAAAACAAAAATAAAGGTGTGGTTACAAAGTCAACATCGCGGTAATGGAGGAAGGAAGAAGTCGACGTCGTTGTTAAAATCAAACGAGAACAGGGAAAAACTAAAAATATGTAAGGCAAAAAATTGCTTATGTTTTAGATTGAAGTGATAATTGTTTGAAATAATGTGTCATTGCCTTCTGTGTAACTTTTTTTTTTTTGAAAACGCGAAAATCTGGGTCGGTCGGACGACGCTAAACAGAGAGAAAAATGGTGATGGCCTTGACTGTGATTGATTAACATATTAAGAAATCAACGATATTTTCCGTCTTTCTTTTAGCCAGAAGAGTCTCTGGAGTTTGGGTTTCGTGCTGTTCTCTTCTTTTGGGCCTTCGCGTGGGTTTTTGCGGGAGCCGGAATAGAATTTCACTTGTGCTTTCGCTCGAGTACGAAATAGAAGTGTGGTTTTAATTGGATTTTGGCGTGGGCTTTCGCGCGAGTAATACCAAAGGTGGCTTGTAGCGACGTGCTTGTTTGTAGGGTCTAAATGAAAATGGTGCGACTTCGCGAAAGGAATGCTTGTGTGCCGGTATATCTCAATGAAACTGAACTAATTAAATTTCCTAATTAATTGACGTGGTGTTGATCATGAGAAATCTGACTTTTTCAAAATGGAGTCAGGCCGTAGATAAACCAAGAACTTGATAAGTAACTGATGAGAAAACTTGACAAGACAACGCATTATAAATATCGTGCCTTGAATAACTTCGCAATCCCCAGCAATATATAAAAGTACCAGAAGTGCAATTGAGCACTTCACTTTTCAAAGAAAATAAACGCGAACTTCTTTGTCTTGGTGAATTGTTATTTAAATATTTGAGCTCTTTATCAAGGCTGGTCAAACATATTCAAACCCATTTAAGCCTTTGACAAAAGAACCCAGATATCCTGGACACAATGCGAAACACGCACGACACAGCGGCAATGTTCAACGTACACACAGACGAACAGATTGAATACGTTGTCATTGTGGATAACATGCAATCACAAACTAGAAAAAAGCGTGTTTGAAGATTTGAAAGAGCGAAAGACAACAAACAATGTGTATAGACATAACAGCTACTGGGTTATATCTGACCAGTGTATCTATCGGTTTATAGTGGAGGTTTTCTGGCTTAGTAATGGTTCAAAGCCGGTCTGAAGCCAGGTTTTAACGAGTGACTGATCATGTTCGAGCGTCCAGCAAGCACAGTGGAAAAATGGTACCGTATCACAACAGTGGGTGAGTTTCTTCATAGCCAGTGTCATATCATCTGACGCATTACAGGGTCTTTTATTGATTATAATCAGAGTTGTTTGCTCTAAGTACGTAATCGTCCAGTGTAGAACCGAGCTTCTAAGACCAACTGTCGGTCAAATTAAGCCCATTTTCTGTTCGTTCACTCAGTACCGATCAACAATGTAGTCAGTCTTGGTATTTGGTGTTTTGTTTTTATACAGTGAGTGTGCTGTAGTTTTTTTTCTTTGGATGGTGAGCTGATTACATAATTTTTAGGTTTAATAGAAGTGGGGCTTTTCTCTGTTCACCTTCTCTGTTCACACACGGCTGTAAACATCTTTGTAATGGAAAACAGTTGACTGGTTGCATGAATGTCGCCTAAGTCCCAGATCCCAGCAGAATTAATTTTGATCCTTGGCTCTCAATCAGAGCCGCCCATAAACGTTGAGAATAATAGTTTTCAAACACAAGTCCACAGTTTCTTGTCCAGCAATGATAACAAATGACCTGTATACTTGTCTAACGGCACTTCATTATGTAATTATTGGAAATAACCGTAGGGATATTCCCTCATGACGGCACACGTCAGGATGCCTATCGCATGGCTAAAAAGGAAGAAAACAACAACTTTATTTCTTCCATTCTTCCAGCTTGTCATATTACTTCATACCAGTTTTATAATATTAAAACTAGCATTTACATAAGTTTTGGCTATACGACGGCACACTAATTTTCATTGAGCCGGTTATAATAAATTGAGACTCTTGAAGTAAGGTAGAGTTCTTTTGGGGGAGCTAAACAAGGTACAAACAGCAAGAATTACGGAATGCTGCAAAACCCATGTTAGTCAACCCCCCAGTTATATGGCTGTTTGTCTTATTTCGGTTATTAATATTTCGGTTTTAAGCCCCGTCCCCCAACAACACTCTGAAACTTAATTGCGTGGACTCTTTTGTGCCCATTGTAAAGTACTCTTTGATTTTCGCCAGGCCTACAGACTGGTCGAACCGTCCCATCTATAAATCCCCAACAGTTGTCAAGGGCCGCTCCTTTCCGGTAGATTGCTTCAGAGAATTGAGCCAGTTGTGCTTGAGACAGCCACGGTTGGTTCAGACGTGAGAGTAAACGTCCAAACTGCACATGAAGCAAATCCATCGCTTCTCCCACCACCATGCTCAACTGGGGAACAGGTCTTCCGAAACGCGGTACAAGGTCTTCGTATCTACACGGATACGCAAATCGACGTAAAAGCATACACAGTGCTTCATCGCTGTACACGGAAAAACGATTTGGGCAAGTGATTTTGTCCGGAAGATTAAACACATCGACTAAAGCGTATATGTCATGTTTCAAAAAGCGAAATTCGCTTTTGCACTCGTCGTCGGAAAGACTGTCAAGATCAAATTTGTCGTATTTCCAGTACGGGATTTCGAGGTTCTTCGAAGTGTTCACATCGTAAAGCAACAGTAGTTCTTCGTCATCAATCAAATTCAGGTCATTAGCGAGTAAAAGTGCTTCTCTTGCTTCCCTAAATGTAGCCATTTTAGCTTCAAGTCATCTCCATGTCGTGTTGTGTTGCGTAAGGTTTGTTTACGTTTAGGACGGCAACATCATTGCTCGCGTGCTCAGCCCAGTCCTCGCGCGATCTGAGGTCGCCGTCCACATCGAACCGTCCTGTTGCGTAAGGTCTCTACTACTTATGTAAGAACTTCCCCCATTGACCTCAACGAACACGGTATATCGATCAAGCTAATGGAAAGAAATGAACAAAGAACAAGAAATATGTTTGCAAAACAAAACGTTTAAGGTATCAGTAAGGGGAAAATTTGCAATTTTGCATAATTTTACTTTTTTAAGCGGTTGGATAAATCTTAAAGTAATCTTTTAGATAAAAAAAACTCCACGAAAAAAATCTTATATCTGCCGCTAGTTATTGCGCGAGAAAGATTGTTTTGCATATTAATTACTTAATTGAGAGTTGACAAGTTCTGTCAAATAAATTAATTATCGAGGCAAGAAGTCACATGCTATCAAGATCATGCTGAGTTGACACGCGATTCACGCGCCATAATCAGTGCCGGATGTCTTCGAAGAAGACAGAGCGATCTTGCCCGTTTTCATCGGCTAAAGGAAGGCCAAAGAAGGCGAAAAACACTTTCAACAAAGAGTGGGCCGCTAAATTAGCGGAAAGCGGCAAAGGGTTCGTTTTACAATCAAGAAAAATTGCTGGATGAACGCGACAACGATCGCGATCACGAAGCCAGCGAGCAAGCGGAAATGAGCGCAAGCCGCGCTAAAATACTGTTGCAAGAAACTGTCGAAGCAGAGGAGATTGACGAAGAGAAGTGGACGAAATTGAAAGGCAGATCGATTGTACAAAATTAGAATCAGCAGTGCAACATTTTTTTTTTCTTACCCAGCTATTGTCATTTCTTCCAGTATCTTTGCCTTTGCATCAACATCAGTCGATGTAGTCCCGTTTACGGCGTCTTCTCCAGCGTTTCCCTTTGTGCGCTTGCATTTTCTCGGGGAACCTTCTACGGGCCTTCGGCATGTTAACAGTGACATGGTCATAATTTTGAAGATTAGTCAACCGATACGTAAAATTTCGAACGCTAATATAGTAAATCAAAAGATAATTTCACGTTTGCTAACTTTGGAATTCTGACTTCACACATGAAAAAGCGGTTTATTCACTGGTGAATAATTTACCGCGCGCCGTCGCGGAAATTTGTACCTGTTCCATGTTAACTCTCACAGTCCTATTGTTATACAGAAAGTTGATTCCTCTGCGGTGTCTCCCTTGGTGTGATAATCTCATAACACTTGGATGCCGCCGAATTTTATTTTTTCTCTGTTTCTCGAAAGTAAAAAATAGGCGAGTTGTACGTGCATTTCGAGTTCCAGGTCGGCAGCCCCTGGACCAAATTGGCTGAAATTCGGAGAGAATGTTGTCAGAACGAACGCCGACAAAACCGTGTCTGCGAATTCTGATTACTCTTTTCATTAAAAAGTTGTCTTTTTTTCGCGGGCAGTCCTATTTTTTTCCTTTTTCTAACTTTATCCTCTTGTAAAATAATAACAAACGCATGTGCCAAAAATCTGAGACACGGTTTTTGAGGTCAATGTGTGAAGAAACGGATGCCATGTTAATCGTTTTCTCCGACCTAAATTTAGCGGGCGTATACCTTGATTTATGGGTTCGTGAAGCTTTGTAAATGTATTCACATTTTCGAAACACGGTAAATTTTTACCGTTTTAAACAGGTCAGGTCATAATCTGTAGTTATTAAGCTTCCAGTAAATATACGGTTTATATGGGTTTTTGTTGAAGCCACGAACGCTAGAGCGGACCGCGCGCGGATAGTCAAATGGGTTATACTGATACCTTAATCAGAGTCGCGATCGTGGCTTAATTAATATAACAGCTCATTTCCAAGGGCTGTTTTGATCGCTATTAAATTGCTATAAGCCTGCACCCCAAAACCCTTCAATTACGAAATTTATAACATTGATTGCGGACACATTTGTTTTTCGTTTTGCCTACCGAGAAATTCAGCGGCACTCGGCCTTAGTACACTGAGCTCAATTTCAGTTGATCTCAAAAGAAAAGGAGGGAAGAAAGAAAACCTCTTCGGTCAGGATTGCCCTAATCATAACTTCTCGATAACTTAGTTTGTTTTCATTGTCCGCTATATTTTCACACTCGCCACTCCCGTTGGCACGACAAAGTTTGGGGGTGACACATGTGCAGCTTTTTCACCCAACAGACAAAAAGAGACGAAGTTTTGAAAACAGGCAAAAACAAAAGGACTTTTTTCAAAAGTTCTTTTCTTTTCGCTTGTCGTTTTGTTCCTTAGCCGGATTTTAAGAACAGTCAGTCCGACATGATTTATATAAACTTTCCAGTGATGCACTACAGAGGAGCTTCAGTTCTTCGTTAGCCCGTGAACAGGCTCTCTAGTCGAGGATGGAGCAAAGAGAAAGCAGGAAGATGTAGGGTATGGTGTTAGCACTCTAGTCTTGCGTTTCTTTGAAGAAGCCACTTTTTCATCATTACCAATAAACCACCAACAAAAGCCCTTCATAACTTACATTTAGGGCAACTTTGCCAGCTGCAACGGTCATAAATAGGATATCCAATTTTTGACCAGGTCATAAATAAGGTTTCAAAATTCGCAAATTTTGGGAAATGGGCCGCACACCCAGTTCCTTCACGGCCCTTGTAACTGCGGTCAGACCCTTCCAGCCGGAGGCTATTTTTCACTGGTTTCCGAGAAAAAAAATAATGAGTGGTTTTCAATAGCTTAAGTTTAAGTGAAGTTTCCCTTGAGATTTGAACTGATAATAAAACTATGAAGGATTTCCTAATAAAAAGAGCTCAAAACAACTACATGGCCCAAAAATGTGGTCCCTGCAAGACCCTGCACCCTCCCTACCCACTGTTTTCAACAGCGTGCATCAATTCAGTGTGCCCGTCGTGCGTGACGTCACGCACCGCTGTTCAAGCGGCAAACTGCTAAATGGTTGTCAATTCACATAAATTTTTAATGACAAAAAGACGGAAGAAATTTCTCTGTTGCTGGAAGTATCACAGCGGTGAGTACGCTTGTGAGCTATTTAAATGTCAGATCTCGCTTGTAAACGGTATATTGATATCGAGAAGTTTGTTTACAAGTCTATTCAAGTCTTGTTTTCGTTGCGACTTTTGTGGTTCATCGATCGCGTCACCGTCATTATTTGTTCGCTTTGTTTGCAGCGGTTTATTTGAAAGTTACACGCCATTGAATTTGCCTTCTCTGGGAATTGCTTATTCTTCTCGTTCAAACTGTACCGAAGATTGAAAAAGGTCTGAGATTTAGCTTCGTCAGTCGGTAAGTGGTTTCAATATCAGCTTTGTATCGATCAGTTGATGAAGCCGGGATATCCAGTTTCGATCCTCGTGTTAAATTCTTCTCGGCCGTTTGATTACTCGTAAGCTTTAATTTATTTTAGTGAATTCTCAAAAAGATGTAGCTAAAGAAAGAACTTATTTAGAAACTGTTCCAGTGTGTGGATGTTTTATTTTCTTTCCCGTAGTATCAACAAGGTCCTTCTTGTTCGTACAAAACTAATACTGTAAAGTTTGTGTGCTAATATTGCTTTGTTCTTGTGGTTACCATGCCGAAGTAAGCACTTAACGTCGATTTTTCACTGTGATCTGTAGTGTTTCTCAATGATTAAGGCCTTCCTCTAAAAAATATGCGTGTGGTTGTCTAGCCGAGGCCATGTTTCATCCTTCCTTTCCTGTAAATTCATCCTTGTTCTTCAATTGCTGTCGTTTGAAGTGTTTTGTAAGCTCTGCCTGCTGTTGTGAAAATAAAAGGTCATGTTTTTCCTGTGGTGAGCGTGTGGTTCCGTGAAAGAAGCTTGTACGAAATTTAAAAGAGCATCACTTCGCCACAACACATGTTAAGCTGTAGAATTAAGTTTAAGCATCATTTTTCTAAAACTGGCTTGAAAACGATATTTTGTTGGAAAGTAGAACTAAGCTTTTATAAGCATGTTTGATTATTTCCGCATTGACATGGAGTGCGCAGACGGTAAGGTTAATTACGAATTCACTGCGTGTTTTCATTGTTAAACTCTCCATTAAACCTCTGTTAGTCAAAATTCTGGACATGGCCAAAAACATTTGAAGTAAAACGTTTTGGATTAAAAGATCATTGTGGCATTTATGATTTTACAGAATTAAATGTACCTGATCGGTTTTTTATTTTTTTAAAAAATGAAAAACGTGCTTTTAGTCAATTCTTAATTTTGAAAAGGGTATAGCTGCTCAGTGTAATGAACTTTAAGGTTTAAATAACAAGGACGACAGCTTTGTAAAGGCTCTGTAATTCCTGGCTCAACAGGTCAACACAATTTAACTCGTGGTCGATTCTGACTAAAGCGCTGGGCGACCAGGCCGTATTACATAATATCGTTACATCCTCCTCTTTCTTAAATACAACATGACACAAACTCCAAGTGGCAACAAATAAAACAATATCACGATTAAGTCTGTAAAATAAAGAATGAAAGATGTCCACAAAGGCAAATTTAAATGCCCTGCACAAAGTCCATCCTAACATAGTTCAAATGGAAAACACAACAAAGTTACAGTTCTGCTTGACTGCACCCCTCAGGGTGGGCAGTAGTCTTTGAAACGGATTGGGGTCCTAATTAAACGCCCTCTGGTGGATCTTCTTTCAGATGGCTGTGGGATCTCTGGCGGCCTTTGAGGGGTCCCTGGTCGCTCTGGAGTTGTGTGGGCAGGTAAAGGCGTGCCTGGCTGAACTGGGTCAATGACTCTCTGGGACTGGTCGTCCGACGGGAGTGGCACATCTGGTTCCTCTACGTGGCTATCAATTGCAGGACTCTCTTGTGTCGCTATCAAATCCTTTCTGTTTCTCCTGTATCTCTTCCCTTCGATGACTACTTCATAGGATCTTGGCGCAACTTCCTGGAGACATGTTGCTTTCTTCCACAGCTTTGTGCGATCTTTTGGATCTGGCTTCATTCTTACTATATCTCCAGGTTTGAGCTCTTTTAGTAGTTTGGCCCCTCTGTTGTAGTAATGTGCTTGTTTCTGCCTTTTCTTTGTTATGAGTTTCTTGACAGGCTTTGGAAGTTTGGGTTTCAATAATCTTGCTGAAGTTGGGAGGAGAGTCTTGGTTCTCCTTCCCATCAGCCTCTGTACTGGGGAGGAATCGAGCCCTTCGGTTGGAGTGTTCCTCCAGTCGAGAAGAGCCAGGTAGGGATCTTTGTGGTCTAGCTTTGCTTTCTTGAGGATTCGTTTGGCCGTGTTAACTGCATTCTCGACTTTGCCGTTTGATCGAGCATGGTATGGAGAGGAAGTGATATGCTCGAAGTCCCATTCTTGAGAAAATGTTTTGAAATCTGATGAGGAGAATTGAGGACCATTATCACTTCTGACTGTGTTGGGGATGCCGTGCCTGGCAAACTGCGATTTCAGACTTGTAATTACTGACGAAGCTCTCGTATCGGACAGGGCTCGTAACTCAAAGAAGTTGGAGTAGTCATCCACTATAATGACATACTCTGTCTTATCCAGTGTAAACAGATCCACCGCAACCTTTGACCAGGGCCTGTCGGGTACTTTCTGTGGCATGAGGGGCTCTTTGGGTTGTTCCATGCGAAGTGAATTGCATGTCCCGCAGGAAGAGACACAGTCCTTGATGGCTGAAGTCATTCCAGGCCAATACAGGATTTCCCTTGCTCGCCGAAGGCAGCCCTCAATGCCAATGTGGCTTGCATGGATTTTCTTTAGCATCTCAGATCTCATAGCTGCTGGCACTACGACTCTGTTCCCTCTGAAGAGTATTTCATCTTGTACTGTCAGTTCATCTCGGTAAGAGTAATATGCACGGATTTCTGAAGGGACTGCTTCTCTTCTCTCTGGCCACCCCAGCTCAATAGTCTGCTTCAGCTGCTGCAGGACTGCATCATCCTTTGTTTTCTGTTGAAATTCTGCGAGACGCTCTCTGGTCACAGCAAGATGTTTGGTCATGTCGACTTCCTCTACAGATCGAATGAATTCTAGTTCGTTTTGTGAGATATGGCTTGGTAAGGGTAGGTATGCCCTGCTCAAGGTGTCTGCGATGTACATCTCTTGGCCTTTTTTGTAGACAACTTTAAGCTGGTAGTTCTGCAAGCGCATCATCATTCGCTGGAGTCTCTTTGGGGCTGTGAGTAGTGGTTTCTTTAGTATAGCCTCCAGGGGCTTGTGGTCAGTCTCGACGGTGACCTCTCGGCCGAACAGGTACTGATCAAACCGCTCGCACGCGTGTACAATCGCGAGAAGTTCCTTCTCAATCTGAGCATAATTTCTCTCTGAGGTTGTTAGCGCCCTTGATGCGAAAGCTACTGGCTGGCCCTCCTGCAACAGAGCGGCCCCAAGACCTGATTGAGATGCGTCGCACTGCAGGGTGACCTCTTTTGACACATCATAGTAGCGTAGCACGGGATGATTAGTGATGAGTTGCTTTACGTCTGTGAAGGCTCTTTCGTGGACTTCATTCCAGTGCCATTCAACATGTTTGTCTTCTAGTCGCCTCAGTGGTTCCGTGACTGTGGACAAATGCAGCAAGAACTTTGAGAGGTAATTTGCCATTCCCAGGAACCTCTTTACTGACTTTACATCAGTGGGCTTTGGCATCATCAGGATTGCCTCTACTTTCTTTGGGTCTGGTTTCAGTCCATCGGCTGTAAGCAAATGGCCGATGTAAGGTACTTCAGTAAGTCTCAAGCGAACTTTGTCTTTGTTGAGGGTGAGATTTCTCTCTCTGGCTCTTTCAAGGACGATCCTTAGGTTCTTGTCATGATCTGAGGTGGCAGTCTCCATGTCGTCACCTTCTCCGTACACTAAAAGGTCATCAGCAATCACTGCAGTGCCTTTAATATCTCCAAAGGTATCATTCATCCTTTTCTGGAATTCCTCGGGTGCTGAGGAGATGCCAAAGGGCATGCGCAACCAGCGGTACCGACCAAATGGGGTATTAAAGGTCGTAAGTCTGCTGGAAGCGTCATCTAGCGGCACCTGCCAGAACCCACTTTTGGCATCAAGTACAGAGAACACCTTTGCTTTGCTTAGACTGGTGGCAACTTCTTCAACAGTAGGGAGAGGGTAGTGAGGCCGCTTGATGGCTCTGTTTAAATCTTTAGGATCGATACATATTCTGAGCTTGTTGGGCTTGACCACTGTAACCATACTTGATACCCAATCTGTTGCTTCGCTCACTGGGGCCAGGATGTTCTCATTTACCATTCTTTCCAATTCCAGTCTTAATGGCTCTCTTAGGGTAACAGGTACCTTGCGGGGTGGGTGTATCACTGGTTGTGCTGTTGGGTCGATCTCTATGTGGTAAGGGTCTGCGAGGCATCCAAGGCCTTCAAAAACGTCTGCATACTCTGTCAAGAGGTCATCATCAATGACTGTCTTCAACGTTGATGGTGTGAACTGGCTGTCTTGAGTCACTGTATCCACATGATGGAAGGAGTCTTTCACCAGCACTTTTAAGAAATTCAACCTTTGGCATGTTTCTGCACTCAGAAGTGGTCTCACATCTCCGTCAACAACTTGGAACTCAAGGACATGGGACGAGCCATGTCTCGTGCACTTGAGCTTGCACTTCCCCACTGGGTACATAACGGCTCCGTTGTACATGGTTAACTTGGCCTTGCTTTTCTCCATATAGAGGTCATCAGGATCTCCCATAACTTTTGCATAGTCCTTCAGTGGTAGAAGGTTACAGGTTGCTCCACAGTCAAGCTGGAATTTGACATATGCATTGTCGTTTACCATCATCGTCACAAACAACTGACTTGCAACTTTATCATTACTCTCGGTGTGCAGTGCTCCGATTTTGTGAGTGACCATGTCGATAGCGAATTCGTCTTCAGTATCATCTTCTATTTCAACCAGGTGGAGTCGTTTGCCTGTTTTTGGTGGTCTTGTTTCCCTTGTTTTGCACTTTATTGCAAAATGGTTTGCTAGACCACACTTCTGGCACTTTGAACCATATGCAGGGCAAAGATTCTTGTTTCTTGGATGTCTTCTGCCACAAAATTTGCAATCAATCACAGGTAATTTACTAGGCTGTTTTTCAGGCGGTTTCTCAGTGTTAATGGCACTAATTGATTCATCGGTTGTTTTGTCTGTTGCCATTTGCTTCAGTTGGATTTGAGTGAGCTCGGCTGACCTGACTTTCTCGGTTGCACTTTCCAAGGTTAGCTTTGCATCTCTCAGGAGTCGTTCTCTTACTGAGGAGTCTCGTATTCCAAAAACGATCCGATCGCGGATAAGCGACTCTTTGAGTGCTCCAAATTCACAAGTGTCCGCTAGGTTCTTCAATACAGTCACGTAGTGGTCGATGGACTCACCACTGTCTTGATTTCTCGAGAAAAAAACATAGCGTTCATAGATAGTGTTCTTCCTCGGGTTGCAAAACAGCTCGAACTTCTCCAAGACTTTTTCAATTTTGAGCTCGTCGCCTTCTTCATCCCACGTGAGCGTGTTGTAAACATCGACAGCCTCTTCGCCGATTACGGTAAGTAGAGTCGCGACACGTGTTGGTTCATCTTTCTGTGCTACGCCGGTTGCTATTTCATAATTGCTCCATTTCTGTCTGAATTTCTTCCACTTCTGGGCTGTGTTCCCTTGCTGGAGTTGTAGAGGCTCCGGTGGAGGCAAACCAAATGAAGCGGCGGCCATGTTGGTTTTCTAGGTAAGCTTGTTCGGGTTTGTTAGTTCGTGGCGTTCACGAGTTCACGCGAATCTTTGTGTGTAAATCCAAGGTAACCACTCTTCTGACACCATGTAATGAACTTTAAGGTTTAAATAACAAGGACGACAGCTTTGTAAAGGCTCTGTAATTCCTGGCTCAACAGGTCAACACAATTTAACTCGTGGTCGATTCTGACTAAAGCGCTGGGCGACCAGGCCGTATTACATAATATCGTTACACTCAGCATGCAATCAAATATCTGTGCTGGCAATAAAACAATTTATGCAGCACGACAGGCTAGATGGTACATGTTACGTCGTCTGTTGTGTTCTGTGCAACTAATGATAATGATCTGTTAATGTTTTCTTAAAAAAATTAACTGTCAACATAAATCACATAAGTTAATTTATTGGGAAACTTCTGACTGCCACAAAAGATGAAAATTAAGTGCTGGTAATTAACATACCACATGTTTCCTGCTGTGTATACTTCATAGGGTTTCATTCTATCCCAAGATGTCTGCAAATTTGCCATAACTTTTACTTATAGTGATTGATGAAATAGTAGTTTTAAAATAAAGAGCAGTTTTCAATTTTAGTGTCGAACGTAATCAGGCAATTACTTTGGTTTTGGTTTTGGATTTACTATGGTTCAAGATTGGCTGGGTAGTCGAATTGGTAACTAATTTTTGGTTTTGTTCTGGTTTTATGACACTCAGTTGAGAACCACTCTCTAATAGGTTGTAAACATAAGTCTCAAACCATACATTAATTTTGCTCAACAAAACCTTCTTTAGTAGGAAATAATAAATTATTGTTTGCAAAGTCTTTTCAAATTAAACCCACAGTGGCCTGTCTACTGGTGCGAGGTGCTGAGTTACTAGACAAATCTTGGTTGTGTTGTTTTTGGCCACATATGGGAAATGGACAGGTTCCTGTCTGAGAAATTGGAAATGATGATACCTGTTGTAAAATATTTATATTTTAAAGTTCTGCTGCAGTTCTGCCTGAACTGTGTAAATAAAACATTTCTATTGCTTAGTTCCTCAGTCAGATGTAATCAACTGTTGTGTCTTGTACATGGTCAGGGCCAAAACAGTGATAAAAAACATACAACAAAGAACTAACTTTTGGATTTCCTAACCATTTCTTGGTTCTAACTATGATCCATTGTGCACTTCAATGATCAAATTTGATAGGATTTATTTAATACTTATCACATTAGTCATAAAATGGCATCAGATATTACATGCTGAATCCAACTTTAAGTTCCTTACTTTAGGAGCTCCAGGTTGTGGTTGTTTAAATGGATGGACAATGCTATGCACTGTCCAGACAGTAGGCCATATTCGTCTTCTTGATATTCCATTGGAACAAGCTTGCAACTGAGGCTAATGTGAGGAGTCTTTTCAAATAATGCAAATGACATTTATTTCTTTTTAATGATATTCCCCATATGAGCCTCCATTGTAAGCTACAGTAGTTCCAGTCTAATAGTAACCGAGAATACGAGTATGGTCTATTACCCTCTAGTAATAGAAATGAGCTGTTTGGTTTGCTTAATTGAAAGTTATTCACTGGATATTGAATTTGTTTGATAGAGAATGTGATCAATCCACCTCTTGATCAGACGACATTTATTGTTACCGGATGTTTTTATGCCAGCATTGAAAGAGAAATATATAATTACTGTGTATATTTTTATGTACATGTAGTTGTTTCTTAGCCTGTTTGTCTACCTTTGTGTCTCTCTGTCTGACTGTCTGTGCAGCTCTTTGTTTGTGTTGCCATTCTTTGTCTGTCTTTCTATTTGTTTGTTTGTCTGTCTGTCTGTCCGTCTGTGTATTAACAGTCAATAAATCATTTATCCTATAGGTCATTTAGTCAGTCAACCAGTTTATACAGCAATCTAACTACAAAAGTCACTCAAGCTTAAAGTAGTCTGAGATTCCAAACAGAATTGAGTTATTATTGTGTTTTGTTTACTAGAGCCAATGTCTACATCCCGGTTCAACCCTACGGAGAGTAACTACTGGTCTTCACCAAGACTGAAAATACCTATAAAGGCTGTAAACCTTGATCTCAACCATAATGTGGGAGGTTCATTACCAACCGCACGTGGCAAGTCTGTGAGTGAGCCTTCATCTCCACAGCTCTGGCACAAAGGTACCTACATTTGAATGTCACAAAAGTCAGGAAAAAATTTCACATAAATTTCACATAAATAAATAAATTTCAAATTATAAATTAGGCATAGAGTGGTTTGATTTAAGTGTCGAAAAGTAATTGGTTTTACACTTACTACACCACCTGATTGGTTTAAAAAACTCGCACCACTTTTTATCCAATCAGGAGTAAAACCAAAACCAATTGTAACTCCCTTGTACGCATTTTGCCACACTTTGCGTCAGCTTCATGTAATTACTTTGAGTTTTGATTGGTTCACTGGGTTGTCTGTGTCCTTTGTGATTGGCCAGAGTGATTACTTTGGTTTTGGTTTTACAACACTCAATTGAAAGCCGCTCTGTTTAGCCCACCCATTAAAACAAGGATATCCTGTGTATATAGTGTAGAGGCATGATGGCCTCCAGATCGAGCAGTCCAGGTTCAAGCCCTGGCTGGGAACATAGTGTTGTGTTCTTGGGCAAGACACTTTACTCTCACAGTGCCTCTCCCCAACCAGGTGTAAAATTGGGTACCGGCAAATTTAATGCTGGGGGTAACTCTACAATGGAATAGCATTCCATTCAGGGAGAGTAGAAATATTCCTAGTCACTTCATGCTACAGAAACCAGGATGAGCTCTGGCCTGATGGGTCACTTGGCTGGTTATGCAGACTTTACCTACCCTACCATCCTGTCTACTTAAGAGGGCAATCTTGTGACTGTATTTCAATTAATCAAAGTCAACATTGATGCACTTTTAATTTCTACTACTGTAGATATTTGTAATAGCACTTCTATTTCTATTTTATACCAAGTTTCAAACACAGAACACATTGAAGCTCAAAGACTTGCAGAGAAAAATCATGCAGTACAGAACAGTTCATCCAACACAAGACAAAAGCACTTCTCACTCACAAGACAATATAGTGAGGGAACCGAGCTAGCAGAACTTCTGGCAGAACACCAAGAGCGACAATTACGCAGCATGCAAGACCTCAATGTCGGAGCACAACGGCAATGGGGATCAAGTTCAAGGCTAAATGAACTCCATGTACAGACAAATACAATTACCAATGGACTTAGCACTAGATACAAGGAGCAAATGGCATTAAATAATGGGATGTTAAACCCAGCCAACATTGCGTACAGTGTTTCAAGCCAAGGCATTCCTACTCAAGCTATGCATACTGGTAATAATAATAAAAGTTTGTGATATGATAGGGGTGTCTGGAAAACCAGAACAGTGAACAGAAGATAGCACTCCAGTTTGTTTAAAACAGCATGCACTGACTAAACAATAATTGTGAGGAGTGACTTTTATTATTTTAGGGCTTACCGCTGTTGAGCCAGTGCTATAATGTGCTGTTCAGGTTTTCCAAACATCCTATGATAAGAACATACTATATATAAAGTTGTATGTGTCAAGAAGTATATTTGACTGGAAAAGATGAAACATTCCTCAATACATGTTGGGACTGTGAGACAAACGAAAAAATGAACCTCCCAGACACCAGGAGGCCACTCTAACCACTACGCTGTGAAGTCTTGGACTTGTGAATCTCAGAATCGTGAGCAAGGCCATTTACTAGGTTCGTATGTGGCATTCATCTTCCCTACTGCTTGGATCAGCAATGACACAAGCATCATGTGTTTAGAAAAATAATGAGGGATGGCATGGTTTTATACAGCATTTTGTTACAAGCATGTTATGAAAAATTACAGACCTCAAGTCTGTACGTCGTACCAGTCACAAGTCAGAATGACATACCTGGCACTTTCAGATAAGAGAAAGTGTTGGTCAGATTGGAAATATTCTTAATTAACATTTTCACCTGAGGAAAATGTTAGAAAACACTGATCAGGCTAGTTTTTTTTTTTTGATTCCAGGGATGACAGCTTCCTCAACAATGCCAACAACTTCAGCAGGGTATTCTGCACCTCGCAGTCATGTCACAGATGGTACAACTGCTCTTCGAAACAGCCCCCTCAATGTCCTGGTGGAGGGTTACACCTCAGGACAAACTTCTAGATCAATTAGCCCTTCAAGTGATGACAGTGACAAATGGAGTTCGTATTTGAGAGCAAAGGATGAGCTCATTGGGCAAAAAGATCAGATTATTGATAGGTAGAACCCTAGTCAGTGTCCATATACTTTAACGGACGTTAACAAATATTGCTATCATATCTATAGACTGGAGAGAGAATTATCTTGAGTGATTATCGTGGCTTTTTAAAGGGTGGATAATGCTGTCCTCAAGAAACGGGTTGTTCAAAGCCCAATTTAAGCCAGAACTTTGAACTCAGTTTTGTCCCTTTTTGGTGAAGTCTGCTGTTAAATATATGCTGGTAATTTTGTTTGTCTTTCAGTTTTGAGTAACTTGTATAATCTCAATCTGTTCACAAAACATTATCAGTAAGGAACATTTTTTTTTTACATGAAAAATTAATACCTCATTTAACTTTTAATCTTGGGTTGTGGTGTTAATCTGGTGTTACCCAGCTACCCATTAGATCAGTGTTATTCATCCTTTGAACAATGAGGCCCTGATGAAAAAGTTAGTAATTTGTTAACTACATGAATGCTCAAACTCTTTGGTTAATTAAGAAATTTAGAACGCACTTAACCACAACATGCATATTCCACAGTGTCTCATTGCAAGTTCTTAAATGTCTGCCATTCTTTACCATGTAACGTACATGACTTTGGCCTCTTAATATATGAAATGAATGCAATTATCCTATTAAACAAAAAATTATTCTTGTCACAAGGTCTGAAAAATTGTAAGCAAAGCTGTCGACTGCTTCGAAAGCTTTGCTTACGATTTTTCAGACCTTGTGACAAGAATAATTTTTCGTTTGTTTACACACCAAGGTCAAGAATGAGCGTACATAGTCAATTATCCTATTGCCTTGAAGCACATTATTGCAATCCAACATTATTTTGAGTAACAGATTTGCTTATGTTATTTTTTTGGTAATTCCATCTTATTTTTTAGGCAAAAACAAAGCATATTTCAACTCCAGCAGCAGTTGTTGCTTCAAACAAACACAGCTATGCAGCAAGCCGTGCCAACACATTACCATATTAGCCGTTCACAGAGTACAGGGGAAAGTAACTCGCTATCTTTGAAGCTACAGGAATGTCAGTACGAGAATGCTCAACTAAGAGCACATCTTGCAGAGAAAGACTCATCACTTGATAAACTTCAGAAGAAACTTGGGTGAGAGAATGATTTAAGTGTTTATTGTCTAAATAGAGGAACTTGCTCTAAAAAAACAAACTAACAAAAAAACAAACAAACTACAAACACTTATGGATTACCAACAGCATGTTGTTTCGTCCTAACTTTGGTGACTATCTGAAATAACATGTGAAAATCAATCTGGGTTTTCAGGCTAACATGTTAGTTTTCTCCACTTTATAAAATGTTGAGACATTACATTCAATGAACATCTATAGGGCCATGGTGCATAGTTCATGAGGCTGTAATGCTAAAATGAGGATGTTGGTACAGCAGGTAGACATGGGAAGTCGATATTTAAAGTTGTAGCCCAAGTTGGCAAAAAATTTTTGTTGTTTTGGTGGTGCTTTCTTCATTTCTGTCGATATTACACACTGCCCCTGGAACTTTAACATTTGTAGATCATATCAGTCATGATTTGTTTTGATTGAAGCATTTGAAAACTTTAATTATATAGATTTTAGAAAGCAAAACGTATTAATTTAAAGTTTAAAAGCACATTGATCAGAGCTTACCAGTTGGGATTTGTAGCTTGTTTCGAAAACCTCGGAAACCCTCAAAACGCTATAGCTTGTACATGTACATTATCTCATCACGTTACACGAAGTGAACCTTGACTTTGTTGGCAGACTGCTGACATAATGATATTGCGTCTGACACTGCAGAGAGACGGAGTATCTGTTACAAAACATGGAGGCCAGTGTGAAAGATTCTGCTGCCTCAAGTAGACAAGAATTGGAACAACTACAGCAAAAGGTAAGGCAATTAACTCAAATCCATAGCACTTGCTTGTAGCAAGGACCAAATCTGAATACACAGAGTTTCAGAACACTTTAAACACTGTAAAGGTTAAAAATTTTAATTTCGAACGTTAACTTGCTGTAGAGGTGTACATCGAAGATCTTCTGAAGTTTTAATATGATGATAAGTGTTATTTTTCTCCTTTATTCGCTAGTTTACAAAACAGGAAAAATCGAAAACAGAGCTGACCAGTAAGCTGGAGCAGTTGGAAGAAGAAAAGCTAAAGCTGAAGTAAGTCGTGACTCGTACAAACCCTGCCTTAATGTGACCAGATGGCGCCAAAAACCGTCAAGGGTCTATCCTTCACGCGCCAGAAGGCACGCTTGACTTCTTCAAGACCGGGGTGTATTTGCAATTGTTTGTTAATCGCTAGTATAAGGATAGAGCAAACTATTCAGTTTTTGTGTCCGGTTTTTATCAGTTTCCCGAAATTACAACCTATACTTAGATCGTGACCAAACGAGTTGAAATTGACCCGCGTGCGACAGTAGAGGGTAAATAAACGAGCAAGAGAGTTACCAAGTTTCTGTACCCTGTTCCTTTTTATAGTTCTGCGCATTTATAGAGCCTGTGACATTCGTAACCGGCAATTTCATTACTCTTTTCCTTATTCTCCTTCGAAGCCGTTATTTATGCCGTCACGCAACATTTCTCCCCACTGTGGGATAGAGGCATTGCGTGATGGTCCATGTGACGACTGTGACAAACGTGAACAATGCGCAGTATCGCTGAATATTCAATTAAGGAGAGACCTTGGAAAAGAAAGTCAATCTTTACAAGCTCAATTCCCAGTCATCTCCAGTGATTCGTGGTAACTGATGGCATATTGCTTTTTTTTTTGCCTTTTTCACTAGGCGAGAGAAGCAGAGTTTGGAGCGGTATTTAAAGGAAGTACCAACTGTTGAAGAACATCAGAAGTTAAATAAAACTATATCCTTGAAACTTTGAAAATTTCATCTCAATTTCTTTGATATCATTAAAAAAACTAGACGATGTTTGTTAAATATTGGGTTTTTTTTAAGAGGCTGAAAGTCTTTTAACGTACCTGCAAACTCAGTTATACCACGTGTAGCAGACAGTTTTTTGACTCGTCACGCAATCTTTTGTTTGGGATAAACGAGTGACGAACCCAAAGAGCATCTGTCAGAAGGTGGTACAAGTTCACGATCACTGGAAGCTGTAAACGTAAAATATGGTAATATGTCAGTGGTTATTGTCTTTAACAATTTTCACCTTAAAGAGGTCCGTGATGAATGTGAAAAGCTCAGAGACACAATTTCCTCAAAAGACAAGAAGTTAGCACGCATGAACAAAGCTTTTGGAAATAAGGTGAAGTATTAAATTAATTCACTTGGACTTTTCTTATCGTCTCTTTGTACGAGGGTTTTCAAGAGCTAAACAAAAATTCGCGGAAATTTATGATGGAAAGCAAATAGAACAGTAATTTTCCTCCTATGCTGCGGCACAATCATTGAGCTAACATTAACTAATAACCGCAAACGTATTCAGATCTCAGTGTTTTAGATTCTCCGCAAAAGGCTGTTCGTTGCTATTTCTGCCAATCCATCTCTGGCAACAACTTCTAACTTGTCCTTATCTGTTCCATATAGGATGACGAGGCAAAGAAATTAACCGAGGAAAATAGTACTTTAAAAGAAAACGTGCAAAGGTAAATGTGAAAAGTGCGGCTTGTTTTGAAGTTTCTGTAAATTTTTTCAATTAGCTAAGCAGGGTCAGCTGTAACGATGCGTCATGTTGTCCAGGGCATCCCTCTCTCCTTCTACAGCCTCCTTCTCCCCCTCCCACCTTCTCCACCCCCTTCCCCCCCCCCCCCCCCCCCACTTAAAACAAAAAGGGCAAAAGAACAAATCCCAACAAAAGTGGTTCCCAAGAACAGGAGGTGAGTTTTGTTTACCCCTTCTCTGGGCGCAGGCTGGAAAGAGAGCTAAGAGCTACTCACAACTTTGAGGCAATCCAAACATTTTTTGACAGGTTGACTGATGTGGCTCAATGTCACTGAAGTGTCAATGTCAGTATACTGAAGTAAACGTTTGTTGTTTTTAGACTGCAGGTTTCCCTCGATAAAATAACAAATGATGGTCCAGTATCGCTAATTAGCTTTGAAGACCTCAAGATGGAAAATGAACGGTTACAAGGAGAGCTTGACCGTACAAAGAAGGTAAAAATGATAAACTTTGCGGATTAAGAATTGCTCACTGAAGAATTGAAGGTTCCCTTTGCTCGTCACGTAATCTTTCTTTAGCGTTAGCGTTTATCAAAGGACCGTTTGATAACCTCTCATTCCGTGACAGGTAACATAATCGATTAAATGTAAGCCAAGCCCGAGTTTATACGTTTTCGAAGGAAGTTGAGTTCCCCTAGTCAGCATTGCACTACAAAAATCGGGTTGAATAAGGACAGGATTTGCTGTTTTTCAGTGTTTTTAATTATTATTAAAACTATAGTAGGTTGTTAGAAAGGAATACTCACTGGTCTACAGTTCACCTAATTCTTCGCTAACACTGGCGGTCTTTTTAGTTCCTGTTACGTTAGAGGTAATATAAGAGTAAAAGCTTTTGCCCAAGAAAGCAAAGCAAATGCAATGACGACGTCAATGTCAAGGCCAACTTCGCTTCCTTTGGTTTTTTGTCTCTAACGGAATTGCTATGTTTAGGCGTTAGAGGCCAAGCACAAGAAAATGAAAGCGCTACACTACCAAACACAGAAAGAACAGAAGAACTTGGAGGAGCGGTTAGCACAGGAAGAGGTGGGCAAAAAAGGATGTAATGGCCAACCTCGTTCTCAGGAAAAACCCTTGGGAACGAGGTTGTATAGTGGTGCTAATTTCTACCATAAGGTAGGCTCCAGTACCAAAAGCTTAATGAAGACCGTACGCGAGAGAGCGGCGGTAATTGAGCCTGGCAACAAGGACACTGCTTTTGATTTCTCACCTTAAACGGGCGATGCCATCTATGATAGTCAAGCCTTTTACAATGGTCGTGGCCATTTCTGCTGTAGTTTTAGGCCCGGGTCTCATGGGTGAGCGGCGAGGCTGTAAGAGCTCGCGCATGAGACGAAAAGGTGGGCCTTCTTATAGGCTACTAAAATGGCATAGACCCGGTGTTTACGAAAGAGAAACGCGTGCTTCCGTTTTATGATAATTTACTTTGTTTTTTGCCTACTTCGCTTACTTAACGTCTTGTACTTCTGTTACTTCAATTTTCAGGAAATGGTGAACGCTTTACGAGAAGAACTCGTTACCAAAGGCAACTCACTTGATGAAGTCAAGAAAGCAGTCAAGGATGTGAGTACAATGTACATTTCCACAATAAAATGTAAAGCTGTTTGTCAGTGGTCTAGGGTCTGTGGTAAAACTTCGAGAATCATCAAGGCACTTTCGAAATTCTCCTTTGTCAACTACTGTGTAATTTATCCTTAAATTGTCAACCCCAGCGACAATAATTGATCATCAAGCTAACTATCTCATGCAATACGTACTTCAAGTCCAATGTTCGGTCACCGGTAAAAGGAATTCGTATGTTAAATAGACTATGATGAACTTATTGGGTTGCCTTACTGTAGTGAGTTGTTGTAAGGTAGTCAGTGACCAAAGAGTGTCCTGATCATACATCAATGTATTTTATTTGTAAGCTTTTTAATATCGTTCATTCAGATCGCTTCCCACAACCAGGATCTACTGGAAGAGAACTTAAATCTTCAATGCCACTACGAGCAGGTAAGGAAGTTACGTTACCTTCAAGTTCACCCTCCCCCCTTCACCAAAGGTTACGACCTTCTTCCGACCGTAGCAATAAAATTTCATGCTTAATAGCCGACAAATTCGAAAGTAACTGAATTGATGTCGTTACTTTTCGAACTTTGCGATAGACGTTACATTTTTCCGAGTCATTCGAGTAAGGCACGACTGTCGTCGGAATAAGTTCGTGCCTCTTCCCTTTTGGTAGGACATAGTCGGTGACTCTTCCTACGCCTCTCTGAAGAAAATGCCTCTGCAGTTGTCTGACTGTTTTGCAGTCTACAAGTTAAGAAATCTTGGACTTCAACAAGATGGTTTAGAAAGTAAAATATGTTGGCTTTTCAGTATACAAGTTTATACGTTGTATTTTTATGTTGTAGCTACAAAAGCTCAGCTCAAAGGAGAAGTTAGAATCTCAGAGAAAACTTTGGAAGGAGGTGAGATAATTGAAGCCCCTAAACGCGAGCTGTAAGTTGGTCGCACCGAGTTTGATGATGGTTGGACATCTACAAATACGGGACGAACGTTAACACTAACTTCTCTGAAAGAAAGCAACTACGAAACATTTCCTAGTTTCCTTAGTGGGAGGATGAAGTTCAGCTTTATTTTCTAACGGTTGTTTAATTTCAGTTATTGTAAATGTTGTTTGCTATGAAACTAAGCACTTGGCTTTGTTTTGTTTACAGTTGTCCGAATGCACGGCGGAACTTAAGTCAGTTGTACAAGTTTGTCGAGAAAGAAAACAAGGGAAAGATCCTGACATGTCTATCCTACTTGGTCTCAGATGTGAGTTCACATTGATCTTGTTGTTCAGTTGTTTGTTATTACTACATTTTTTTTTTTATCCGAGAAGACGCATCAGTCATCTAGTCGTGAGGATTACGTTCGTGGATGATTTACTGGTGTGTGCATGACCATTCGAATGAAAGCTATTTTTTATGTGATATTGTTCGGTACACTGTAGAACTGAACGAGGTTTTAGGTTTTTAGGTTTATGGATGAAACCCCCAGTGTGTGACCATTCAAGTGAAAGCTATTGAGCTGTACTTTCTGTTCCTATTGTACTGTTTTTATTATGCTGTGCAAGATGGTTTTATGGATGACACCCCAGTATGATCATTCATAATGAGATGAAAGCTATTGAGCAGCTCTCTGATGTGGTAGAGCCGGTTCTTGCTTTACAAGGTGCTGCTAAACTTTAGGTCTGTTTTAAAAACGATGGTATTGTGTGACCAGTGATATATAAAATAGCAGCAATAGTTCTCACTTGCAATACTTTCTTTAATACTATTTCTTCCGTTGTTGTCTAGCAACCACTACCGACGAAGAAGAAGCCGACAGTAAAGATTCATCGGATGATGTAGACGTTATAAAATCCAAGATAAATGGAGTCCAGCAGCTGCGGTTAGACGTGGAAGATCTAAGAAAGTTCATCTGCGATCAATATGCTGAGGACATTGGCAACAACTGCAGAATGCAATGATGACACGGGGTTATAACGCGCTCCAAATTTATTAGTTACCAAGGTTGAGTTAAAACTCGTCCAGCCCAAAGCACAGTTTCTTTAGCAACCCAAGAACAAGACTTCACACAAATGCTCGGAAACACACGCTATAGCGCTCCTTGTATTTTCAGTGTCTGCATGGAATGGATAGCGATCTCTGGCCAATTCCAGTTTGTAAGTATGATTAACGGACTTTCTCTCAGATCTGGTTGGCTGACTGTGGGACATGTATCGACTTTACGCGTGGTCAAAAAAACCGGCAAGAGATGGTTATCCTTTGGTCTCGGGGGACAAGAATGTGGATGCCCATTTTTGTGCTTAGCTCCGCTTCGATAACCTGGACCTAGAACAAACATTAGTACTAATTTCTCGTCAAAAAGTCAACACGGTCAACTCGAACCCTTCAGCAGGAGCAAATCAAGGGAAAGATTAGGACATACACCAGTTTGTGCCCAGTGCTAACTGTTCGCCTTAGCAGATGTTAGAGAGGTGTCCGCTTTGAGGAGATAGCATAACCCAATACTGGGAATTTGTAACTGATTTATTTTGTTTCTTGAGCAGCTAAGAAACTCGGAAAATTTTGTACTAACATTTTTTATAGTGCTAGGACGGTTGAGAGAATAGGATTCTTTTGGAGATTTTCGTATCAGCCCCTTACTTTCTATACCCTGGGTGCCAGTGACGTTTGTGTTTTTTTCCAAGACCACGAGAACGCCGCAATAGCGAAGAATCGCCGCCGAAGCGGCGTTCTCTTGGACCTTGGAAATGATTTTCCTGGCACTCAGGGTATGATTTCTAGTGGCTCTTGAGAAATAGATTACTGATAGGTGAGGAAAATATCAAAAAAATTCATTAAATTTTCCGACAACGTGGCCTGAGAGATCAATTTTTTATCATCCACACTGTCAACTGACCATGCTTTTCGCTAAAAGCTCAGAATTCATCTACGTTTTGTTGTTAGTTGTATTCGTTTTGTTGCATCAGTGTTACATGTGAGTTCTCAAATGAAGTAATTTCCCAAGCTCGATTACTAGCCGCTGTTCGGAAAAGGAGCCCGCGCTCCTGCCCTGAGGAACGCGACCGGACCCGAGAGAGCGACGGAAATCTAGCCTTTGAAAGATTCAGGAGTGATGCTTGTGAGAAGTAGGGTATTAATGCTAAAGGAGATTGTGTGACGCCTGATGTAGGCAAGCTGGGCGTGTGAAATGAAGTACACTTAATGCGTGACGCGCGAATGTGCTGGTACTTCCCCTCCCCTCTCTTATTGAAATATTGGGTTAGCTGTATAACAAAATATGATAAAAATTGCATTGTTTATAATTGAATCAATAATTTATTGTTTTGGGTGTTCTTTAAATAGCCGTTTACATGACTAGTAAATTCGTATCTCTGGAAAGGAGACTAAAACGTTTAATAAAATCAATAGGAGAAATGTGGTTTGTTTTATCACAACACCCACCCATAAAAAAAAAAAAACAAGAACAACACCCACCCATCTCCTGTCATCACCTCTTCTTGCCGCCTCTTCCTTCACAATGTAAACGGCAACGGTAAAGTGAACATCGTTTAACGACGATTCAATGAGCAGTACAATGGCTCTGCACGTACGTTGTAAATCTCGGTACATTTCAATGGTGTTCCCTTATATACACTGATACATACTTTATTTATTTAAATACTCAAATTTTCAGTGACACATAATAAAAATATAGGCTTAACTATAACTACGCTGTTTCTCAAGATGGCCATGTGGGAGCCTGATTGACAGTCGTTGTAAAGTCGGTCAATGTCCCTTTTAGAGCGTCAAAGAGAATCAAATTTCGGGAAATAAACCGTAGGCTATTCCTTAATAGCGCCCTGCTCTTCAAAAAGCAGCACATAATTACCAAAAACTGATTCAAGATGTATATTTCCATTTAACGCTGTCCTACAGATCAAGTTTTGAGACAGCCCTGACAGTGATAAGCTGGATGAATCTAGATTAGCGCGAGATTTTCAGGTTAAATATAAATTCGATTCGTTATCGACGTACTCCTCAGCCTTGCGGTCGTGGTTGTTTCCTATAGATGGAGGTACGTTTTCAGAATCCTGCAGTGGAAGGTTGAAGTGGATTATCAAAAAAAAAAAAAAAAGATTGGATAAATAAATGTGGCTTGTTGTATCACGAGGTAGTGTGTGCCTAGACAGACTTCACCTTTGTAACCCTGATGAGTGACTTAGCTGATTCGCCATTCGGCGCTAAATCTGTTCATGATTAACAGCGTGTAAAAGAGTACTGATTCAGCTATTTATCTTAACTACAAAAGAGAATTTTAAAGAAATAGTTGCAAAATAGCGAAAAATACTTGCACAGTACACCGTTTGGTTGATATTTGTTACCTATATTTGTGGTGTTTGTTTTCCCAATGGCATCCAGAAACACCGACAACTTTATGTCAGTCTAGATTATTGCCAGGCTTTCAACACGTACTCACACGTCAAACCCAAAACCAATAAGATTTCAAATCCAAAATGAATTTGAGCTTTTGACGGATGCATAAATAGCATAAAGGTTGGAAAGGTACATCCCATACGCGTGATCTTGTTGCCGAACCTTGAGTATCGAGCAAATCCGCTAGAACTTCAGACTGTTGACATCACAAAATGGCCGTTCAGAAGCAAAGCACGCCATCCTTTGCTTTGATAACTTCCGTTCTGTCTATTGTGTTTTACTGTGTTGGGTTTATAAGATTGGAACTGGAGCTACACGAGCAGAAAAACAGAATAAACGTTCTTGAAAGAGTTGTGGAGCCGACCACGCCGCCATCAGACCACCCAGACATGAAATTAATCAAGAACGCTCCTGGTAAGTTTATGTTGAGGCAGATACAAGCTACAGGATCAGGCAAATGAACATGTTTACGTGTAATACGAGCATTTTTTTTTTCTTTCTCATGAGTTAAATACTAAGAGGAGCAACAAAACTAGACATTATCCATTATAAACTTTGTCAAGCTTTAAGGAAATGAATACTTTTTGGGGGGCTTATTTCCAAAGCTGGCCTCCGCGCGGAAACGCGCGCAAACGTGAGGCGGTCAATTGAGTTATACTGATACCTTAATAGCCACTGGTGAATCTGTAAACGAACTAATAGCCTTGGCATTAACTAAGTGAGGAATGATGCTCCTGCAGAGTTTAAATTTAGGAAAGTATCCGCCAATTGTCCGGCACTTGGGAAAATATAAGCTGCGAATTACAATGGCGTTACTAAAGAGCGGTTTTCAATTGAGTGTCGTAAAACCAAAACCAAAACCAATTACTCACTCAGTCAATCTCAAACAGTAGTAAAACCAAAACCAAAGCAATTGTCTGATTTACACAAGTGAATATATGAAAGACCATATATTTGAACTGCGGAGAAAGAAACCCAAACAACAGCTCCCAGTTGGCTTGATAGCTCAGTTGGTAGAGTACGGTATCGCAGAGGTCATGGGCTCGAATCCTGTTTATTCCTGAAGTTTTCTTCAGGCTTTAATTTCACAACTGCTTAAGCTGTGTGTATAACTGCCAAGATCAATCATATATTTATGTCTGATTTACGTTCGACGCTCAATTGAAAACCGCTCTAGTTGGGCAGTGACCAGTAATATTATCGAAGGGCTTGTATTTCAGTGAGTTGAACCAGCGCCAAAACAAGAAGTTTAGTGGAGGTCAGTAGACAGACCCAACATCTTTCGGGGGTTTAAATTAAATCTATAAACGGTCAAGGACAAACTGAACTATTCACGCGGCCTTGGGGGGCCTTGAATCACAATAAGACTCAACGCAATGTTATGATTACAAACAATCAAAAATCAACGAGCCACGCACGAAGCTAAATCCTGCACAAAAGTCAAGAAATTCATATCAAAGTTCACAACAATATCTTCAAAAAAAGTCCCAAGGAAAGAGCAAAAGCTCAAGGTAGCGTTAACTAGATGCAAACGGTACCTAGACTCTACCTGTTTTTCCTCTTTCTGTCTGCTAAACAGAAGGAAGAGAACTCGGAAGTTGAAACAGATTCAGCAGAAACACGTTTTGCTGCAACTTTGGCTGACCCAGTATTGAAGAAAAACATCTTTATTCAGCAAGCTTGAAAACCTAAATCTATTTGCAGATGTTTTGTCAATAGATGCTTTCCACAGTTCATTTATTTACAATAAAACACATGCAGTGAATGGCATTCGGTCTGTCTCGGCTCGTGACCCTTGTACACTCAAAACAAGAAAGATCTATGCTTCGACCGACAATGGTAGGTATCCGGTCACCTCACCACTAGGGAATTTCGCCACCAACGAACTCGCCACCAAGAAACCACTTCGCCACCAAACACCAAGACTGAGATAAACTTGAGTAAAGTAGTCGAGGTATATTAGGTGTTCGAGCGACTACAATGTCAATCGACTCGTAAGTTTGTTAGCTTGTCTGTTTGCAAAGTTCGATGTCAACATGTTGTCGGTGACGTGATACGATATGTGTTCCGTTGTCGAACGAGAAACCATAGCTTTCTAGAATTCAACTACATGTATATTTCTTTGAGAACTGACTGCGTTGTTATTGCTCAGTGTTTCATAGAAGGCTTCAGCTAAACGATCAAACAACTTCAACCTTACGCGAGCTGTGTGAGTTATACAACTAATTATAATAAAGTTTCCATGTAACGCGCGCTCTGATTGGCTGAAACAGCGTGCTTTATCAGAAAACAGAGCACGGGTTGATGACAGTAAGGTGGCTTTCAAATTTTTGCTTCGGAATTTTGACAAATTTGACGCAAATTAAACATCCCCTGTGACTCAGACAAACGCAATGGAAACGAGCTCTATGTTTGCAGTAAATATGGCTCACGGAGACCATTGTTAGCAATAGTAGTGTGAAAACTGTACTAAAATGACAAGTTTTGCTAGATTCCCGCCGACAAACCACGTAGAGAAATAAACAAATTCTCAACCTAAACAGTGCTTCGATAAAAGACATTGTTTGTTACGAAGGCGGAAATTATACTTGAGAAGTAAAACAACTACAGCAAACAACAATTTAGCTGTCTCTGTTTATAATGAGAAGCTTTATTTTTGTAAAAATGCTCAATTGCTCAAAACAACACTTACATGCAGTGTAGTAACGTTCGCTCGTTCTCTGGTCCTCTCAGCGAAGTGAACCGACGTGTGGTCAACTCAACGCTTGCTCTAGATATTCTCCTCTGTGATCGGTGTAGAACCAGTGGGAGCAGTTTAGTCTGTTTAACTTTTACGCTAGTTCGGGCAATCTTGCTGCAAGCGGCTGCAAGCGGCTGCAAGCCGTAAGCTTAAATAACTCTAGCTCCCTTCAAATTCAACTCAGCATTTCGCATTTTCATCCCCAAGCCTTGAGCTCCTGGTTCCGTAATTTTCATCGGAAAAGTGCACGTTTTCATGAGCCACAATACGGCCGGATTCCTTCGGACTACAAACCTTTACCTGCCTTTAGATTCTTATTTGAAAATTAACTGAAAAGCGAACTTTGAAGGCATCGTTCTTCTCTCGAAAGCCGCTCGAACCCACTCGAAACTGAAAGCTTAGCTGAAGTCCAGTTTGTGATTGACAGCTGTCGCTTCGTTAGCCAATCAAATTATTTGAACAATTCTAACAAAGATTGTGATTGCCTTATGTTAGCGTGCTTTATCAGAGAACAGAGCACGGCTGATGCCACTTTTACTCGTTTGGAAAATAAAGTTTGGTTTGAAAATTCAGCCGAATGCGTGGGGAAATTATTGGATTCTTTATCGTAAACAAATAAAGAAGCCTCGACTGTGCACTGTTCTGTTGTAAAGCACTTAGGAAGCGGTAGGGCACTCAAGAAGTGCACCTACACCTCTTTCGTGCTCTACCGCTTCCTAAGTGTTTTACAACAGAACAGAGCACAGTCGAGGCTTCTTTATTTTTTTTAAACAAAGTAAAACGAATTTCAGTCTCTTCGGCTTGTGGTTTCATGTTGTTAGATCGTTACTGGTGGCGAGGGGACTTCACTTGGCGGCGAGTTTGTTGGTGGCGAGACTTCCTGGTGGCGAGGTGACCGGTAACCCCGACAATGCTTGTGTTCAGACGGTAGATTATGTTCTGATCCCCACGTTATAACTGCCATAGGAGCAGAATTGATTGCCAGTTGACTGGGGCAGGCGGGAACATAATGTTTCCGGTTAAGACAGTTTACAAAACATTATAGGAACTTCCAGGCACGTTTTACACATATAATGTCGAATGTGTCAAATTTTCAGTTCCACACAGTAAAAGAATAAGATCAGTACATGATTGTCAAGCAGTTTTCAGTGTTTGAGAACTTAAATTGTAATATAGTTTTTAATCTGTAACACACACTGTACCGATAAAAACAATAAAAAATGTTTCAGTTAACTCCAAAGAATTTACTCAAGGACATCGCGCCAAAATCAATAAATGTAGGTACTCCTAGTCGATAAAATTGAAATATTCGTATCATTGAACGTTTCCTATTTTTACCTGATCATGTCTTCAGACTTTGTTTCCACCTTCATCATTTGAATAAGATATCGTTAGTGGTTCGTTCGCGTTTTTCAGCTTTAGTTCGTACGTCTAGTGTGATTGTCTGGGTGAAAGAATGAACTTTTGTTTTTGATTGATGTTTCGATAACCTGAGTTGAAGTCATTTTCAACGTTCAATTGAACAGTGTTCGGCAGTGGATGGTGTTAGATGAGTTTGGTCTGTTACTACTGTACTTTTACTAAGCTTTCTTTATTTGAGAGGATTTCTCACTGCAGTCGCTAACCTCAAGTCTTTTGTTCTTGATATTTGCCGAGCTGGCTGTTATTAAGTGTAAATCTCACAAACGGCTATTGGTCAGTTTCGTGGCTTTTAAAAGTCCATAACAAGTCAAGTATACTATGAATACCATGTGTCGGTTTTGTTTGAAGTGAGCCAGTTTAAAGTGCACCTAACCCCCCAATTTTTTTTTTCGCTAAAACGAATCTAGACTTTATTCGAAGCATTTGGGCGAAGAAATTTTTGAATTTGGTTGAATCCTCGATTTTCTATGCCCTTTCAAAGTCGCGCTTGAAGGTTTCACGACCGCGTTTTAGGGAGTCTGGGGCGGCGGTACCTGATGACGTCTACCCAGGAACCAAACACAATGGCGCCTCAGTCAACTCTCTGTATTTGCTCGAGAAAATGGAACACAAAACTAATCGTTCCGATGTATTTTGGGACTAAAACGTCCAAGTTTTGTCTCAGAATCATTTCTTTTTCGTCACTGGAGTCAGAGTTAAGTTTCGATTCGGAAGACTCCGAAATAAACTTCGATCGAGCACGTTCGACAACTGTGAACTCACTGCTTAGAGCTTTGAGAGCAATTTACAATATTTCAAGCGACGAAGGGGAAGACTTCTTTGCGGACGAGTTGCTTGTATATTAGGAATGGAAAGCTAGATACGAAGTGGAGGAGCAGGCAAACGAAAAGCAGGAAAGAAAACTCAAGGACTGCTTTGGATGGTAATTTCGTCAACTAAACATAAGATTCCCACGCATGTTTATAGCCCGTTTACATTTGTCCTTAGCGAGAATGTATTTTATCAAGGTGTGATTGTTCTGTTAAATCCAGCTTGTGTTTTACTTTCAGTTGAATGCTTCATGTTTATAAGAGCGACGTACGTGTCGCAGTTTTCGAGACTTGATGACCTCCAAAACATTGGCTTCGATCGATTGAAAATCGTATTGTTTGGACCTGTATTTTTGAAGCTGCGGGAAGCAAGGCGGAAGGAAACATTTCATACAATTACCGATTTCACATTTTCACACGTGTTAAGTCGTAACTCCAAATAACCAATGTAAATTGTTCTCAAAGTTTGCAGCGAAATTCGTCGGATAAGCGAAAAGGATGTGTTCCCTAAGGGGTCCGCACATGTTACGCGGTCGTATTTTCGACGCTATATCACAGAATCTTTGTCGCACTGCTGATTTCCAAACCTTCGAAAAACTCTGTGAGTCTAACAATTTTGTTATCATGTAATTCTAAAGGATTAATCTTCGACTTTCATCTAAATCGAAAGAGAAATAAGTGTTGATTAGCGGCGTACAGTTGCGATCTATTTACATATCAGTATAACGCTTCTTGATCATGATCGGATCACACAACTTTGTATGTTATAAATACTGCGGGATTGGAAGATATAGGTTGTAGGTAGTATTTCTACAAATTGCTGGTTAGCTTTAAGCAGAAAATTTATGAAAATAGCGTTCGAAAGTCTGCGGAACAAATTCCAGTGAGAGTTCTTCAATGGTTCTCACAGATTCAGTTCGCTTGTTTCGGTTCGACAAAATCAACCATCGTTTACGTCTTTGTTGCACCATTAGCCGGTCATCGTCAGTTAATTGTACAGTATATCTTTCTTTAAATCTGGAATATTGCTGCAACAGCCGATAGCACCTCTGGAAGGCGTTTCTGCGCACTTTTCGAATGTGTATTGCACCATCCTGAAGGAAATGAGAGGACGTGAGATATCCAACCTTCCTGGGAAGACGTCACAAGAGCCGCTAGACCCATTCTCCTCAAACTCGGTCGTGAAACAAAATGGCGGTGTTTTGGAGCTATTTTCGAGATTTCGTCGGGGCACAGAAAATCGAGGATTTAACGGAATCCAAAAATTTTTTCGCAGAACTATTTCAAATAACAAGGAGATTCGTTTTAGCGAAAAAAAATTTTGGGGGCAGGAAGTTTATAACAACAACAACAACAATACAAATCGTTAAACAGATGCCCTATATCACACAAGGTGGCTTTTAATAAGCTTTAATAGGGCACTGAAAATAAGTTATAATTGTGATTTTGTTAATTAGTAACACTGAAGTGTCGCTGACAATATCACAATCGAAACAAAGAAAGTCGGCACTAGATCAATACACGCACCAAACCAGATGGTCATTGAGAGGGTTCAATCAGAAGCTGGTAGACATTCTCTCCAGTACAGAGGACCTCCTATATGGAACTTTATAAACACCAAAGTTAAGCTGTCTGGAGTTAGCACAAATTCTTTAAAGGTATCTCGAGCCGGAAAATGTGCCTGATTTCATATCCATCATTTTTCCTTCGAAAAGGAAGCTATTATGATAAATTATAAGGACAGTGATTTCGCTTATCATTAGATACTTATTACGTGTACCAAAGTTTCTAGGTCAACATGACATTTTATTTTGTCAATGTACTTTGTTTTATTAATATGATACTTTAGTTATTTATTTTCGTTTTGATCAACTGTATATTTCAATTCCACAGGGTAAACTATTATATTTATTATATTACATTTTATTAGTTAATTGTAGGTCCACGTCAGTCTCGTTGGCTACCAATTTTGTACTGCATAACTAAATAACATAATGATGATGATGATGATGATGGTAATGATGGTGATGATGATGTGATGATGATGATGATGAAACAAAGTGAAAACCTAAATTTTACATCTAATCCTAATACCTAATGCTTGCACGTGTACGTGTATCATCATTCTTGTTTTCCGTTGTTTCATCTTTTCACGATCAGCGTTAAGCGGATAAATTAAATCAGTTTTCCTTCTCTTAATTTTCTTTTCCGTTGTTCGTAGATTTTCAGGCCTACACACTTCACAGGGACAAGCGCCAAACACATACAATCAAAAACAAAACGGAAGTCCAAAGTACAGAAAACACAATGTTTAAAATTAACAAATTACTTTCAGAGGGGAGACTACAACTCTGTCAATCAAACGACGACCGGTGCTCGAGTGGTCCTCCCGGCCCTCCCGGTCCACCTGGACCGATAGGAAAAAGAGGAGCTCGGGGACGAAGGGGACAGAAAGGAAAGACTGGAGACAAGGGAGATCATGGCATTACGGGATTGCCAGGAAGGCACGGTAAGCAAGGCATTATGGGAGCTGTGGGGTTAAAGGGAGAGCCTGGAGCGAAAGGAAAGACTGGAGACAAGGGAGATCATGGCATTATGGGATTGCCAGGAAGGCACGGTAAGCAAGGCATTATGGGACCTGTGGGGTTAAAGGGAGAGCCTGGAGCCAATGGAATCAAAGGCGAGAAAGGAGACATGGGTGCTGCAGGCATGCCGGGAACTAAAGGCGAGCCCGGCGAATCGTTATCAGTTCCTACTGTTGTTGTATCTCCTGTGACGCTGACAGTAAACGAAACTCAATCAGCCTCGTTTCAGTGCTCGGCCAGCGGTAATCCTGAGCCTACAGTAGAGTGGATTAAACTGGGCAATCAGTCAGAAATTGCTCAGTCAGCGGTTTCAGGAGGAATGTTACAGTTAGAGAATGTGACCGGAAATGACGCGGGCATGTATAAGTGTTTAGGAATAAACATCCTGGGGAGGAATCACGCTTCAGTTCAGTTAGTGGTTAATGGTAAGGATGTTTTGTCATCTTGAATAAAACTTTCTTCCGAGCTCCAAGAATACTAACAAACCAAATTCGTAACGTGGAGGATAAATCACAAAAAAGCCCGTTCTGAATAAGATTTAAAAAATACTATTTTTTTCTTATTGGTTACCTGAGATTTAGAGCGTTAGACTCTGCATCAAGCGTTTCGGATTCGAGCCCTGTCCAGACAGGCGTACAAATGGGTATCTGCGATTTTTTGGAGCAACCTTAAATAATACTCCTAGCGGCTTCATGACAAAGGGACTGGGAGTTAATGGTTGTACTTTTTATAAATGACCCAAAATTTGAGTAAATGTCCACAGCTTTTATATCTGAAGCGTGGGAACGAGACAGAGGTAAACTACTTACAACACACCTGAGTAATTGCACTGCCTGGCCTCACTGAGTGAAAATGCGATCTAGGAACTATTTTCCTTTTCAATAATTCTTCTTGTCTCAAGATACGTCAAAAGCGCCCTGATTGAAAAAGGATTATGCTTTACTAAAGTACATTTACTTTGTTACAGTTAGTCCGCGTATTTCCCTTGATTCGGGACCAGTATATGCTGTTGAAGGAAGAAATGTCACTCTTCCTAATTGTCACGTGACTGGTCATCCGCAACCTGTGGTCACGTGGACAAAGTCGTTTGGTCAGTTACCCCATGAGAGGTTGCAGATTAACAACAGTGTCGTGAGACTCCTTGACATCCGTAGAGCTGACTCAGACAACTACCTCTGTACCGCCAGGAACTTCTTAGGAACTGTCGTAAAGAGAACTGTCTTAGTCGTGGCCACCCTGCCGCAGTTCAGTGTTAAACCACCTGCAAGAGTTATTGCAGTTCATGGCGAGACTTTGAGGTTAAACTGCAGTGCTACCGGTGATCCACAACCTGTCATCAGCTGGAAAAGACAAGGAGCTCAACTACCCGTTGGAACAAACCTGCAAATCAATGGAGTGTTGGAAATTAGAGACATTAAAACGAATGACAGGGGAAATTACAGTTGTGTTGCCGCAAGTGCTGGAGTGTTCGATGTCGAAACTGTGACTTACGTCGATGTTACACTTGAAGGTAAGTTAGGGCGTATACTCAGAAACTTTCTGTAATTTGTTTCTCGTGTATAATACCTTTCAGACAGTTAAATTGGGGAAAGCTCAAAATGGAACTAAATTATTTCGCTGTCCTTTCAATAAAAGTGCCAACAAAACCATCAGAGAAATGATAAGACTATCCCTCCCTCATCAGAGGAAAGACTCCCCCCCCCCCTCTCTCTCTCTCTCTTCATGAATTGAATACTTAGTGGAAAATTTGTACGCATTGAATTTATTTCCACGTTGGAGACGTCGGTTATTCTGTTTACGGTCAGCTCTCGATAACGGAATGCTAACACATATATACCTAAAAGGTCTGCACTCTGCGGTCTGCAATCTGCTTTTTCCCCGCGTCATGATCAGTCTGCATTTTACCCGGCCTAGTATTCGCTTTCGGAGGTCCAGTTCTTATCATTACTGCACGACCCTCTTTCAGGGAGAAGTGAATTGGGAGTCAGATCTAACCCTTACAAGCGGTTGTCTATCTTTTCCAACCGTTTGAGAGTCTTAGAACTGCTTGCTGCACCAGCAATAAAATTCGCCTAAAGGACCCATCATTAATTAATTTTTTATGCACTAGTTCGTTTAGTCAATGGCGGAGCATCTTATGGCCGTGTTGAGGTTTATTACTTCGGGCGATGGGGCACAGTGTGTGATGATCTCTGGGATATCAATGATGCTAATGTGGTATGTCGTCAGCTCGGCTTTTCTCGTGCATCCGGGGCTCCTGGTAGAGCAAAGTACGGTGAGGGTTCTGGTATTATCTGGATGGATGACGTCAGGTGTCAAGGAGGAGAGGCATCGCTGGCACAGTGTACCTATGAAGCAGATGCATCTGACTGCAATCATAGAGAGGATGCAAGTGTGGAGTGCATTTAAAATCATTACAGAATCGTAGATCTTGTGGTTTTGTATAATGTAAATTTCACAAAGCAGGACGCTGTGCACCTTTATTCTCCTCGGAATGATGGTAGGAAGTTCAAAGCTGTTCGAACGAAAATTGAAATGAGGATCTCTATTTTTGTGAGAATTATATAGACTTTGTTAAGTCCTATTTGTTTCTATAGCAAGTATTGATACCCTGTCCCAGCTGATAATTAGTAAATAGAGAATGAATGACAATCAAAATGTTCATAATTGTGTCGAAATTCAGGCAACAATTGGCAACACTAAAGGTTATATTTTGGTAAGAACTATACCATCATCAGGCTAGAATATGAATTTGAGTGCGTTTGCATCCCGATTTCAACACTCACACATTCGGGCATTGCTTAATTTTTTCGGGCAAGAAGGTCTCCGCTCGCCCGCCCCCCTTCCAAGTCGGAAGGTGCCCGTACGCCTATGATCCGGAGGGCCGAGCCTAACTATTAGTTATCCAATAGGAATAGCAATTCGAGCAAGGTGACATATCGACCTCTTAATCCAGCTCCATTTCTGAGTAATCAAGCTTGGTTACCATCGGATGAAATAAAACTTGATTGAATTTTTATCAAGCTTGATAGAAAGATCAGTTATTGTTCCTGTGCAAAAATGACATTAATTATAAATGATTTACCTTTATTATACAAATCAATTTAAACATAGAAAATCAAAGCTAAACGAGCAAAGATAGTAATGATCTACAATCATGAGAATTGAGATGAAGCAGTGTCAGTTATAATTTAGTAGGTTTGTGATATAATCAGTTTAATAGAAAAACAATCTACGAAAACAGTTTGTCGTCTTATTACAATTGTGGTAACGTTATTAGGGGAAACAAATATTACTGTAGAAAGCCTGGAGATATCCACAGTGTAAGGGAAAGAGATAGGCGTATATGTTGTAAGTCGGGAGGCAATTTCATTCAAGGTGGGTTGGGGGGGGGGGGGGGACGCAGTGTGTGAAAAAGGTCGGGGATGCTCAGCTTCGTTTCGCTTAGAAGGTAGAAGGTGTAAATCAAGAATTTTAGTATATCCAGACCAAGGGTGTTGAGGACGAAACGCCATTATATTTAACCTTCAAAGTAGCTTTTAGGATTACGCTGACTCAAAGAAATAGTTATAAAAAAAGCGCTGTCTGTCCGGTTTCAATGTGGTATCTTTTAAGCGTCAAAACAAAGCTCGAGTCACGCCCAGACTGCTCTCTTTTAGGCCCGGGGGTGGGTGGGGGGCTACTCCCTTATATGGGCTATAGAGGTACGTGCGGCCCCAAAGGGTACGGGTTTTCAGCCGTTTTGGTGACAAATAGGGTATCGATTTGGCCATACTGGTCTTAAATAGGGTATGGTTTCAGTTTAGCACTCTGGTCTTGAGTTGGGTATGTTTCTTAGAAGAAGCCACTTTTTCATCATTATCAGAAAGGCCGCAAACAAAATCCCTTCATAACTTGTGTTTAGGGCAACTGTGCCAGCCGCAACAGTTGTAAATAGGGTATGAAATTTCTGGCCAGGCCATAAATAGGGTAGCAAAAATGATAGGGTAAGGGTTTTGGGAAGTGGGCCGCACACCCCCACCCAACTTTTCTGGGAATATCCCCCCGGGCTTTAAGGAGTTTAATTCACATTTGTCGACAAGGATCGCCGACCTTTTCACATGGGAGTCCAACCCGTTTTCTCTTTTCGTGATATGAAATCGTGTGGAAAAGCTTACGTATCCACAATTTGACGTCGTTTGTGAAAGAAGGCCGTTGAAACGTTAACTTGGTGAGTATCCTTGAAATGGATGAGATATGAAATTGAAGTGCTCGAGTCACAGCAAGGAATCATCAATCGTCCAGAAAACGTGCCGACAAAAAAAATTTCTTAAGGTGTTTTGTTAGTAGATGGTTAGAAAATGCATTTCATCTCAAAAGTTGAAGCCTCACTCGGGTTATAATGCTGTTTGCAGAATACTTAACTTTGTGTTAGAAGTATATTAAAAGTAAGGACATTAGAAGTACAGTTTCTTTTTTCCGATCATTGTATTCAGCCACAACACCCACTGCTGCTTAATCACTACTCAGATCATGACCCAAAATAAATTCTTTTTATATTTCTTTAACGGAAGACTATGTAATTTTAAAACGTGTCAAATTTTGCGATCGATCCGACTCCTCAAAGCTAATTGTCGCCTCCAGCAATGCAATGATTCAATTATCTAGACCACAGGCGTCCCAAGCTCACGTCTGGGAAAAAGCGAAAAATTAATTCTCGGACACGTACGTATTCATTCATGAAAGCGTCACGCGTTATGGGAGTCCAGGGCGGAAAGAGCCCTGGTGAGTCTAAACTGACGCGGCGGTGAAAGGTTACGCGGGGAACCATTGAGAATTTGCACGCGCTTTATAAGGAATTGTATGGGAAACGAAATATGATATGGTCGATTTACAACGCTAAATATTCCGAAATATGAACAAGTTACGCGTAAGATTAGTAAAAATTATTCACTCCTTATGTGTCCGTTGTGGTTTTCGGTGATCTTTACCTTTTTGGGCTTTCTTTGAAAGGAATTACAGTGATAAGCAGTGATGACCAACTTCTTCTTGGAGTGGCGACATTTCCAGGGGGCGTTACTCTCGGAGGGAAGCGGGGGTGGGGGTAGGAGGAAGGTGGAGGCTCTCTTACGGGAGGCTTGAAATAAGATCGACCAGGTAGGTGCGGCTTGTTTTATCGCGAGGAATGTGCCAACTGCTAAGACATCCTTCACCTTTTTTTTGGCCCGATGAGTGATCTAAAACTATCACCATGCATATATTTCTGGGCGAAAGTTAGTTTCACTTAAAATTGTGTTCTGAACAGCCATTTCCCTAAATTTAAACTGGAAAGGAGCACTTTTTAAAGAGAGGTACGCGCCCTTGTAGTTAGTAGTTCCAAAAGAGAGAAAGATACTTGCAAAGTGCAACATCTGATATATATTAAGGATATGATGGTGAAATAATCAGAATTCCTGAAATACCGACAATTTTGTTAGCTTATGGGTTAAATATAAATTCAATTCGTTATCGACGTATTCGTCGGCGTCGCGGTCGTGATTGCCTCCAATAGAGACACTTTTCGGAATCCTGCAGTGAATAGATAAATGTGGCTTTTTCTATCGCGAGGCAGTATCAGTGCCAAGACAGACTTCACCTTTGTAACCCTGATGAGTGACTTAACTGATTCACCATTCGGCGCTAAATCTGTTCCTGATTAAAAGTGTTTAAAAGTGTACTGATACAGCCATTCATCATACCCATTTATGATGAATGGCAGAGTCTAAACTAGAAAAGAGAATTTTAAAGAAATAGTTCCAAAATAGACAAAAATGATTGCACAGTACACCATTTGGTTGCTTTGACTAGCCAGTGTCACCAATCCAATTTGTTATTGATATTTGTGGTGTTTGTTTTCCCAATCGCATCCAGAAACACCGACAACTTTATGTCAGTCTAGATAATTACCGGGCTTTCAACACATACTCACATGTCAAACTCAAAACCAATAAGATTTCAAATCCAAAACAAATTTGAGCTTTTGATGTATAAATAGCAGAAAAGTTGGCAGAGTACATCCATACTTGTAATCTTGGTATCGCCTGACAAGTTGATACCAGAATATCGAGCAAATCCGCTAGAACTTCAGATTGTTGACATCAGAAAATGGCCGTTCAAAAGCAAAGTACGCCTTCCTTTGCTTTAATAACTTCTGTTCTGTCTATTGTGTTTTACTGCATTGGGTTTATAAGATTGGAGGTGGAGCTGAACGAGCAGAAGAACAGAATAAATGTGCTTGAAAGCGTTGTGAATGCCATCCCGCCGTCAGATCCACCAGAGCCAGACAACCCAAACATTCAACTACCCAAGAATTCTCCAGGTGAGTCCGAGTCTTAGAAGATACAAGCCAGAAATAACTAATCTTTTAACAGTCACGGCTTGTTTGAAGGAAGTCTTTAGCTTGCTTGTTCTCGCCGCTCTACGTTTGCCGCGTGACAAACTAGCTACTCGGGGGTTAGGAGGTCAAATTTAAGAAAAAAAACGAATAATTCGAATGAAGTTGCTTTTAACCAAATATTTCCGGACTAAGTTCAATGATGAACAGCTGGTCCCAGTTGTCACAGCGTCTATATCAGGGATGTCAAATGGTCTTTGGAAGCATTTGCAGACCGCACTCGTGAAAGCGGCGGAAATCGAGCAGTGCGAGCAGTGCGAGCAGTGCGTTTATTTTTGCGAACGCGAGCAATAATCAAATTTTTCTTGCGAGCAGTGAGCACTTTAGAAAATACAGATGGCGAGCAGCGAGCACAGGTCAAATTTTGCGAGCACTTTTAAGTTGAATGGGACCATTCGATACCCCTTATATCAGTATGTCCTTTGCACGAGAAGATGTTGTTAGTGTGTTGATCCCCCCCCCCCCCGGGGGAGGGGAGGAGGGCTATTACCAGAAAAATTGGGTATGAGTGTGTGGCCCGCTTCCCAATTGAAGCCCTTACGCTATTTATGACCAAAATCTGCGATTGTCCTCACCCTATTTCTGACCTAACCAAAAATTCGACACCCTGTTTATGATTGTCGCGGCTGGCAAAGTTGCCCTAAAAATAATTCATGAAGAGCTTTTGATGATGGTCTTCTCGATAATGATGAAAAAGTAGTTTTTTTTTCTAAAAAACCATACTCTATGTATGACCAAAATGACCAAAATCGATACGGTATGACCAAAACGGCTGAAAGACCCTACCTTTTGGGGCCGCACATACCTATACAACCCATACAAGGAAGTACCCCGGGGATCGACCCTTTGTGTCCCTTGCAGATGTTGCCATTACCCGAATTAAATGAAACTAAATAAAATATGAAATTTTCTGCGGATATCTGTATCGGTTGTCTTCTTGAGAAGACAAACGCTGAACTGTTTTCCAGAGCTGACAAAAGCCCATTAATTCCCGAAGTTTCAAATATTCGGTCTTATTTCTAACGTTGATTAGCAGGTGAAGTTCTCAGTTCAATGTACACTCGATTACCAGCCGCTGTTCGGGAAAGGAGCCCGAGGAACGTAGACCGGACTCGAGAAAGCGGCGGCAATTTGAAAACGACACTAAGTTGTTTTTCCTTCGCTTCTGTAAATACAAGTCTGTTCATTTAAATACTTTTTTCTTTTGTTGATAGAAAGTCAAAAACTCCCTATAAACAAGCGTCAGGTTGACTCAACTAAGAACGCAACGGAAACGAAAGGCAACGCGCAAACCACCATCAAAATCAGTCAGCGTCTTTTATCAGAATGGAGAGCACATCTGTGTCAATCAAAGGGTGTCACGTGCTCATCAGGTCCCCCAGGCCCTCCCGGCCCACCTGGGACAAAAGGAACTCGGGGAGAAAGGGGAAAGAAAGGAAGGACTGGAAACAAGGGAGATCAAGGCATTATGGGATTGCCAGGAAAGAGCGGCAAGCAAGGCATTATGGGGCCTGTGGGGTTAAAGGGAGAGCCTGGAGCCAAGGGTGAGAAAGGAGAAATAGGACCCGCAGGCATGCCGGGAACGAAAGGTGAACCTGGCGAATCAATATCATCTCCTACTGTTGTCGTTTCTCCTGAGATGTTGACAGTGAACGAAGGTGGATCAGCCTCGTTTCAGTGTTCAGCCCGCGGTAACCCTGGGCCTGCAGTAGGGTGGAGTAAACTTGAGAATCGGTCAGAAATCATTCAGTCAGCGGTTTCAGGAGGAAAGTTGGAGTTAAAGAAGGTGACCGGAAATGACTCAGGCGTGTATCAGTGTTCAGCAACAAACATCCTGGGGCATTCACGGAAAGTGGTGCGATTAACAGTAAATGGTAAGTGTCTGTCACAGGTACTCAATTTCTCAACGATAATTTCTTTTCCGAAGCGTACAAGCTACGCTAACAAATGGGTCAGAAAAGTCTTTCAGAAGAGCCACAGAGTTATACTTTGATGAGCAAACTGGACCAGTTTGCTACTGCGTAGAACATATATATTAAATGAAGCATGGTTGTAAATACTGTAGTGGAAGTGCTTAAATACTGAGTAGAAATAGACGTTTCGTGAAGTATTCGTTTATCTGTGTAAGTGCGACTACTACAGGTAGTAAAATGTCCGTACCACCATATCAAGTTGTGCTAAAACGCTTCGAAGCTAAGCTAAAAACTCGTTATGTTAACTCGATAGTACAGTTTCTGAATAAGCAGATACTATGAACAGGCACTGCAAAGGGAATGTTTGCATTAATTGTTATCAGCCTTTGAAAATTATACCACTTTGGCAATAATTTAGATAGCATAATTAAGAACGGTGCCTACTTTCGTTAGTGCCCACACGGTCTGCACATCACGTAAGGCATGGTTTAAGGTGACCGAACACAGTTTTCGCGCCCGCTTTTGCTGATGCAATTCAGCGCGCGCACAAGGATTGCAAAAAACAAACATGCCCTCAATAGAGCGATCATTTTATTTACTCAACACCCGCACTATCTGTGCTATCTTTCTCTATAATTGAACGTAGTGTATTGATGGCTTTAGTCTTTTATCATAAATATATGTTAGAAAAGGTGAAGATGTAAAGAACTCAGCAATTCTCAGCTTTTTCTTTGATACCGAAAGAACCCAGTTAAATGCAGCGCATGCGTAGTAGGTCAAAAAATTGCGATTGAATGAAAATTTGCACTCACGGAAATACGCCTATTTCTCGAGAACCACTCATTAGAATTTCACGAAATTTGGCACGAAAATACTTTAGGAAATACGTAACTGGAGTATTGAAAATAATTGAACTTTAATAAAGGAAACTCTAGATATTCCAGTAAACCTTCAATAAGGGATAATTAAAGATCTCTCTGTTAAATTATTAGCAAAATGTTCTTAACTTGTTATAATCTTTACAAGCTTGGTACATGCAAATTATAAAGAAAATCTAATGACTAGATTTTCTACAAATAAACAAAACCGATTTTAAAGGCCTGTTTATTTTTATTCATGTTGCCATGGCAACGACACATACGTCAGCTTAACCATCAAAAAACCAAAGTTTGTGCTGTTAACTTGCTTGCTGCCATTTTTGGCGACCGAGAGATCAAGGGTGTTTGCTTTTCTGTATGTAAAGGCGAATTCTAAAGAAAGCTGTGAAGAAATATCCTCTCCTTTTTTCAGAAAAATGCTAGCGCTGATGTCAGCATTTTTCTTGAGATTCAAGGCTAATTATCTCGAAAAAATGCGTGGCTACCCCCTTTTTTCTTTGTGGATTCCGATAGCCCTTGCAAAGATCTAATTTTTCCGCAAGGTCCTAACCTGGCGCAAAAACCTTTGTATTTAGTAGGCACAGTCCTTAATTCTTAAATATGTACTTTATTTTACTCACCAATTAAATGGGTCCTTTGAATTTACTTCCACTTTATGAAATTGTTAACTTCTGTTTTGTCTTCAGTTCATCCTGGAGTTGCTCTTCATCCGGGACCTCACTACACCCCTGAAGGAAGTCATTTCAATTTTCCAGTCTGTCACGTGACTGGGCATCCGGCCCCGGTGGTCACCTGGAGGAAGTCATCGGGTCATTTACCTCAGGGGAGGGTACACTATAATAACACTGCTTTACAGATCTCAGATGTCCGTAAAAGTGACTCCGACACGTACGTCTGTTCAGCTGTCAACCTGTTAGGGAGTGATGAAAGAAAAACTCACTTGGTCGTTGTTTCTCCTCCTCGGTTCACCTCAAAAGCATCTGTGAAGGTTGTTGCCTTTCTGGGCGGCAATTTGACGCTAACTTGTCTTGCTGCTGGTGATCCAAAACCTGTCATCAGCTGGAAAAGACAAGGAGCACAATTGCCAGTTGGGCGGAGTCTTGTGTCAAAAGAAGCGTTGATCATTAACAGTGTAAAGCTGGAGGATGCTGGGAACTACACCTGCGTGGCCACAAGTGCAGGAGTGTCCAGCGTTGAGCATACAAGTTACATTGAAGTCACGAAGCCAGGTTGGTTTAGTATTACGAAAATAGTCTTTACTACTTCGAATAAAACAAACCAAATTTATGAACAATAGCCTCCATTTGGCGAAAAAATATGCTCGGCTATTTCTCCGGGGACATTATCTTTTCCGAGAAGCTAACAGGTTCGTGAGGTTTGAAGAACAGCTAATGTTCAAGGGCAACTATCCAGCCAAATGGAGGCTGTTAACTTTGTTATCTTTGAAATATTTTTTGCAACACGCGGTTTTTTTCGGAAATTGGGGAATGTATATATCTCGGATATCATCTAGTTTTAGCTGGGATATATTCAGTCATGTGACGCGTTTAGAAATATATCTGGAGGATAATAAACACAATAGCCTCCATTTGGCGCGAAAACACGCTGAGATCTGTTTTATCCTTGACCATTTTCTGTTCATTAGCAATTATTGCGCGAGCGCGCGTTGGATAATAATAGATAGCTAGCCAACGAAGCGCGTAGCGCTGAGTTGGCTGTAATCATCTCATATCTAACAAGCGCGAGTGGAGTAATTGTGTTCTTAAAAATGCCCCCAAAATATAGAAAACTAAACTAAAATAAAAATAAAAACACTCAAAAAATCACGCGTACGCTTGCAACATTTGTAGAACATGTTACAAGGGCTGATAACTTATGATGGCTAAGCCAATGAAAACTCTCGAATTGCATTTACCAATGATCCAGTTTTTAATAATTAAAGGTAGACTTGAAGCTATTACGATTTTTTTCGAATTATTGATTCCATGCAGTTTTTAGTTTCGTTGTGTGGCTCTGATCGAGAGGACGCTAGGTGATAAAATAGAGTTATCGTACCTATGAACAAGTTTAGATTTGCACAAGGTTTATTTGCAGATCGAACTTGGGCATTGCATTTGTTGTCGTTCTCAGTCTTCTCAGAGTTCGGATCCATTAATTGAGTACTACTTCCGTTCATACTCATCCCTGTCTAGTAGCGTTCTTACGTTTTTAGCTGTCTTAGCTTTTTAGAACTGTTTCCGTCTAAGATTGTTTCTATTCAAGATTTTAACACTGATATGATGCAACACGTCTAAACCGCCTATCATTAATTTAATTATGCAGAATGGCGGAGCACCTTTTGGCCGTGTTGAGGTTTATTACAGAAACGTTTCGAACCTTATCCAGTTTTTCATTACAATTTAAGGTTGCTGTTGCGTCTGAATCAATTGAGAACCAGACGCCGAAAGCTTTAACTTTGTATATAGGCCATTTAAAATTACTTCCAGGAGTTTATTCCATCGTTCCCACTATTTAATCCAATCCAAAGGGCTTCTGCATATTTTATCATTAAGTTTTAAAATACAGTGAAACCTGTATTAAGCGAACCCCATATTATGCGGACACCCTCTATTAAGTAGACATCAGCCTTAGTCCCAAAATTTTCTTCCTACATTTACTGTGAAATAAACCTGCATTCGGACACCCCTGTTACGCGGACGCGGTCACCAATATTAAGCCATTTTGTTGCATAAAACCTGCAATAAGCGGACACTTCAAGGGCTTTTTACTTCTGAAAGTTCAGCTCAGACTCCTTTAACATTGTTCAGTGATATCCTTTCAAAGCTAAGTAGATTGATGCATTGACTGACTGGAAATTGTACTATGAGCAGTCTTTGATCTTACATTGTGTATGTTACGCTGTGTTACAAAAGAGCTAATAATTAACTATTATTACACAATGTATTAGAATCTGTTTAGAGCGGACACCCACTCAAGCGGACAGTAGTGAGGGTCCCAAGGGTGTCCGCTTAATACAGGTTTCACTGTAGACACTTCATAAAAATCATCCAGCGTTTTAAGAGACTAAGAGAGGCCCTTAGGGATTTCTTTGTACCGTTTAGTATGAGTGTTGTATCGTCTGCGTACTGAGTTAATTTAATTTCCTTACTGTTCACGAAGATACCTTTAATACTTTTGTTTTCCCGAATTGCCTTGGCTAGCACTTCAACTGACAAAACAAGCAAGTAATCAGGAAAGAGAGGACAACCTTTTCTTAGACCTTTTAGCTTTGAATTTCATAGAAATCACTCGCCCCATCGTTGTTCAAAACACAGCTTTCAGTCTGGGCGGCAAAAGATGCAACTACATGTACCAAAACGAAAAAATTGAAAGGTTTTTCTAATGAAAGACCATTCTATCGTGTCAAAAGCGTTTTCAAAACCCAAAAACAAGAGTAATCCTGGAACGTTTTGCTCTTTGGCATAGCAAATGACACTTTCGATAAGGCGAATGTTTTCTCCAATTAACTCCTTTATAAAACCAGTGTGGATATAATTGATGAGATTAGGAAGAGAAGGTTTCAAGCGATTAGCAATTGACTTTGCCGCTATTTTGTAGTCGCAGTTCAGGAGGGTTAGAGGTCCCCAGTTTTTGATAAAGAAAGGTTCTGCGTCTTTCTTAGGAATGAGTGTGATAATTCCTCTTCTCTGAGTTACTGAGAGTTGTCCAGTTTCATAAGCGTAGTTCAGTGCTCTAATAAGGATGGTGTCTATATCATTGCAAAAATACTTTGTAAAATTCAGCTGGCAAACCGTCCGTTTTGGTTTTACTGTCATACAAACGTACATACATCACCTTTATTTGTACACTACTAAAAATCCTAATTGAACGATAAAGTAGCGCGGGTTTTCAAGTCAATCACATCGCATTTAAGAATGGAAAAAGAAGCAAAGCTGGAAGTGCCCAGTCTGTAATAACCTCTAAATTATATGCTTTACAATATTCCAATAACCAATAAACCTCCTTTATCTACACTGTAAATTCAAAAGATCTCTTACGGCCCTAAAATGCAAATTTAGCCCTCGCGACGTCTGATTCTTGGCCAATAATAATCTGGGCCAGACAGCACCTACAAAAAAAGAACTATTTCAGCTCAGTCCTACTCATTTCAGTGAGTAGGTCCGTATCAGTCCATAAAAATTAGTTCCCTAATTGGTACCGTGTTTTAGTCATTGACAGGTTTATGCCCCATTTAAGTGTTTAAGAGCGTAAATCCGAAAATATCGAGAATCGGCCGACAGAAGCGAAATAACGAATTTTTTCTTATTTGACCAAAAGAACCCATTTGGCTAACTATTTTCGGAAATGACATCAAAAGGTTCGATTTCCTTTTCTTTTCTTCGAAATTTGCAAAACTTGAAAATTCGGCCACAGAGCCTTCAGCGGCGGCCATGAGGCTTGAAATTTGGCACATGTTTAACTTGCTCGTATAGGCGTACCAAACGTTGTCTTAACATGTCCTTCAAATAGTTTGGGGGGCATCTCTTAAAATTTACTCGGGGCTAAATTTTGTTTAAAAATGTTGTTTTTTACAAAATAGATAACCCTCGGAAGCTGAACCATTTACAGACCTAAAGTGACAAGGCTAATATTAGCAAACTTTGAACTTGTCAAATGCTATCTGTTATATTACAATCAAGTAAATAAATATAACCAAATAAAAGCAGGTTCTTTATTCTACTTGCCTGGAAAAAATTATAGGTGGCCCGTAAAAACTGTTCCGTTGAGAGAATTTTCCGTGAAGTCACTTTGACGCATATCTGACTTAATTATTCAATTGTTAATTAATGCGCAATTGCTATTGTTCCGACTATTTTTTTCATTTTATACATTTCCACTAAATCTTCTAAGGTAAAGAAGCTCAAACAAGTTTTTACAACTCAGCTTATCAATACACCAATCTGTTTGTTTTTTCAATAGGACAAGTACTTTAACAAGAGTCACGCAAACTATTTCACACGGTAGCGAACTTGACTATGGCTTCGATGGATCCTTTTTGACATGGATCTTGTAGCTAATACTTTTGTTATAACGAGTACAGATAGCCACTCAAGCAATGGAAATACAAAATTCGTGAAACGTGAAAGGGATATCTTTAAAACATAGACAACAACTATAATTAAATTAAACTAGGAACGTCGCGTTAAACTTTACAGTATCACTACCACTAGTAAACACTTGCCTGCTTTGCTGTAGTATTTTCATATGCAAAATTTCCATTCACGAAAAAGTTTGAGATATGGGATATTCCAGAATCGGTGTGAATTAGTAAGACGTTATTTATGTTTCTTACTTTATGATTAAATATTTCACTCGAGCTTCGTAATAAACTGAGTAGACATTATTAAATTAAACGGAAATCCTTGAAAACGTAAATTAACAGATTCATTCCTAGCTTTGGAATTCTCAATAGGCTGGTCACTTTGGATCTTCATCGCATTGCTACTTTTTCCATAAAGTTTACCTTGATGAAGATACGATTTTCAGGCCAGTGAAAATACTTGTTCCTCAATCACACCCCTAAATTGTGTTGCGTGACAATGTGATCAGCAATTGATTTGCCTTAGATATCATTGCCTCTCTTAAAATATTAAGAGGCCTGTTCTATTAGATGCCAATTTTTTATGTTCTTTCAATCCATCCTTTAACCTGCAGTCCGCCGCTTTCCGCTATATTTGTTTTTTGTGAGGATATGGCGTCGGTACTGAGAAAATAGTGTGCTGCGTTACAGGGCACTCTTGCTTTGCGTGACCTCAAAAATCTGCTAGGAGAAAGGACGAAGGAAATAAGAAAGGTAGTGATGCTTTAGTGCCTCTCAATTCCAAATTTTTCTTTTGTTAGTCTCCTGTCGTTGATGAGTATACGTGCGTGTCCATTGTCACGTAACAACCCTGAAATGGTAAAACTGTTTGACGGTTCACAATACAGGTTGAGCTTTTTGCATTAGCTTTGTAGAATGCAGAACTTTACTTAGCAAGCTAAACCGTCTTCAAATGAGAATCGCCGTTTATGTAGGTTTTAGATCTACAATAGGCTCATCAATTTCAGTAGAAAAGTAGCAGTACGCAAAGGACGTGTTACACACACTAAAAGCAAATCAGGGTTGAACGCATCAAGTTTAAAACTGAGTACGCCACTCAAAGTAGTAAATATTTATCGAGTTAAAGTTTGGTTGTCGCTTAAACATTACTGACTGTCAATAAAGAGACCTAAGTAAACATCTACACGAATGCTTACATTCCAGTACAGGTCCATGCGATGTTAAAGTAATTCCGTATCGCCGACAATTTAATAAGGGAAAACTGGAAACGACATAAGTATATCCTATAAGCAATTTCTGCTGAATTGTGGGTAGATTAGATTGTTACAGCCCGTTACACTCGCACGGGTAGACTAAGTAAGAAACCGAACAGACTTGACTTGCAATGGTACCCCGTGGGTACCCCGCAATAGTATTTATAGCGTCACGTGACTCGCGTTGTTCCTTCGTGTTTCTTTGCAAGAGTTGTAAAACGAGGCATGTCGAAATCCGTGAAAACGAAGTGCTGTGTAAAGCTGTGAAGCCGTAATAAATACGTTGTGTTACGTGAACATAGATCACACTAGCCGATTATATGATCAATATGCACGTAGGGGCCAAACCACCCCCCTAACGTTTCATGAAGGCTATATTTGCTTGGTTTATGTATTTCTGAACCAAGTTTGGCAGATGAGCTTTCTTTGTTCTCCAGTTTATTTTAATTTAAAAGTTGTGACAAAATGTCAGATTATGACGTCATAATTGATGACGTCACCAAAACGTGCTATAATTTTTTGTAAAATCTGATGTAAAGATTATGTCATTGGAAAGGCCTTGACTTGAGAAGTAAAATGCCGGAAACCGTTTTTTGCTATGATGATAATTTTTTCAGATATGGTAAATTAGATATTTTTTTGCTGTCCCCCCCGGAATTTGCTTAACCATACTGTCCTTCTTAAGTCAGTCTCTCTGGTTTATTTTTTCAGTTTTTTTTTTTCTAGGAAGGCTAATCTACTGAAAAATAGAAAGCTTGATGTTGTCAAAAATTGTATGGTTTTAGAAATTTGATTTTCGGCTTTGTTAGGATGGTATTAACAGTAAAAAAACGGGTGACGTCACAGGTTATGACGTAACAAAACTAATTTTAACGCAATAACACTAGAGGGATAATTTTTTATTCCGATTTTCTTTATTTTTGCTTTAGCCATGTGGCACATCACATATGCAACATAGCTGTATTTGCTGGAACAAAATTACGGCTCCAATTTGGGGATTTTTCTCAAGGGGGGGACCCCATATTTTGTAGAGTTATTTTTCATATTTAAAAATGCCATATTTCATTTAATTTTTGTGATCAATAAAGATTTCTTAAAGCATAAACAAGCTAAACTGGTCCTTTGTCGAGGTTTGAAGTTTGCACTTCCCCAGAAAGTATCTCCTACTGGTGTCTTGGCGACCTTTAAAAAAGCATACTGGAATATCGAGCCCCACCTTGCAAGTGACGAGATGAAAGAGCTAACTGCTACGACTCTACGATCTGTGGCATTGGACTACATCAACCAGAAGGGGCCTAGACCTCCAGAAACCCTTTTGGAGGCCATCGATGAGCTGAGGAATCGAGATGACATAGTCGTTACAAAGCCAGACAAGGGTTCCGGTGTTGTTGTAATGGACAAATCCGAATATCTGCGTCTGCTATCTGAAGCCTCCATCAATGACACCAGCAAATTCAGACTAGTTGATACACAGAGACCCAAACCAAGAGGAAGGCCAGTGAAATATTATCATCCGCTTTACAACGGGAAAAGCAAATTTGTGCTGCCATATCTAAAGCACTACCCAAGCCCATTGCCGACTCCATCCGTCCCAAAGGTTCTAGACTCGCACACTTATATGGCCTACCGAAGACGCATAAGGCACAACTTGCTATACGCCCAATTCTCTCCGCTACTCATACGTATAACTACGCGTTGGCTAAATGGCTGGATGAAAAATTGAAACCACTCTCACGCAATCAGTACACAGTTACAGACACCTTTGAGTTTGTCAACGAAGCACAAAGCCTTGAGATCAACAGAGGTGACATCCTAGTATCCTACGATGTCACCTCTTTATTTACCAATGTACCACTGGATGAAACTATCCAGATTTTAGCTGACAAAGCTTTCAGTGATGCCTGGTTCAACAAGACCCATGAACTGAACCTATCAAGAGACCAGTTAATTGAACTACTCAACGGCAGCCACTAAGAATCAACTATTTCACTACAATGGAAATCTCTATGAGCAAACAGATGGGGTCTCAATGGGATCCCCTCTTGGTCCTCTGCTCGCCAATGTTTTTATGTGCTCCATTGAAGACAAACTTCATCAAGATTGCAAATTGCCCCCCTATTATCGACGATATGTTGATGACACCTTTACCATCATGCCTGACATAGCATCAGCCGAAATTTATCTTGACACCTTAAACCATTGCCACCCATCAGCAAAGTTTACTATGGAGGTGGAACGGAGTGCCTCGCTTCCTTTCATCGGTGTTCAACTATTAAACTCAGCCCCCAGAATCAAGACCAAGGTCCACGTAAAACCAACCAACACGGGCCTTTTACTCCACTACCAGAGCCACGTGGACATTCGGTACAAGCGCAGTCTAATTACCACCATGTTAGGTCGTGCTTACCGCATATCGTCCGACTGGTCGTACTTCTCACAAGAATGCGATCGACTTGAGACGGTTTTCTTAAAGCTTAAGTACCCGAACCACTTATTCAATCTGGCTGTCAAGCGATTCGTAGATTCCAAGGTAGCAGACCAGCAGCACATTCCATCAACCGACACGACTACACCCCCCATCCGAATCATCATACCATTTAAAGATCAGGTCTCCGCTAATGTAGTGAAAAAACGTCTCACAGACCTTAGCTCAAAAATCAAGACCACCATTCAGCCCGTGTTCGTCAGCGGAAAACTCAACCAAGACCTTAAAGTTCGAGAAGTCAAGCCAGTCACTGTTAACCAACAATGAGTAGTTTATAAATTTCAATGTAACCTGTGTGATACAGGATATGTTGGTTACACTCGCGGCCACCTCCACGAACGCGTTGATGGACACAAACAAAAATCATCGTCAATTTGTAAACATTACTTTAGCGAACATAATTCGAACGTACCACCTTGTCTTTCAGAACAATTTCACGTGCTTGCCAAATGTACTAACAAATTTGATTGCCTAATTAAGGAGATGCTTTTTATAAGAAAACTTAAACCATCCCTAAACGTGCAAACAGATTCGATTCGCGCAAAGGTATTTACTTGAAGAATTTGTGATCCTTTGTTATTATGTTAATTTGTAGAGACTATAGAAATCAAATCATCAATATCGCATTACTTGTTCACTTAAGTAGGTGAACTCTGATACGATGCGCTGTAAAGGAGCCTTCCTGAAAAATTCTCTCAACGGAACTACTTTTACGGGCCACCAGCGTTATTTTCTAGACGGAAAGTAGACAGACCCTTTAGTCACACTGCATAAAATCGGCGACAAAAAGGATCAATCTAGCCATGTATAATTTTGCCTTTTTTTTTTCTTTTGTTTTTTTAACCAGCTGGTTACGTTCGCTACCGTGTGAAATAGTTTGCGTGACTCTTGACAAAGTACTGGTGCTATTAAAAAATCAAACAGATTGGTGTATTGATAAGCTGAGTTGTAAAAACTTGTTTGAACTTCTTATCTTGGATTTATTTCAATTCTTTACCTTAAAAGATTTAGTGGGAATGTATAAAATAGACAATAGCAATTGCGCAATAAAAAATTAAAAGTAAGATATGCGTTATGCGTCAAAGTGACCTTACGGAAAATTCTCCCAACGGAGCAGTTTTTACGGGCCACCTGTAATTTTTTTCAGGCAAGTAGAATAGAGAACCTACTTTTATTTGGTTATATTTATTTACTTGTCTGAAATATAACAGATAGCATTTGACAAGTTCAAAGTTTGCTAATATTAGCCTTGTCACTTTAGGTCCGTAAATGGTTCAGCTTCCGAGTGTTGTCTATTTTGTAAAAAACAACATTTTTAAACAAAATTTAGCTCCGAGTAAATTTTAAGAGATGCCCCACAAACTGTGTGAAGGACATGTTAAGACAACGTTTGGTACGTCCATTCGAGCATGTTGAACATGCGCCAAATTCCAAGCCTCGTGGCCGCCGCTGAAGACTCTGTGGCCGAATTTTCAAGTTTTGCAAATTTCGAAGAAAGGAAAAGGAAATCGAACCTTTTGATGTCATTTCCGAAACTAGTTAGCCAAAAGGGTTCTTTTGGTCAAATAAGAAAAAATTCGTTATTTCGCTTCTGTCGGCCGATTCGCGATTTTTTCGGATTTACGCTCTTAAAATAGCTCTTGCAAATTTATACAGTGACAACGTCCAGGTTACGAAGTATTAACTTGTATTGTTTTTAGTTCATCCTAGTGTTGCTCTTCATCCGGGACCTCACTACACCGCTGAAGGAAGTAATTTCAGTCTTCCAGCTTGTCACGTGACTGGCGACCCAGCCCCATTTGTCACCTGGAGGAAATCATCGGGTCAGTTACCCAAGGGGAGGGTGCAGTATAACAACAGTGCTTTACAGATCGCAGATGTCCGTAAAAGCGACTCTGATACGTATTTCTGCTCAGCTGTCAATTTGGCAGGACATGATGAAAGAAAAACTCTTTTGGTCGTTGTTCCTCCTCCTCGCTTCACTTTAAAACCGTCTATGAAGGTTTTTGCCTCTCTTGGCAGCAGTTTGACGCTGAAATGTAGCGCCACCGGTGATCCACAACCTGTCATCAGCTGGAAAAGACAAGGAGCGCAATTGCCAGTTGGGAGGAGTCGGGTGTCAAAAGACGCGCTGATCATTAGCAGTGTAAAGCTGGAGGATGCTGGGAACTACACCTGCGTGGCTACAAGTGCAGGAGTGTCCAGCATTGAGCATAGAAGTCGAGTAGTGATAAAGAAAGGTTAGTTTAGTTGTACGAGAATATTTGAAGGAAATACTTCTGTTCATTAATACTAAATAGTTCGCATAAATCAAAATTAATATGACTCGACGACAAACTTGAAGTTAATTTCACCATGGTTTCAATTTACTTTTTGTTTGCAATTTTTAGTTTTTTATATGTGTCGACTGAGCAAGGGTTGTCTGATAAAGATAAGCTTTATAAAATTCTGTGTTTGAGGAGGAACTGAATGAGTATATAGAGACATTTGCTATGATGGTTCAATCGAAATTAGATAGAACCAGAGTGCGTGCTTTGGTTTCCACTGGCGCACACGCATAAGCCGACATACGCAGACACGCCAGTAAGACGTTGATAATCAGGTGACCAAAACTGACTCAGGCATGCTCAGGCAGTGTGCAGTAACAAACATTATTGGTGACTCACGGAAAGTGGTTCGATTTACAGTAAACGGTAAGTTTCTGTCAGAAAGCGGGCTTAAATTGATATTCAGTAAAGCCAAAACGAAAGTAATTACTCCAGCCAATCACAAAGGATGCAGGCAAGCGAGTCACGATTAGTTTTGGTTTTACTGTCATAATTAAATACGTACATACATAACCTTTATTTATACACGATTAAAAATTCTGATTGAACCACAGGGAGCCCTCACATCCGTTTAGACTGAATATGAATAAAAGATTAACCTTCCTTTGTCGCGCGGGTTTTGTGTTTTATGGCGGCCATTTTGAATTTTTAATACGCGCGGTCTGCTAGTGCGAGGTCTGGAACCGAAATTACGGAAATCGCTCGGAGCCTGCTCGAAGGAATAAGATAATGACTTTATTATCCTCGGTGAGCGATCGGATCCTCCGAGAATTTGCGAATTTTCCTGCCCATCCCAGACAAAATGGTCGCTACAAAACACAAAACACAAAGCACGCGCGATTAAGGTAAGTTAATCTTTTATTCATATACTAAATGGATGTGAGGTTTCCCTGTGATAAAACGACAAAGTAGCGCGGGTTTTCAAGCCAATCACATCGCATTTAAGAATGGAAAGAGAAGCAAAGCTGGAAGTTCCCAGTCTGTAATAACCTCTAAATTATGCTTTATGCACGGCAATATTTCAATAACATTAAACCTCGTCTATCTACACTGTAAATTCAAAAGATCTCTTAGGGCCCTAAAATGCCAATTTAGCCCTCGCGACGTCTGATTCTTGGCCAATAACAATCTGGGCCAGAAAGCAGCTCTATAAACGAACTATTTCAGTCCAGGCCTACTCATTTCAGTGCGTGAGTGCATATCAGCCCATAAAAATTAATTCCCAAATTGGTACCGTGTTTTACTCACCGAAAGGTTTATGCCCCATTTAAGTGTTCAAAACAGCTCTTGTGAATTTATACAGTGACATCGTCCAGTTTACGAAGTATTAACTTGTGTTGTTTATAGTTCAGCCTGGTGTTGCTCTTCATCCGGGACCTCACTACATCGCTGAAGGAAGTAATTTCAGTTTTCCAGCCTGTCACGTGACTGGCGACCCAGTCCCAGTTGTCACCTGGAGGAAATCATCGGGTAAGTTACCCCAGGGGAGGATGCAGTATAACAACAGTGCTTTACAAATCTCAGATGTCCGTAAAAGCGACTCTGATACGTACCTCTGTTCAGCTGTCAACTTGGCAGGACGTGATGAAAGAAAAACTCTTTTGGTCGTTGTTCCTCTTCCTCGTTTCATTTTAAAGCCGTCTGTGAAGGTTTTTGCCTCTCTTGGCAACAATTTGACGCTGAAATGTAGCGCCACCGGTGATCCACAACCTGTCATCAACTGGAAAAGACAAGGAGCACAATTGCCAGTTGGGCGGAGTCACGTGTCAAGAGAAGCGCTGATCATTAACAGTGTAAAGCTGGAGGATGCTGGGAACTACACCTGTGTGGCTACAAGTGCAGGAGTGTCCAGCGTTGAGCACAGAAGTCGAGTAGTGATAAAGAAAGGTTAGTTTAGTTGTACGAGAATATTTGAAGAAAATACTTCTGTACATTAATACTAAATAGTTCGCATAAATCAAAATTAATACAACTCGACGACAAACTTGAAATTAATTTGATGTTTTCAATTTATTTTTCGTTTGCAGTTTTTAGTTTTTTGTGTTGTCTGAGCAAAGGTTGTGTGATAAAGGCAGCCTTTATAAAATTCTGTGTTTGAGGTTATCATTTGGGTACTGAATGAGTATATAGAGACATTTGCTATGATGGCTCAATCGAAATTAGGTAGGACCAGCGTGCGTGCTTTGGTTTTTACTGGTGCATAAACATAAGCCGACATACGCAGACACGCCAGTAAGACGTTGATAATTCAGGTGAACAAAACTGACTCAGACATGCATGCATCAGTGTGCAGCAACAAAGATAATGGGTGACTCACGGAAAGTGGTTCGATTTACAGTAAACGGTAAGTTTCTGTCAGAAAGCGGGCTTAAATTGATATTCAGTAAAACTCAAAAAAGAAAATAATTACTCTAGCCAATCACAAAGGACGCAGACAAGCGAGTCACGATTAATTTTGGTTTTACTGTCATAATTAAATACGTACGTACACAACCTTTATTTATACACGATTAAAAATTCCGATTGAACCACAGGGAGCCCTCACACCCGTTTAGAATATAAATAAAAGATTAACCTTCCTTTGTCGCGCGTGTTTTGTGTTTTGTGGCGGCCATTTTAAATTTTTAATACGCGCGGTCTGCTAGTGCGAGGTCTGGAACCGAAATTACGAAAATCCCTTGGAGCCTGGTCAGAGGTCTAAGATAATGACTTTATCATCCTCGGTGAGCGATCGGATCCTCCGAGAATTTGCGAATTTTCATGCCCATCCCAGACTTCCGTAATTTCGGTCCCAGACTTCGCACTAGCAGACCGCATATTAAAAATTCAAAATGGCCGCTACAAAACACAAAACACAAAACACGCGCGATTAAGGTAAGTTAATCTTTTATTCATATACTAAATGGATGTGAGGTTTCCCTGTGATAAAACGACAAAGTAGCGCGGGTTTTCAAGCCAATCACATCGCATTTAAGAATGGAAAGAGAAGCAAAGCTGGAAGTTCCCAGTCTGTAATAACCTCTAAATTATGCTTTATGCACGGCAATATTTCAATAACATTAAACCTCGTCTATCTACACTGTAAATTCAAAAGATCTCTTAGGGCCCTAAAATGCCAATTTAGCCCTCGCGACGTCTGATTCTTGGCCAATAACAATCTGGGCCAGAAAGCAGCTCTATAAACGAACTATTTCAGTCCAGGCCTACTCATTTCAGTGCGTGAGTCAATACCAGCCCACAAAAATTAATTCCCAAATTGGTATCGTGTTTTGCTCAACGAAAGGTTTATGCCCCATTTAAGTGTTCAAAACAGCTCTTGTGAATTTATACAGTGACAACGTCCAGTTTACGAAGTATTAACTTGTGTTGTTTATAGTTCAGCCTGGTGTTGCTCTTCATCCGGGACCTCACTACATCGCTGAAGGAAGTAATTTCAGTTTTCCAGCCTGTCACGTGACTGGCGACCCAGTCCCAGTTGTCACCTGGAGGAAATCATCGGGTAAGTTACCCCAGGGGAGGATGCAGTATAACAACAGTGCTTTACAAATCTCAGATGTCCGTAAAAGCGACTCTGATACGTATCTCTGCTCAGCCGTCAACCTGGTAGGAAGTGATGAAAGAAAAACTCTTTTGGTCGTTGTTCCTCCTCCTCGTTTCACTTTAAAACCGTCTGTGAAGGTGGTTGCCTCTCTTGGCAACAATTTGACGCTGAAATGTAGCGCCACCGGTGATCCACAACCTGTCATCAGCTGGAAAAGACAAGGAGTGAAATTGCCAGTTCGGCGAAGTCACGTGTCAAAAGAAGCGCTGATCATTAACAGTGTAAAGCTGGAGGATGCTGGGAAATACTCCTGTGTGGCTACAAGTGCAGGAGTGTCCAGCGTTCAGCATAGAAGTCGAGTAGTGGTCGAACCAGGTTAGTTCCGTTTTACGAGAATATTTGAAGGAGACATTTCTGCATACTGCATGATTCGAATAAATCAAAGAAATATAAGCACGGACTTGAAATCAATTTTACCATTTTTTTCAAATTTCTTTTATTGCATTTTTTAGTTGTTTATATGTGATGACTGATAAAAGGTTGTCTGATAAAGATAGGCTTTGTAAAATTCTGTGTTTGAGGTTTCATTAAGTTACGGAGTGAAGATGCAGAGATTTTTACCATGGTGGGACATTAGGAATCAGGTAGGACCAGCGCGCGCGCTATGTTATAAGGCTGGTTTTCACTAGCGCACAAGCATAAGCCGACATACGCAGACTACGCAGAGGGAGTAAGATATTGATAATTAGATAAAATCTCCTAACAAAGAGGCGCGACTTAGCAGCACTTAACTGCGTCTGTGTATGTTGAATGTGGTTATGCCTGTGCGTCAGTGAAAAACAGCCTATGACCATTTCTTAGCTGGGGAACTACATTTGTGAAGCTGATATCACGCAATGCGTCTAAAACACCTATCATTTTTAATTTGATTTTATATCTGTACTAGTTCGTCTTGTCAATGGCGGAGCATCCTTTGGCCGTGTTGAGGTTTATTACAATGGATCATGGGGCACAGTCTGCGATGATAGCTGGGATATCAATGATGCTAATGTGGTATGTCGTCAGCTTGGCTTCTTTCGTGCATCCAGGGCTCCTATCCTAGCAGAGTACGGTCAGGGGTCTGGCACAACCTGGATGGATGACGTCAGATGTCAAGGAGGAGAGGCATCCCTACTACTCTGCACTCACAATGGATGGGGATCTGAGAACTGTGGTCATAGCGAGGATGCAAGTGTGGAGTGCGAAGTAGTTCGTTTAGTCAATGGCGGAACGTTATACGGCCGAGTTGAGGTTTATTTCAGTGGACAATGGGGCACAGTGTGTGATGATGGCTGGGATATCAATGATGCTAATGTGGTATGTCGTGAGCTGGGCTTCTCCCGAGCATCCGGGGCTCCTCGTCAAGCAAAATACGGTCAGGGGTCTGGTACTATCTGGATGGATGGCGTCAATTGTCAAGGAGGTGAAGCATCGCTACGAGAGTGTACCTATGGCGCGGATACATCTGACTGCAGTCATAGCGAGGATGCGAATGTTGAGTGTGAAGCAATGGTTCGTTTAGTCAATGGCAGAGCATCTTATGGCCGTGTTGAGGTTTATTACAGTGGGCAGTGGGGCACAGTGTGTGATAATTATTGGGATATCAATGATGCTAATGTGGTATGTCGTCAGCTGGGCTTCTTTCGTGCATCCGGGGCTCCCAGGGGAGCAACGTACGGTCAGGGGTCTGGTACTATCTGGATGGATAGAGTCCTTTGTCGAGGAGATGAGGCATCGCTACAAGAGTGTCCTCATAATAGATGGAGAACATCTGGCTGTAGTCATAGCAAGGATGCAAGTGTGGAGTGTTCAGCAGTTCGCTTAGTCAGTGGTGGACATTTTTATGGCCGTGTTGAGGTTTATCACAGTGGACAATGGGGCACAGTGTGTGATGATGACTGGGATATCAATGATGCTAATGTGGTATGTCGTGAGCTGGGCTTCTCCCGAGCTTCCAGTGCACCTCGTGAAGCAAAATACGGTCAGGGGTCTGGTACTATCTGGATGGATGGCATCAATTGTCAAGGAGATGAGGCATCGCTACTAGAGTGCCCCTATGAATTAGATACATCTGATTGTAGTCATAGCGACGATGCAAGTGTTGAGTGTGAAGTAATGGTTCGTTTGGTCAATGGTGGAGCATCTTATGGCCGTGTTGAGGTTTATTACAGAGGGCAATGGGGCACAGTTTGTGATAATTCCTGGGATATCAATGATGCTAATGTGGTATGTCGTCAGCTTGGCTTCTTTCGTGCATCCGGGGCTCCCAGGAGAGCAAAGTACGGTCAGGGATCTGGTACAGTCTGGATGAATAGAGTCGCTTGTCAAGGAGGAGAGGCATCGCTACAGCAGTGTAGTCGTGGAAGACTGGGAACAGCTGACTGTATTCATAGCAAGGATGCAAGTGTGGAGTGTTCAGCAGTTCGCTTAGTCAATGGCGGAGCATTATATGGCCGTGTTGAGGTTTATTACAGTGGACAATGGGGAACAGTGTGTGATAATCACTGGGATATCAATGATGCTAATGTGGTATGTCGTGAGCTGAGCTTCTCCCGAGCATCCGGGGCTCCTCGTCAAGCAAAATACGGTCAGGGGTCTGGTACTATCTGGATGGATGGCGTCAATTGTCAAGGAGGTGAAGCATCGCTACGAGAGTGTACCTATGGCACGGATACATCTGACTGCAGTCATAGCGACGATGCGAATGTTGAGTGTGAAGCAATGGTTCGTTTGGTCAATGGTGGAGCATCTTATGGCCGTGTTGAGGTTTATTACAGTGGGCAGTGGGGCACAGTGTGTGATAATTATTGGGATATCAATGATGCTAATGTGGTATGTCGTCAGCTGGGCTTCTTTCGTGCATCCGGGGCTCCCAGGGGAGCAACGTACGGTCAGGGGTCTGGTACTATCTGGATGGATAGAGTCCTTTGTCGAGGAGATGAGGCATCGCTACAAGAGTGTCCTCATAATAGATGGAGAACATCTGGCTGTAGTCATAGCAAGGATGCAAGTGTGGAGTGTTCAGCAGTTCGCTTAGTCAATGGCGGAGCATTATATGGCCGTGTTGAGGTTTATTACAGTGGGGAATGGGGAACAGTGTGTGATAATCACTGGGATATCAATGATGCTAATGTGGTATGTCGTGAGCTGGGCTTCTCCCGAGCATCCGGGGCTCCTCGTCAAGCAAAATACGGTCAGGGGTCTGGTACTATCTGGATGGATGGCGTCAATTGTCAAGGAGGTGAAGCATCGCTACGAGAGTGTACCTATGGCGCGGATACATCTGACTGCAGTCATAGCGAGGATGCGAGTGTTGAGTGTGAAGCAATGGTTCGTTTAGTCAATGGTGGAGCATCTTATGGCCGTGTTGAGGTTTATTACAGTGGGCAGTGGGGCACAGTGTGTGATAATTATTGGGGTATCAATGATGCTAATGTGGTATGTCGTCAGCTGGGCTTCTTTCGTGCATCCGGGGCTCCCAGGGGAGTAAAGTACGATCAGGGGTCTGGTACTATCTGGATGGATAGAGTCGCTTGTTAAGGAGATGAGGCATCGCTACAAGAGTGTCCTCATAATAGATGGAGAACATCTGGCTGTAGTCATAGCAAGGATGCAAGTGTGGAGTGTTCAGCAGTTCGCTTAGTCAATGGCGGAGCATTATATGGCCGCGTTGAGGTTTATTACAGTGGACAATGGGGAACAGTGTGTGATAATCACTGGGATATCAATGATGCTAATGTGGTATGTCGTGAGCTGGGCTTCTCCCGAGCATCCGGGGCTCCTCGTCAAGCAAAATACGGTCAGGGGTCTGGTACTATCTGGATGGATGGCGTCAATTGTCAAGGAGAAGAAGCATCGCTACGAGAGTGTACCTATGACGCGGATACATCTGACTGCAGTCATAGCGAGGATGCGAGTGTTGAGTGTGAAGTAATGGTTCGTTTAGTCAATGGTGGCGGATCTTATGGCCGTGTTGAGGTTTATTACAGTAGGCAGTGGGGCACAGTGTGTGATAATTCCTGGGATATCAATGATGCTAATGTTGTCTGTCATCAACTGGGCTTCCGTCGTGCATCCGGAGCTCCCAGGGGAGCAAAGTATGGTCAGGGGTTTGGTACAATCTGGATGAATAGAGTCGCTTGTCAAGGAGGAGAGGCATCGCTACAGCAGTGTCCTCGTGGAAGATTAGGAACATATGACTGTAGTCATAACAAGGATGCAAGTGTGGAGTGTGAGGGAGTTCGTTTAGTCAATGGCGGAGAATTTTATGGACGTGTTGAGGTTTATCATAGTGGGCGATGGGGCACAGTGTGTGATGATGGCTGGGATATCAATGATGCTAATGTGGTGTGTCGTGAGCTGGGCTATTCTCGTGCATCCGGAGCTTCTACTGGAGCAAAGTACGGTGAGGGGTCTGGTACTATCTTGATGGATAAAGTCCGTTGTCAAGGAAGAGAGGCATTTCTTCAACAGTGTACCCATGACGTAGATACATCTGACTGTAGTCATAGCGACGATGCAAGTGTTGAGTGTGAAGTAATGGTTCGTTTAGCCAATGGCGGAGCATCTTATGGCCGTGTCGAGGTTTATTATAGTAGGGAATGGGGGACAGTGTGTGATGATCACTGGGATATCAATGATGCTAATGTGGTATGTCGTGAGCTCGGCTTCTCTCGTGCATCCGGGGCTCCGGGAAGTGCAAAATATGGTCAGGGGTCTGGTACTATCTGGATGGATGACGTCAAGTGTCACGGAGGAGAGGCATCGCTACTACTCTGTGCTCATAATGGAATGGGGAATGAGAACTGTAGTCATAGCGAGGATGCAAGTGTGGAGTGCGAGTAAAACCATTACAGAATTGTAAAGTTTTGATTGTGAGTTATCATGTAGATTTTTTTTGCAATACCAATCGACACTACTTATTTGAAACTGACACGTTTGTTATTCATAGAATAATGGTAGAAAGTTCAAAGTTGTTCGAACAAAAAATGAAATAAAGATCTCTATTTTTGTAAGAATTATATAGACTTTCTAAAAGTCCTATTTTTTTTCTGTAGCAAGTATTCAAAATTAAATAGACGTAGTTTGGCTATGTTTTGGAAAAGGCGATGCGTACAAGAACTGAGAAATAGAGAGTGACCATTGATAAAAACATTCAAATACACGCTTATTATTGTCTTCAGGTGATTCCATGTTGCCTTTAGTTCACTTAGACGATACGCGGGTAAATAAATGATTGATTGATTGATTGATTGATTGATTGGTGTTTGCATTTGAATTAATTGACGTTTCTTCTAAGCCTCGTGCTAATTTTGACGAACTTCTATCAAGCGGGAAACCCCTCACCAGGGTTCTCAGTGGAAGCCGGCAGCCAGCGGGATTCTTCCGGCTGTAAAGACCAACTTAGCCGCATGTTCTGGTTATTAAAATTTGCTCACATATAACAGTCAATTAAGACTTACAGACTGAGACGTTTGAGGAAGAAAACCGTATTTAAAACTCAGGCACATTTTCCGTAAGCTCGTTAAGTGCTTAAATGCAACACTTTGACCCCGTAAAATGCACGAAATCGCATTTTTGGCAACCTACAATTTTAAAATTTTCCCGGGGGGAACGCTCCCGTACCCCGAAGGTTGGCTAGGGCCTCGCTTTACGCCGCCTGTGATGCTTTATTGGCCGCTTGTCAAAAATTCAACGGAGGACCCTGTTATTAGGCTACTAAGCGGCCCCCTCCCATTTCCCCAAGGGTGGCCGATGAATAGGGGCTCGACAGTAAGTTTATAGGTAAATCAAAAATACAAAAGCAATTCTACGAAAAATTCTTCTTGCCATTATTATGGTCACAAGATGACTTCCACTTAATTACATGAAAAGTATGAAATTATTTTATAAGATTTAAAGGCAACTAGCCATAAAAACTGCCTATAAAAACTTCTAGAAACTGTTATTATTGTTAAATATCAAATCGCTTCCATAAAAATGAATCATTACTAATTAAATATATATCTTAAGTAATACTTAGTATAGATAAAAACAATATTTCTGTGTCTACTCGACTGAGACATAGACAGCGCCTATTTGTGTTTCTAGTTACTTTAGATGAGTTTTAGGTCTTGGGAAAAAGTTGTTACGAGGTTCCAGTATTTACTGATAATGGAATGGACTTATTTTGCCCCATCCATGTGTGGGGCATAGTAACTCCGCTTTGACATTTATACTACGAATATGCTTATAGATCATTTTCCCAATCCCATGAAATCCATTACCTAAATAACTGAAGGAAACAAAGTTCGATATATCCTTTAGATCTATCAACCCACTTTTAGTTCAGGATTTTTATCTTCACTTGGGCGCTGCCTCTTGTTGACAGTTTCGTAGAACAGCTAAGAATTTGTCCAGGATTTAACTATGTGTTTTTTTTCGATTAAACTTAGATTTCTCACCGGTAAATAGTTTCTAGTAACACCTAGCGTTATTACATTCTAGTGAAAGCTGTATTGTATGTTTTTAAGTATAGGTTTAGCCTTACAGTAAAACTTTGGTTAGCAACAGAAATTGCGTGAGAAACAATTATGATAACAATCTTTTTAGCAAGTACTTGTTAGGTTAAGATAATTGGTGTATGTGTAAGCAATTAAGTATTCGAAAACACATATAACTATCGTAAATCCTCGATTAATATAAGCCTCTCCTTCTCTAATAAGCCTCTCACTTTATAATAAGTCCCCCTTTTTCCGAGGAAGAAAATTATTAAGCCCCCGCTCTCTTTTAACCCCCCCCCCTCCCCTCTACCCTTATTCCACACAATCAAGTTCATAAATGATAGCCTGTATTTATGATGTATTTTTTTTGTATTTTTTTTTTGTATTTTTTGTACTTCGTAAATTTCAAGGTTCCCACAAGTAAACAGAAATGTTAAAAATAACTTGTATACGTATAATATCACTCAAAACTCCATATTAGACAGTCATTGCCCTGGTCCAAAACAAGAACCAGGTAAGCGTAACCCTAGTCTGTTTCTTCCTCTTTTTTGATACCAGTAATGCGTTTCGCTAGAAACAAAATAAGCTCCCCTATCTCATAAGCCCCCCTCTCAAAAGTACTTAAACTAGATAAGCTCCTCCCGAACTTAACAGAGGATTTACGGTAGTAATCGTAGAGAGAGGATTTTGAAGAAGAGAAATTGAACGTGAAACCAGTAGAGACGACTTTCCAGAGAAAAGATAAAACAATAGAAGAAAGAAAATGCAAGAGTTAAAAGTATGATTACTTAAATAAAATCTTATTGTTAAATTGTTGGCTGTCGTCGACACGGAGTACCTCGCTCAATGAGCTAGTTCCCCGAAGGGCGCGATACTTCCACGCGGTCACCTTAACAGTTTTATCAGAAAGCAAAACATTCACTGTAGGAAGGTCGAAGATATCCACAGTGCAAGGGAAAGGGTCAGGTGTTTTTGCTGTGAGTGGAGCGGCTATTTCATCTCTGGCGAGATACAACCATAGCTGTATAACACCATAGTTGACCCCCTCTTTTAGCTTTAATGGTGTTTGCAGAATACTCAGCTTTGTGTTTCAAGTACATCAAGCATTGTTTACATCTGCTTCGTGAACAATTAAAGGGAAATTACCGAGAGGATATAAAAAGCAGTTTCTTTTCTCGGATAATTGTCTTCAGCCACAACACCCACTGCTGCTAAACAACCAGACAGATCACAACGCAAAATAAATTCGTTTTATATTCCATTAACGGAAGATGATGGTATCTTAAAAACGTCCCACAGTGTGCGATCCAACTGTACAAAGCTAATTGTCGCCTCCAGCAATGAAATAAATCAATTGTCTAAACATTAAGAAAGGATTCACTCGACTATATAGACAAGGTGACTTCCAGAAAGCTGTGTGCGAGTGTCCGCTTTATTCACAGAAACATTAGTCCTACAACATAAATATATGAGTTTAAAAATCCTTTTGACACTAGCGATTTATATTTAAGCAATAGAGCACTTTTTCCGTATTTACATAGCCTCATCTAAACAGGAGGAGGGTTGGGAGAATTCGAGACAGTTATGCAAACCCGAGAGGTAGCATAACTTTCGAGAATCCTCTCAGAACCCCGAGTGTTTAGATGAGGCTATGTAGACACGGAAAAAGTGCTGTATTACTGTTATAAAACAATCCTCAAAAATACGCGTGAATCTAAAACATCACAACCGTGTTTACATACTCTCTTCTAAACACACCTATCGACCAATGAGAGCGCGCGTAGTAGCTCAGTTATTTTATAAAACATAATGTACTCCTTTCCTCTTTCTGTATTCCATAACACACGTCAGACGTGCACAATGATTCAAAGAATGAAACCCTTAAGGTCGGCACACACGGGGGGACTTGTCCCTGCGACTGGTCCCTGCAACTAGTCCCCTGAAGAGTTTACACGAAGAGGACTGGTCGCTGGGACTTGTTCCACGAACAGTTCACACGAAACGTTTCGAGGAGCAAGTCGTAGAGACTTGTCCCAAAAATTCAAAGTGGTTTGAATTCGTGGGACTAGTCGCAGGGACCAACCTTTGGTCCCTTCTGCTAGATTTTGGAGCAAAAATGGCCAGTTCACACGATGGGACTTGTCCCCGCGACTTGTTGCAGGGACTAGTCGCAGGAACTGGTCCTCTCGTGTTTGCCGACCTTTAAGACTATGTTCGCACTTGGTGTCCGAGTACGATTGTCACTGGATAGTAATGTGAACACACCTTTTTTCCAAGTTCTCGCACCAGAATTAGGGCACAGTGTCCGTTGTTTACAAAATCTCGACCCTGTCCTCGGGCACTAAGCGGGTACTTGAGTACTTCAAGTACCCAGTGTCTGAACACAACCCTATATTGTGCTGGTGTTCAGGCAACAGTGCTTGGACACCAAATGTGAACCTTTTTTTATTTTTAACATCCTGTGCGCATTTTTCATCACGGAAATGTTGTTAACTGAAAAAAAAACAAACAAAAAGAAAACCCAATAATTTAACAACAGAAGATTATTGTTTCACAGACAAATGGTACTCGATATAAATACTTACGCCGTAAACTATTGTCATCAGAATGAGAGATTTGGCTTATTATTGGCACCATCTGGTCTTCAAAAGAGTGTTTAGTAATGTAGCGTTGGAAACTAGCGCTCACCCGCTTGCATTGCCAATAGATCTTTTCACGGTTTGTGACGCCATCTTGCTCGGGGGGCAAACACAGCAAAGATTGCAATAAGCGAATGGGAAAAGTTTAAAGTTCAATGCCCATTAAGTTGAGAGTGATTGACTTTCTGATTATTTTATGATCTGATGTTTTTGGTCAAATTTGAAGAACATAGATACACTGTGAGGCGAGGAATTCACTTTTGATTTTTCATACAAATGTCACTAAATTTTCCCGCGAACTGCGAGTCGGTTTTACAGACAAATGTATGGAAAAATGACAACAAAAAGTTACTGTCGCAGTGAAATTAAAAGAAATACCCAGAAACGCTGCTTCACTTAAACTGGTTCGCATCCGCGCGTGAATTATGGGAATCCCGAACCATCGAGTTTAGATTCGAGTTCGAGTTCGAGTTGGAATTCGAGATAAAGTTTGAGAGAACTAATAAAAAATACAAATATTAAAAATAGCAAATAAAACTAACAAAAAAAAAAAAAAAAATGAAATTAGCTACACAATACAGGGCCACTTTTGAAGGTGCATAAGTTTGGCTCAGTAGTGGATAAAAGAAGCTAAAAGAACGAGGAATAATCTATTTTCGCGTCAAGTCCTAGGTCTAGTCTATATATTTAGTGGCTGGTTTGGCTCGACAGTGCATAAAAGAACGCGGAATAATCTATATATTCGTTACGTCCTAGGTATATATATTTAGTGGCTCGTTTGGCTCGTTTGGCTCGTTTTACTCGGCAGTGAATGGCAAAGGAGCAAACGAGCCAAACAAGCCGGCTCGTCTGGTGGATGATTAAAAGTGGCCCTGTATTCTGTAGTTTAGCCAAAAAATGGAGGAGGAGAGAGGTGAGGTGGTCGCAAAACCACACCCCGCCGAGATACTTGCATTTCTCGAAGGACGGCTTATCAGGGAAAAAGGCGCGGGGAAGCCCCTGACGAGCATCCCCGTCATTGAGGATGGCACAAACCAAAAATGACATGATAAGGATTACTTTTCCACAAATGTAGATGCTAACCATGAGCCAACGATCTCTCAAAGAAAGAAAAGGGTGTACATCAAAAGAAAGCAGTGTCCATCTCTGTTACGAAAGTGCAAGTGGCGTGACGCGTGACTTTAACGTTGTCCACGTCAGGTCATCTCATGTCAAATCACACATTTCCTGGATAACGATGGTATGATCTGAGGTCCTGTCGTCTATTAGGGGGAAAATTTGTTATTACTCATCCGCAGTGACAAATGGTTCCACAAATTGTTGAAAATGTATATCCCTGCTCTATATTTTGGTATGTGTGAGCAATGTTATAAATGTTGCTTAAACGTCGAAAAAATAGAATAATCAATTGTTTGTTAATTTGAGCTCATTATGCGTTAAAAAGGCACTAGTGAGGTCATAATAAAACGCCTTTTTCACCTACGTTTCCTGACAACTTTCAATTTTTTTCACGTCACGGACTATTTTCACCCGGGTTGTACATCTGCTTATTGCCGGTTTTCATGTGACGTCATTATTTTCAAAATTGAAAATTACTAATCCTACTGAAAATTTAGTTTCATCAAATGTAAGACTTTCTAATAACTTGGCGTTTTACAACGTTTAAGCTCGACAGTGTTCTTCATTTTATAACAGAGGGTGCTTTCGAATTTCCAGCTGCGTTTATGCGGCCCGAGAAGGCTCTTGCAAAGGTCAAAAGATGATTCATCGCGTAAGTTTTTGCTAACTGCAGTTGGACCGTTCTTGCTCTAGAAGAAGTATAAATATCATTGTGTCGGAGCTCTAGAGTAATAACTTTTCATTTAAATAGCAAAACTCAATGACAGATGTTTCTGTTACTTTACGGCCGGAGGGTACGAACATGACGTCTCCATACAAAGCTCTACAAATTTGGGTGTAAGAACCTCTACAAATAACGCGCGAATGAAAAACCACGTAGACCTCAATCTTGACGAGGTTGTTTATACATCAATCTTCTATCATATCCCAGATTCTCGAGTAAATTTATTGAATGGTTACGATTTTTATTTTTGATGGGGTGACAGCTCTGTGCGGTTTTTCATTCGCGCGTTATTTGGAGAAGTGTCTCATCCAAAGCCATGTTTTCCCCTCGGAGGGTGGCCGTTAAGTAACAGAAACATAGAAAATGCACTGGACACGGGCCTGAAAGTGGGCGTGCTTTTCATTGACTTTCGGAAAGCTTTTGACATTGTGAATCATACCATCCTACTAGAAAAGCAAAAAGCCATTGGTATATCAGGTGACCTGTTTTCCTGGATTGATGATTACATGTCTACACGTAAGCCAAAAGAGGAAATCTCGACGTCTACATGTGCGCTTGACTCTCTTGCTGTGGAAGTTTCGGAATCGCGTCCGTTCTAATTCTCCAGCAATTCCGTGCGACTAGCACTTGTTGTAGTTTGTCCTTCAGCTTCATTGGTGGGACTAGTGTCCTCGAGTTCCTTCAACCATTCTTTTTGACTGTGGGTCGCTCAGAGCCAACGGATCTTGTTCGATGCTGAACCTGTGGGTTCCACCAGATTTTCGCCTCTCCGGCCTCTTCAAAGACGAAAATGGGCAAGACGTTTTCTTGGGTTTTCGTCCTGATTCTTGTGATGCAAGAACCAGATCGAGAGCAGTTCGAGTGCGGCACAAATGAAATATCACACCGTAGTTCGCTTTACATGTGACAACTGGCGGTGAATTTTATTTAGAAGTGTCAACGCGCCGTAAGGGGTTAATGAGATTCAAAAATAGTTTTTCTCTTTATCGCAAAAAAGTAACAAAGCTTTTCTTACCATTCTTTTTGCAAAATATTTATCTCAGTCTTCTCAATTTGAACAGCAAAAAAAAATATTTTTCGCATTTTTCGTAAAAATTCACCTACCATGATACCTTAAGTGAACCAGAAGTTTCCACTCTAAAAACTGGCAGCACAAACAGTCTTCTGATCGACCAAGAATAGATTCTTCTGTCGTTCGAAAGGCGCGAGGGAAACAAAGCACATACGCAATGTCTTCTGGGTAGTGATTGCGCAATTTAGCCATTTTCCCACGTAGGAGACAGCCCCGTTCGCATTTTAGGACTGGGTTCGCCTACGGCAACCCAGTAATTAGAACGCTTACTTTCTCTTAGAGCGGTGTGTCGAAAAGTAATTGGTTTTGCACTTTCTACGCCACACGATTATTGGCTTAAAAAACTCGCGCCACTTTTTCATCCAATCAGAAGTACAACCAAAACCAATTGTGACGCGTTCGCACGTATTTTTCATGCTTGCAAACTTCCAAAAGTGCGAATCTCCAAAAGTGCGACTGCAAGTTTATTGTTAAATCAGGTATTTAAGGAAAAAACTTCTACGGAATAATGCTTTTGGCATTATTGTGGTTATATCAGAAAGCAAACCATTACTGTAGAAAGGTCAAAGATTTCCACAGTGTAAGGGAAAAAGTCAGGTGTTTTTGCTGTGAGTCGAGCGGCAATTTCATATCTTGGCGGAATACAATCGTTTGTAAAGTCGCTTAAGGGCCGTAAAATTACCGAGATATGAAACCAAATTTATCCAATCACAGCAAATATATCGCCTCTTGTGAAAACGTGCCGAGAAAAAGAACATCGCTTGAGGTGTTTACTTAGTAGATAGCTAGAAAGTGCGATTTATTTCAGTAGTTTTAAGCCTCATTGCTGTTTGCAACATACTTAACTTTGTGTTTGAAGTACATTAAGCATTGTTTTCTTCTGATGCGTGAGCAATTAAAAAAGGAAATCACCGAGAAGATATAAAAAGCAGTTTCTTTTTTCCGATTATTGTCTTCAACCACAACACCCACTGCTGCTAAATCACTACTCAGATCATATCCCAAAATAAATTCCTTTTATATTCCTTGAACAGAAGTCGATAGAAATTTCAAAACGTGCCAAATTGTGCGATCCGACTTCACAAAGCTAATCGTCGCTTCCAGCCATGCAATAAATCAATAATCTAAACATCATGGAAGGATTTTGAGAGCAATATACGTGTATGTCCGCTTATTGATAGAAGCCTGAGCCGCTGTAACATAACAAGATATGAATTTAGAAACTTACTGAGACTAGTGCTTCATAAAACAGTATCTGTCCCATCTGAATTCAATAACTTAGTTCAGATGTGCACAGTGGTTGGAAGAATAAAACCTTATTTCCTTTTTTCTAAATATTGATTGCATTTTTTATCAAGGAAATGCCGTTAATTGAAATTCAAATTTAATTTAAGAACAGATGTCATTAGTGTTTCACAGACAAATGTACTCAATATAAATAATCTTTAGAAGTGGAAAGATCCAATCAGACCAATATCATTTGGGGTCATTTAAAGCGATTTGCAACCGAACACCAAAGATGAAGGGAGAACAGCTTTCACGAAAAGCGGTATCAGAATGCAAAGAATACCATTTACCTGCATCGGTAACAAATCCTTTCAAAAACCACGATTTAAAATTTGCGTGGCTTGATAAGTCAATATCTTGGTTGCCTTTCCAAGCAACAGCTACATCGATAAAACAAACAAGCAACGGTTCTTTGAAAAGCGAGTTCAGCAAAGTTGGCAAAGGCGCGAGACCAGTGCTACAAAGAAATGACTCGGTGAAAAAATTAATAGCGTCCAAAACACAGGGGATACGACGCTCCTTCTCGGAGAGCTTTAAGCACAGAACTGTAGTGACTGGCTGCAGCACAAACAGTACAGCGAGGGAGGAAATCATCGAAGAAGAACGTCTTGCAGCTGTGTTTGTAAGCGGCGATGAGTACATCTACAATCCGTGCGCGCCAAGCAAGCGACGAAAAGCAATTTGCGATGAGATCGAAAAGTGCATCTTGCAAAAGGGTGCGACGTTGAGGTCTTTGAGAAGGGACCTTATAGTTGCGGTCAATTTAACGAACTGGCATCTTCTCTAGAAGGAGCAGGCGCGTACAACAATGATGCAAAAACGCTATGGCGTGGATACTGAGTAAATGATGATACGGTTTGAAGCTTTACATGTAAATGAAGGGGCGATCCATATGCATGCATATACTCTGGGTGGACAAAACTAAGCGTACAAACATTGGATAAAAAGATCTTTCTTTTCTCTCAAAGACACTCGGTTGCCGCTCTCACATAAAATATGCGCCTTTTATCAAAACGGCAACAAACGGAGTCCGTTGGCGAAGCATTGTGGACAGCGCGCCTTTGCGCCACGAGGAGCCTAAAGGTATATCAAGTAAGTATCAAAACGGTCAAAATGTCAAGACTTCGCGCCAAAAGTAAACGGCAGCATTATGGGATACATCAGTGGCTTTTATATATTTTGTTGCTAAAAGTTGGACTTTGCACTTAGATGAGTTCCGTTCAGTGACATCTTAGATGGATTTAGATAACGTGTTGTTGCCAGTCGATTTAGGTCATGTGACGATACATATGGGAGGTTACAATTGTCCTGTTTGTACATACTACAATGCAATCAGTTGCGTGTGGCAATTTGCACAATTGTAAGGTCGAATCCGTCTATTGACTGAAAATTGTAAGGAAGCAGTTATTCGTTTATATTAATGTAAATTTATATGAATATAATTATAGGTTTCACATTTAGTTTCTACTTTGTATCTATTTTGAGATCTTTTTGTTCCATAATATTTTTTCGAAAAGTATAACTTCGTTAGTAGATTGATTGAGGCCTAGCCAAACGCTCGCCAAGCCAAGACAGTATAAAACAATCCGTATACCACGCGCGAAAAAAAGCGAACTGTTGCGCAGTCCAAAACGTTGTTCCGGATAGTACTTGAGAATATTGAGATTGGTCCGATGTTTGAAGCACTGTAGCCCTTCGCTATCTCAAGTTCAAGTCGACGAGTGGAAATTCCTCAGATTGGCAAATTGGACTCGGCCTACGGAAATTACTTTCATTCTATTTGGTTAGTTACACTCAGTATACAAATTTTTCCTTTGCATATTGATGCTCTAGTTGAAAACATTGTACAACCATGACGTCTGCAGCTCATGTGTATTAACCCTTTGAATACCAAATTTTCGCCAAAAAATACCGTTTTTAACCGTTTAGTAAGGTGTTTTGGCTGCCATGACGCTAAATAAGCCTAAGTTTTGCTAAGAAAGCCTTTTTCTTTTACCACAAGGAGAGATTTTTCGAGGATTATGTACAAAATTGAGCAATATTTCAATGCTGGGCATGCACATAACCCAAAATTTGGACTTCTTTTGCCATTAACCGTTCTCAATTTTGTTTGTTGCCCCTTTCCTTTCTTTTTTTTTCTCGGCCCTTTTACTCTGGCTTCTTTTTGCGTTGCATGTTCTTTCTGGCTGCCGTGAAAAGTTGGATGTCAATTATGGGCGAAGCCTAGAAATGGACCTTGATCAATCATAGGCATAGTGGACGATTTTACCACCGTTTTTGCACCAAAACTGATAACGTTGTTTTTCGATTTGCGACGTCGGAATGTCGTCGATATCTAAACCTGACCATTGTAGGGAAAGGCCTAGCCTAGTACTACTATCTGCTTATCAAGAATATCTGATAAAATTAACACTGATGACGTCACAAGTGGTACAAAGAACTCGACATTAATTACGCATATATATATATATGCGTAATTGGGACTCAAAGGGTTAATGTGTAGTTTGACGAACTACAACGCAATGTTACTGTACCTTAATTACCTATATAAAAGAACAAAGGAAACGATTAAAGAACTAGCCAAGTTATCGCCCCCGTTTGTAGTGTAAATCATGCTGTAGAAACTAAAATAGGATATAAATATGGGTTATTGACCAAGTGTGAGGTCAAGATGGCTGGATATTGGCCAAGTTCTTTTTTTGCGAGTTTATGGACCGAGACGGAGTCGAGGTCCATAAACTCGCCAAAAAAGAACGAGGCCAATATCCAGCCATCTTGACCGAACAAGCTTGGTCAATAAAGGATTTATTATATGGCTTTCGGGAAAACTTTTCTTGCGGGACACGGCGGGTAGTCCCGAGCGGGCAAGATAGCTCCATCTTGCCCGCTCGGGTAGCCAATCACAGCGCAGGATTTGCTTCATATTGCCCGCTCGCGGAGCTAGCCATATGATAACAGAAGCATATCACCTTGATAAGCTTCTGGATATAATAGTATAGTAAGATGTAATAAGCTAACTAACTGAATCTTCCGAGTCTGTCTCTTCTACAGACGCTTTGGTTAGAGTACAAGGTCAGTAAAAGGTTAGGAAATTACAGAACGGGATATTTTAAGCGTCGCCGTGGACGACTGTTCCCTGTCTCCCCATGTCTCCTCCCCTTAGGAAACTCTACAAGGTGTTGCGACTTCCTACAACTGTACTCTGTAAGAACCAGATAAGAAATAAAAGGGTTCAAAAATGACGTTTGATGCAAAGATAATTCGCATTGAACGAGAGGGGAAGTGGACAAACGGTTTGAGCGCTCATACAGGTTCGAGCTCTGGTCAGGGCCATTGTGTGCTCGATCAAGACAACTAAATTGCGTTCATGGTGTCTTCCCCCTCCCTCCCCTCCCAAAGTGTTCAAATGGATACAGCCGCCATAGCTTTTGAAAATCGTCAAGGAGAAAACCCTGGGGACGAGGTGGCCCCTCTTTAGGATTCGACCGGGAGGTCCATCGTCTTCTCCGCCACGAGTTTCAAAATGACTGCTCGTCGGGGGAGACGCCCAGTGAAAAAAATCTGGGTCAACCTGGTGGAAAATCTTCCAAAAAGTAGACATTTGTATCACGTCACCGAAAGAGAAGAAAATGGCGGCTGGAGTCGACTTCAAATCCACCTTTAACAGGACCACGTGACTGAAAATTGCCAAAAAAAGATCACAAAAGCGCGATAAAAACACATGGAAAGACTCCAAGGTTTGAAACAAATTGATAGAATTTCAAATCCATGCAGACTGTCATGTATCGCGCTTTGCTTATCTGTGCGTGAAATGTGTTGACGCTTATTCCTGTCTACAAACGAACCCCTGTGTTGAAATGACTGGTTAGTTCTAATAGCGCGCACACACTGGCAAACTTGACTGATAGCTATTCAGTCTTGTGGTGATTAAAATGCTTTTAGGCAATCAGCTTTTCATTTGAATTAATGCAGCAGATGATATCAAAACTTTTCAAATAGCATTTTCATTCATTTTACTCACTTTATTCATTGCAAGTCGACCGCGGATATTTCAACGAGCCGACCACGAACTGTTCAATAAATTAGGAAAAAAAGCGTCTTGTTGTCGCAGCGTGACAAGTGGGAGATTTCGAAGTAATTTACACCGACCATTTTTTTCCTTGTAATTAGTTTTAATAATGACTATGTCACCGGGCGAATGCGAACAACTTGTAAATTCTGAACACTGGTTAGACGAATGGAAGTCAAGACGAAGTCGGAGGACCCAGAAAACTCACTCATGACTACTTGAAATGTTTTCATAAAACTATGGATAGAGGCATTCAATCTCGAGGAGAAAAACACCCTGACCTTAAACCTCGAAACTGCACTTCAATGAAGGGGAGACAAGACGACAGATCGGAGACTTCATCTTATGTCGTTAACAGCGAAAAATCGAGTAACGACTTGACTGAGAGAGTGGCACCATCTTCTTTCATACCGGCTAACCAAAGAAGAAAACTGTTTAACGGGAGCCTTAAGCTGTCAAAAACCAGATGGGTAAGTATGAGCCACGAAAAACCGTCTAGGAAAAACAGAGTTTTGAAGTCGGAAAAGTCCCTGGATGACGCTGCGTTTTTAAAGGAAAAGCGAGGTGGTTCGCATTATTGCGAAAGCTCTTCTGCGATTCAAGAAAGTCCAGAATTGGATACCTTGCCCGAAGAGATTTGTCTCGAGGCGTACTCTGAGACGCCACGAAGGGGAAGTATTTGTGAAGAGCTCGAAAAGGAGATCTTCCAGGGAGGAATCAGCCTGCACAAGATGCGCAAGGCAATGGTGATACAGGAAACACTTAAGGATAGATTTCTGATATGAACGTGGAGTGAAAACACGCTTTATTCTGAAAACAGTCTGTGTTCGACGCAGTGTTGAAAAACGAGGAATAGAAAATACTGCATATTTAGGCTTCTGCCACAGGGACGACCAAAGATGATGGGAAAAAACTGCGATAACGTTGTTTGCTTCTTCCACTGATAAATTTACACAAAATCTGAAACTTCTAAATTTGAAATATCTATGGCAGCTTGCATCCACATGTCAATCAATACCTTTCACTGGGTTATCTGCAGCTGATATGACGTATTCTGATTAAATAAAAGATGTGGAATAAAGGGGGTGAACTGACTTCATGTATATTCAGAAGGAAGACGATTAAGACAAATCTTTCAAGAATACTTGAACGTTTTTTCTTATCACTATGGATAAAAAAAAGCAGAGGGAGAGTTCTACGGACGAATCTGGAATGACGGAGGAATTAAAAAAAAAAAAAAAAAGAACTGATCACAAATTAATGCGACACGTTTCTCAATCACAAGACATCTGTCGCAGTTGTTTCTTTATATGTATCAACCATCGGGAAGCAAACGAGACAAGTTGCATATAATATTCAACTCTCTTCAGAAATTGTATAATTTTCCTCCCCCAAAAAGGAAACTGAGAGAATCAGAACCCTTTTTGAGCTTGATCTTGATCAGTGAAGTCAAAAAAGACACGAAAAGATTTTTTGTAGTAAATTTTCTGAACACAGACTGATTTAATTGTTCAATTTACATGAGAACGTCAGATATTAGAATTTGTGATGATCACTTGGGGATGCAGAACAAAAGAAACTCATTGATAAATGCATTCTTCGTGACTTAGAGCACTGTGATTTGGGACAAAAGTTAAATAATGCATGAAAACTTTCGTCCGTCATCAAGATAATATGTTAATTGAAGAAAATCACTACCGTAAGCGAAGATGATCATGAATAACGATTAATAAATTGAGGACAAAGCCCAGAGAAAAACTAATCGAGTGTATTGTGCGTGAGTCTCGAATCTCGACAATAAACTGATACTTCAAAGGCTTCACGTATCACGATATATCAGGAAAAACGTTGTTGCAATTAAGGCAGCGTCCACACTTGAACACGTTGCTTTAATTCTACGGCTAGGCCTATCGTCCACAATAATCCGTCACGAAAACGTTGCTTTTCGAAAACGCTCTTCCAACCCGAGGAATTTGAAAACGCTGGCTTTTTCGTTTTAGCGTGGACGGAAAACATTTTGAAAACGGAGCTGTTCGAGAGCGATGGTGTCATGATAATCACGTGATTTCCCCGGCTGACAGAGTTTTCCTCAAACAGTTTTAGGCTGAATCTGAATTTCTGGACATTTTAGCGTGAGAATGGGCCTGAGATCATGTTTAAATTGTTCATTATTCTCGTCCACAACAATGTCTCAGACACGTGAGAGTGTTCCATTGTATTCTTAACAGCGAGAAGAGAGTTCAAAATATGTCGGGCAGGGGACTATTGTTGACTAAATTCGATTTTATTTTGAGACTGCTGCGACAGTTTTGACAAACCTCCTCTGTCGAAACTAAGCAAGGAAAAGGAGGAATAATTATACATCCCTGCCATTGTTACAATTTCCTTTGTTTCAACAAATATGGGTTATTGACTAAGCTTGTTCGGTCAAGATGGCTGGATATTGGCCAAGTTCTTTTTTTGCGAGTTTATGGACCGAGACGGAGTCGAGGTCCATAAACTCGCAAAAAAGAACGAGACCAATATCCAGCCATCTTGACCGAACAAGCCTGGTCAATAAAGGATTTATTATATGGCTTTCGGGAAAATTTTTCTTGCGGGACACGGCGGGTAGTCCCGAGCGGGCAAGATAGCTCAATCTTGCCCGCTCGGGTAGCTAATCACAGCGCAGGATTTGATTCATCTTGCCCGCTCGCGGAGTTTGCCATATAGTAAGATGAATTATTGACCAGTTTGAAACAAAAAACTGAATCTGAACAAAGTGTTCTTCGTATTGTACCAGTGTTCCCAGCTATTATCTAGAGCTCAAACAAGCGAAGGTTCTAAACAAGCTTCAATTACTTAACATGTTCCGAAATGTTTGACTTCCGAAACTTAGGCTTTTGCTATGGCTATATGGATCCCCGAACCACACTGATTTGCGTAACAATTTACCGGCATCTATTTATATATTTGACTAGAAAGAAGCACTGAAAGGGTTGTCGTTACGTAGGCCGGGCCTTGACCTCGTTATGTACGCATTTATTTCCAAAGGATGTATGAACGAGCCATTCATAAAGAAGGATAGAAGTGTCGCCACACGAATTCACCACGGGTTAACACCAACCCTTCTCCCTTGCCAACAAAATTCAAGGACTGCTGTTAAAATTCTAGGACCGTTCAAGGCGATAAGCTACCTTACCTCATTTTCAAGGACACAAGGCCCGTGCTAGCCATGCACCGAAGTGATGCGCCTAAAAAATTAACTGTCACCCTGGCCATGGCTTAGACCCCGTTTCTAATCTCATTAGGCCCATTGATTGAATGTATATCTGAAATAAATTATATGAGTCAAATGAAGACAAACAGTGGAATTGAAAGTGGGACAGACCAGTTTCTAACGAATGTATTTCATGTTTTCACTAGGTGAACATTCTCTGGCGAGGCTCATAAATAACTTAAAATCTCTCGTTTGCTTCCTCTCTAAAATATCTTTCTTGATGTCTGGGTTACATTAAGGGAAATTCAAAAGTTAACTGGCATTATTGTCAAAGCTGGGACTTTGGAAGGCCTTTCACGACTTCTAGCGCTTCTTTGAAAAGTCGCAAGAACATGTCCACATTCTCCGGGTGCGAGTTGTGTCCCATGAATCCTACTCGCCATACCTGAGGAGTGAGAGAAAGCAGGTTAGTAACTACAATACCCCCTCCATTAGGAATAGCTACCTTTTGCCGACATCATACGGGGTATAATGCTTTGGCCCAGAACTCGGAAAATACGCCAGCACGGGTTTGAAGCGGTACTTGAAGATATCTCTTGGATTATTTTCGCAATCAAACTTCACAACTAGTAAAGTAGCGACCGTGGAATTTCCTCTGATACCCATACAACTGCAAGGGGTAGAAATCTGATCAAAGTAGCACTTATTGGAATAGCCTGGGCGTCAATTTGAAGGAGGGCGCTTCTTGGAATAGGAGCACTTACTGGAAGGAGGGCGCTAAATCGCATCGGTTATTTTCATAGCTAAGAATTGGTCTCAGTGCTCACTTAAGCGGCATGTGTGTAGCAGAAATGCAGAGTATGCACTGGGTAAACTGAATACTTCATATATTCTGCATCCGATCCATATATCAATCATATCTAAGTACATCACCTTTCCAACTGTAGGACCAATACCTCCTACAAGTTCAACCTTGTGCCTAGTGAATAAAAACACCACGCCTTTACCTTTTTGTTCACTTGCTCAAGAAAAAAAAAAGGAATTACCAGAAATATAGGAGGCAGCGTGGCCGAGTGGCTAGGGCGCCGGACTTGAAATCCGGAGGTCGCGGGTTCAAGTCCCGCTCTGACCACTAAGCTGGAGTTGTTTCTCGGTAGACCCTTGTTAAGCTTCTCGGTCATGCTTGTAAATAGCCAAATGGTCTGCCTCCCGCCAGTTGGGATTTTTAAGCCTATTATGTTTAGTTGATATATTTGTTTCTTTCAGTTTAAGTGGCATGCCTGTGAACTAGCTAGGTGTAGCTAAGCGCATTGACCACTACAAACAACAACATTTGAACATTTTTCGAATGAAATCCACCCACAGTGACTACTAAAAGCGACTAGTGAACGCTACATGCGGGACAGCAGTAATTTTTCATGCGACGGTAGTTCAGAAGGAAGAATGAGAGAAACCAAGTGACTTTTCCTCCCAGGTTAGTGACTTGTGAGATATTCCCAGGTATACCACGAGAAACCATTGAATAACAAGTATAAATGTATTCTGTATTTCTCTTTGAAGACACGCTTTTAAGAAAAAAAATTGTTCAAAACAATTTTCTTTATCTGTACGAAGTGTCTCATGTATGAGGTTCCTTATTAACATCCACTTAGAAAGCAGGACCTATCTGTTAAAAAAATATTGTTTCCAGAAGAATATACTTAACCAATATATATGCCAGTTCATACACGGGTTATTGCACACCTTTTCATGAGATATTGTGGGACAGCCTTCCAATCTGGTAATCCTTCAGGAATGAGAATACTTGTGACTGTTGGAAGACGTAGAGCCTATGTCACAGAGAGAAAAGAAATAGAAATTAATTCATATATGAATCAATGAAAGAAAAAAAAAAAAAAAAAAAAACAGAAAGAAAGATATGCATCACAATTAAATAAGCTAATTATGACTACCCCTACAATCGGCGACAAAATTGTTGACACATCGATCAACCCTTTTAATCCCCTATTTCGTCACTGCGATCCCTTTTTGCCCTCCTAGGTTGTCCTTTCAGCCCCCTCCCCCCCAAACAATGTTGTGTGGCAATTGCTGTGACCTTGAGCTACAAACAAGCACCATTGAATGAGCGAGCGGGGTCTTTTCCACAGTTTATTGCACGATATAAAGAGTGGTGTTATTTGGTGCACTAACAGTACTATTGAAAGACAATGTGTCATCTAATTATGTCGCCCATTGTAGCTTTTTCTTTTTCTTTTTTCTTTTTGTTTTTTTTTTGAAGACTTGACCTTTTGGAAAATCAAGTCGACTAAAAAAATGTATAATTCAATGAGAACTTTACATACCTTATCTTTAACAAACATCCTTAGTCCCATCCTTTCAATCCCAGCCCAGAGATGTTCAATAGTTTTGCGATGTCTTTTCCATGAATTCTCAAGTCCCTAATGAACAGATGTCAAAGCTGAGGTTATAAGTCACAGTGTTAATTTTACCTTTTGTACTTACTGAGGGACTTGATAATTTTGGCAAGATCTTATTAAGTTCCCCTTAGCTACTAGGTCTAGTAAAACAAGTACCAGACACCTGTTTTTGGCATTCTTGCAAACACGTTAACGACTTCAATGTTATGACCAGCTTATTATTAAGCAATAGACCACAAATTTTTATGGTTTGTAGGCTGATAAACCACGTGGGATGTTGGAAGAACGCGAGAAGAATTCTTAAATCACGAGCCGCAGGCGAGTGATTTACGATTCTTCGACTGCAATCTACAATCTGCAACATGCAATCAACCAAGCCCATAGCTTGTGCAGAGGACTTTGTGGCTGTAGTCCTTCCCACACATACAGCTGTACAACCCATGATACAAGTGAATATAAAACAGATCTTAACTTTGAACTGCGGATCCTGTGCTCTGAGGAAAGCTGGAGCAAAAAGGAACGAGCCAAGATAGTAAAATAGCAGAACAGGTACTGAATGCGTGCAGAGTAGTATTTGCAAACTAAGGCTTTGACTGTGTTGTGTGCTTATCATACTAGTACCTCCTCAGCTATCTGTGCCAGGCTTTCTCTCAAAGCATAAACCAGACTTACTGCTCCTGTGTGGTGATATCTAAACAGAAACAGTAATTAGGTTTAACACATTTAATTTATACCCAAAATTAACGATCATATGCCAATATTATAAAAGGTAGGCCTTTTGCAACAGTTGGTGAGGTGACTGATAATTTCTAAACTTTTAGCTACAGTTATATGAATTTCAGAACTGGAAAGATCACGGTTTAAATAGCCAGAGCACCAATTTTCAAACCACTGCCCTTTAGTGTAAGTTTAAGATGAAATGACGATTTAAATTATGCAAAATTAGAAGGTTTTTGTATGGAAACGAGGAGCTTTACCCTTCAGAGATCTTTTCCGCTATTAATCAATACAAAAGATAATTGCTGGCATATAACTATAGGAGATACAAAAAGGGATGAACTATTAGCAAGAGTAGGGCAATTCAGGATCTCAAACCGAAAGGCAAAGAGTTTTTGGCAGTTTGAGAACACACAAAATTACAAGCAGGATTTGTACGGAAAACCACTGGAGCATGACTGGAGGGCAAGGCGACTTCTTCCATAACAAATTCTTGTAAATTCTCTACCGTCCATAAAAACTCGCTCTGAAAGAATATAAACCTGAAAATTTGCATGTAATCTTCTTTGTCAATGTTCTTTCCATTTCTGATAACATCTTCCATTATCAGTATGTTCTTGAAAGGCACGTCATGCGACCAACTGTTGCAAAATGCCTATTATCATGAGACATGGATTAACCTGAGTAAGAAATTATATTGATTTACCTTAGAATATGAAAATTTATTATAAATAGTATGAAGTATTTCTCCTGTTTGTAATAGTCAATAAATATTGAAAACAATTAGGGATGGTCTAAAAGAGTACTGTCAATCAGTCACAGAAAACAACTGAGATCAAAAGTTTGCTGTCTACCTTCTTGGCCCACCATCACAACCCCAGTAATTCCCCAGTTCTTTTATGTCCAGGTAAAAAGATGCCACTTTGGTTTTCCGGCTGTTTACCTTAGCACTGAACAAAGCAAAAAGAAGCAACATAGGTTAAGTTCATTTCATGTTCAGCTAAAAGAAGAAGTCGGGTTTCATTCCTGATTGTGTTTCCAAGTCTCGTGAAACAGTAATGCCTAAGTTCTTCCATGTACTATATAGCCTAGGAGTTAGTTTCCTGACATATTTACTGGCAGCTGCCTGAAAGGGAAATATCTACTAGAAAGAGCGGGAAAACCTGAGAATGCAAGGAAAAGCCATATTTCTGTGCTTAAGTATTTAAATATTTAAAAAATTCAACAGTGAATAAGGCTTAATTTAATAACATAAACATTTTGATTGACAGTGGACACAGTTACGGCCTGAATCTTGCAAATCTTGTATTTCTAATTCCTGACTTTTCAATATTTGCCAAGCCAAATCTTAAATCCTCAAATCTTGAATTTTCATTATTTGGTGACACTTTGAATACTTTTCCAAATCTTCAACTTTCAATATTTAGCAGGGCAAAGCTTTAACATCCAAATCTTGAATCTTCAATATTCAGCAGACAAAATCTTGAAGTTCAAATCTTGAATTTTCAATGTTTGGCAGGCCAAGTCTTGAATTATCGAATTTTGAATTCTCACTATTTGGCAAGCCAGATCTTGAATACCCAAATCTTAAATTTTCAATGTTTGACAAGCCAGATCTCGAATATCCAAATCTTGAATATACAAATTTGACAAAGCCAGATCTTGAATAAAAAAATATATTAAATTTTCAATATTTGACAAGCCAGATCTTGAATATCCAAATCTTGAATTTTCAAAACTTGGCAAGCCAAGCCATGGGTCTTGCAAAATTGTTGACAAATTTCAAGGGTCTTGCAGTCTAATTTTTTAAAACACTTTGAAGTCTGGTCTTGAAATTTAAAAAATCCCAGGCTCACAAAGAAAAATGCTAGTTTTGCCTTCGAGCAAAGTGTAGCATTTACCATTCACCACCCCTGATAATCTGAGGATAATCTCATCATCAGGTTAACATCTACATTGTGCTGTGTTGCAGTGGTTTGGTAAAAGCATCGTTAAAGGTCTTATACTTAGTTAATATAAACTTTGAATTTGATCAGACCAGCAGAGATGCCCATGGAAATACATCATCAGGAGCACACATTACTTCAGAACACCTCTCGCTCAATCTACATGTAAGTATCTCTTTATTTCAGGCATTACTGCTCCAAGGATGACACTTACATGGCTCTGGGACTGAAAGTAATTGGTGCAATTCCAGGAGGTGCTCCAAGACACTTCTGAGAACCTGAATAGACACAGTCCAGGTCCCAGTCATCAGTGAAGAAAGGTGTTCCACCAAGGGAAGCAACAGTGTCCACAATTATTAAGCAATTATGCCTGCAATCAATAATCACATAAATAAGAAATTCTAGTAATCAGAGGAGAACTGAAAAGTAACTTACTTAGAACCTTAAGGCTTCACAAGCCAGCACTCAACTTCAGATTTTGTTGTACAGAGTTGGCAGTTGGAATGTCCATTGGTACTACCCTACTTGGAATGCCAACTCATCACAGCTTCCCATATCACAGTGATGGTAAAGCACCTTACCTAAGAAAACAACTCACAACGACTTAGGGGTCAATTGATCTAGAATCAAAGCCGGTAAAGTACCATGCACACTGTTATGCAGGCATTGTATGTGACTTCTATTAGACAGTTTCACTTACTTACTTCCTTTCATTCCATAGAGGGGTGAGGACAAATCAGGCCCTATTAGGGGTTTTTGCGATACAAGATATTTAATAGGCAGGATATGTTTGGGAAAAATTAATGGGATATGGGATATTAAGTTCAGATAAAATGGGATACTCCAATAAAAAGGGAGAAACAATGACTAAGAATGGTGTGAATACTCAACTCAACTCAACTAACATAGCAATATTTAATCGTGAGCCACTGAGGGGATGGCAAGTGTTGAATGATGACAAAAACAATGGCTAAAAGAGCTAGGCAAAACACAGATCTGTATAAAATTGCTTTTTTAATTCTAATCAACAATGATTTAGATAAACATATACAGGCAAAAACTAACGATGGATAAATCCGACGTTTCGGCGACATCTTGGCGCCATTGTCAAGGGAAACTAATTACGACCGTGTTTAAATGTACAATCAGACTCAGTTCGCGCTAAAGTCTTTGTCTAACTTATGCAAATCAGAAACTCTGAACTCTTAGTTACTCTTGAAATCGCATATTTAATTGGTTTCCCTTGACAATGGCGCCAAGATGTCGCCAAAACGTCGGATTTATCTATCGTTAGTTTTTGCCTGTATATATTTTTTAATTCTGTGATGGATAATTTGGTTTTAATAACAGATCATTTGCTTTTCATTTAGCTGGGAAGTACTCTATCAAAGGATCAGTGACACCAGGAACACAGTGCCAACAGCAGCCTAAATGATACCTTATACAGTTGGAGATCCAGACCTTGAGCTAAGGAAGTGTGGGGGGGGGGGGGGGGGGGAGGGCTTGCCCTGCTGGCTTCTCTTCCTTCTGCGATTCTTTTTTACCCAAAATAAGTGGAGGCCCTGGGCCCCCCAGGCCCCTCCCCTAGATCTGCCACTGCGATATAAGAAGGAGAACCTCAAAAACCATCATAATACTTTATCCCACAACACATACCCAGGGGTTTTATGAACGTTTTCAGCAGGAGGGCAACAGGTTTTCACAGGGGGGGGGGGGGGGGCAATATGTTCTGAACTGAACTTCTTGATAAGAAAAACTTTCCTCTGGAAAGTCAAACTAGGTGGGCAAAATCATCCGCACAGCTGGTCAATTTGCCCAGTGCCACACCTTAATGAAACCCTTGCCTACCTATAAAGCCTTTCTAAAGACTGATCTTACAAGTTTTGTTTCTTAGCTCACCTGTGGCACAAAGCTCCAATGCCATCCAGTGGCTGACATATTCCTGAGGAAGACTCACTATGAACAAGAAACAGCACTGACGGGTTGTGTTCTTTGAGACCCTTACAAAGAAAATAACAGTTTACAATGATAAATTATTAGCAAAATAGAATGAATCTTAGAAACAATTAAAATAGATTCTTAAACTCACAAATGCATTGCTACTAAGCATTGTCTCAAATAAATAAAGAAAGGGTGAAGTAAACAATACAGGTCATAATCCTGATTACTTCACATATTCAAAACCCACCATAAAGCCTCATTTGACTACAGTTCAACCCCTATTAAACAGCCACCCTCAGGGAAATGGATAGTGGCCACTTAAAAGGGATTGGCTGCTTAACAGAGGTAAAAAGAAAAGAAAAGCCCTAATGGAGACTTTGATTACTGACCGCCTTACAGGGGTGGCCATGTAATAGGTGGCCACTTAATATGGGTTGAAATTTTCTGTATGCAAAACTTCTGTTGCCTTTGTGCTGTTTTAACATGAGTATTTTTCATTTTTGTTACTTTCAGGGCATTTGCTTATCATAAAAGTTATTTACAATTTGTGTTTTCAGAGGAAGGATTGGCATAAAGGCTATTCATAAAGCCATATACTAAATCTCTCACCTGTTCAATTTCACCATACGTATGATATCCTCCAGGTGACTTTTCAAGTACTCTTACATCACATCCTTAAAGGTAAATTTGTACTAATACCTCAAGCAACTCTCACGCTTCTTTCAGGGTGTCTGGAAAACCCGAATAGCGAATAGCGAATAGTTGGGAATAGCGAATAGCAAATAGCAGACATAATGCGAATAGTCTTGAATAGTGGTGAACAGTTGTGAATAGTGACAAATAGATCAATAGTCACTGCTTTTGCTCAGCACTGATCAGGATTCATTGAAATTGATCGTGTGGAGCAATAGCGGTTATCCATGGATACTGATATATTTGACCAAGCACGTTCTGTGAAAAAATAATATTATACAAATGTGAGGCAAGTTGTCTGTGATTAGTTTATCAACTGAAAAGACACAAATGAGCTGCTCTGATAACTGACAACAACATTTAAGCTATATCTTGCGTTAATTAATTATCCAAATAAGCAACAAAATTTCAGTGAATTTATAATACCTTTTCTTCACAGGACTCAGGCTAAGGCTGTCCATCGGCGACATTTAGAAAACAGAAAACACAAGGATAACATAATAAAGATGTATAATTTACACTTCTGCAGCGGTAAAAACAGACGAAATTACGTTTAGAAACACCCTTTTTCCTGATAAGCATCTATGCTTTTAAGCGGGAAAATCACATCCCACATTGCTGCAAGGTTGACTACAAGGTATTGGGTACCAAATTTCTGTCATTTGTCACTATTCCCACCCCCCCCCCCCCCCCCCAGCCCATTTGCCTCTAATTACGACTATTAGTAAATATTTGTGGCTGTTTGCCACTATTCGCACTATTCAAGACTATTTGCACTATTTGCTATTTGGGACTATTCGTTATTTGTGACTATTCGCTATTTGCTATTTGGGTTTTTCCAGAAACCCCTTCTTTCATGCTCACCAAACTGCACAACTGCATCATAACTCAATGATGCATGCTGAAGTATGAACATTTGTTAATATTTTTCATATATATCTTGCAAAGCACATGCACATCCATTCATTGCACAAGGGATACTGGACAGGGCTTTAAGCCATATCTGCTGCAGAGTTTCAATGGCTTTTCATACCAATTGTGAACAAAATTATACAAGACAATGTGGTTGAAATTTGCTATTGTTTGAAATATTTCAAACCAATTTAGTTTTTACAAGTGTTTGATAGTGCAGCCATATTTTCCTATGCAAGCCTGCTAGCTTGATCGTCTGCATCTTCCAGAATCACTGAATAGTTCAGATTGTTTCAAATTGCCTAAGAGTTTTCAAATCATGGGTTAGCTCATTTGTAGTTGCTGTGTATTTTTACAATATTGTTAATGCTTGGTTTAATATGAATAAATCGAAACAAAGGGTTCAAATGAATAAATCGAAACAAAGGGAAATAAAATTCAAGCTAGTTTTAACTTTAAAATCAAACCAAAATTTATCATACAAAATTGTAAAGATCAAAATTTAAATCTAGCATTTGCTAATTTGTTTTTGCAAAACAAAAAATAAATTTATAATAAGGTAAATTTCATCATTAAAATACGCTGTGGCTATATGACTGGCAGGCAGTCAAGGTTTTAGATATAACTAAATGACGGGCAGTGGGACTTAAAAAATTTTTATGAAGTAAAAAGGACATTCATAGAACAATGTAACAGGTGTCCCCAAGAGGCATCGAAGCCGGGATGACCGCATTGCAAGCAATACTCATGATCATTGCACCACCGATACCGACTGGGATCATTAGGAATATTTCAAGTATATATCATGTTACCCTTACCATCATTGACAGGCTAACCAGAGAGCTATTCCAACTAACCTGAGTGCTATTCAGGCTAACCGGAGTGCTCTTCAGGCTAACCGGAGTGCTTTTTAGGCAAACCCGAGTGTTTTTTACGATAACTGGAGTGCTTTTTAGGCTAACCGGTGCGCTATTTAGCCTAAACTACAAAAATGTTTTGACTGCCGGTCAATTACTCTATTTAAAACCTTGACCGGCTGCCAGTCATTTAGACTCTTCGTTACTAATAGTAAATTATAATCTAAACAAAAAGAATTTATTATGTGATTATGAAAATAATAACAACTACAAATTATTCCAAAAACTCCAATAACTCTTTTGACTCTCAAGAAAACTTATGAATTTTTTCAGAATAACTGAAACCTAACATTTTATTTTCGAGGTTTCCTAAGACACGTGTCACGATTTAATTCGTTTATGGCAGACCGTGAGCTAGCTTTTTCAAGTCTCACCTTGCCGTCCAGCAATTTCTCGAGCTCTCGAACCCCACAAGCCATTAACACACACTAGAATGCGTTCTCCTCGTTCGACAAGGTTCATGATCGAAGCTTCCATCGCCGCATGCCCTGCACCGGTGATAGCAAGTGTATATTCGTTACGAGTCTGAAACACGTACTGAAGACCGGCTTTTGTTTCGTCCATTATCTTACAAAACTCTGGGTGCAGATGCCCTAACAGTGGCATAGCAGATGCATTGTAAGTCCTCATCGATGGATTTGCCGGGCCAGGCCCTAAGAGAAGCACATTTGGTACAGACAGGGGTACAAGCATCTGTTGTGGTACGGATATTTTTGTCTTCCATTCCGCCATCTTGGCTTCGTGGATTACGCAATAGCATTTGGAACGAGGAGGAATGGGTACTTCTGTCCTGTCTGGGGGCCTTGGCACGAGGAAATTTTAAAGCTCTTGTAAAGGGAAAAACATGAGATATGGATTGATTGGCTAGATTCTTGGACTTGAAAAGAAGCGACTGTTTGATTTATTCGATTACAGCACCTACAGAGCTCAAGCCACATACTCAAAAAGAGAACAGAATTCTGACCGGAACTGACATTTGCATTTTCGCTATAAGGTACTTTTTTTTTTTTTACTGTAAATTCTCCGTGCAAGCAACTTTTAGATCTCTTGAAGGTCTGTTGGTGATTTGGTCGAGCGGCTTTAGTTACAAATCAATTAGAGGGTATTCTCGGGAGGGAAAACAGCGTTAAAGATCTTATTTTATAGTCCAAGCATGTAGCGCGCCTAGGGCGGATCCAGGATTTGATGAAGGGGGGTTCGGAGAATTTTCCGTCGAAGGTGGACCCTTCTAAGGGGTCCGAGGCATGCTTCACTCCCCCCCCCCCTCCCCCCGCCAAGACTTATTTAGGTTCTCGGAATCCTAATTTAAAGCGTGTTGACGGATGACTGTGGTTGTTTAATATCTTTGAAATCATCTCTGTTTTGAGCTACGCTTATAAATTAGATATTTGCAATAATGCTTACCCTCCTGATGACGTAGGAACTAGCCGACCGAAAAAAGCGATTAATTCGCTGCTGCCTTTTTGACACAACTCACGGACCTCAAATTAAACCCTGAATCCTAAGAGAAAAGTGGTTTTCCTTGGGCTTTCGTGCGCCGCTGGCAATCGAAATCTTTGTGAACGATTACACAACACAATGGTGAGCTGATTAACAAAGAGGCTCAGCTTCTGGCCTAAGCTACGGCGCTTAACATGTGACATCTGTCGATAGAAAAACTGTCACTTTTGGCGCCATGTAGAATTTGACAGAAGCATGAATCACGTGTTATTTTACCAAATAGACAAATAAAAAAAGAAAGTGCTTAAATAAAACGGATTTTAGGCATTTAAAACCAGGAAAAGACTCAATATGATTTTCACGCTTTTCAAGCTAGTCCTTTTTTCAGAAGATAAAATATTTGTTAGCGATGTTTGCCCACAAAGGTTCTCGTCAGAAACGGCGCGTATTTAAGCAATCTTTCATCTCATTTAGGGGGTTCGACCGAACCACCCCTGGATCCGACCCAGCGCGCCAATCAATCACATATATTTCTCCGAAGGGACTGTTTTTAGCGGGCTCTAACTCTGCCGGCTAAAAGAGACAGGTTTTCGGTGCGGAGCGGGGTGGGGGGGGGGGGGGGGGGGAAAGAATGATTTTTTTTCCGCTCTTGGGTAAAGCTAACGAACAACCACTAGATGTACAGTGCTCAAAGAGCCCAGTTTTCTCTACTTCACCACCCTCGACACCCTCGCCACTCTCCACCCACGTCACTCTAGCATTGCCATCCTCGTAAAAGTGGAGAGGGCGGCAATGGTGACCAAGGTTAAAAGGGTGGCCGGTGGCAAGGGTGGGTTTCAAGGGTTCGGAGGATCTTGGCTAGCTTGGCCGTGAGATGTCAAATGTTGTACTCAGTCTTATAAAACTCTCTCAGGTACGGAGGTAAGAGAAATTAAAAAGCCTTCCAATTGCTGGTCGCGAGTCTCTTCTTTCATCATCAGTAACAGGGGTTTAAGGTCACTCCTCAGTATTGCATTGCGCATCCCTACTTGCGCATAATTTCACGCGTAATTAGCGCGCGCGCATTAAAAATTGGCGGCTTTTTCTTTACGGCTGGACCTCGCCAGAGAGGTAAATCGTCATTTTCTCGCAAACGAGTATGGTGACCTATCATTTTTTTTCTGTTATTTTGAATTGAGTAATAAATTTCTCTGTGTAAAATAAATATGGACCAATTCTCAGTGTAGAACAAAAAACAATCGTCGGAAACGTGAATTTAGCAAGCAGTTGTGACAACATGGTGCTATTATAAGGATTTATTGGGTATAAACAAGGTGCTGTTGCTCCTAAATGAACATGGGGACCTTTCATTTTTATTTCAAAATTTAAGTTCCTATAAGATACACAATCAATAGGCAAAGTTTCACAACTGAAAATCTCAGTGCAGGTTCTATTTCAGTGGAATGACCTTAAAGAGTATTACCGGCAGCGAGGGTCGGGAATTCCACGTTATTGTGTGCGGAAACACTTTTACGCTACTTTAACGGAAATGTGGCGGATTTTAGCGCCACCTTTAGTATATGAAAGCAACGATCATCCATTTTAAGTTGATTCTGAAAGCTAAGATCAAGCGCAGGACGGTAGCTAACCGAGGCACTTGCCACGGTAAACATTTTGAAGTCATTATCCTGCAAGAGGCTCTGTTTCAGTTAAAAAAAAAAAAAGATTTGAAAAAAAAAAATTGTGACAGTGGCGAGGTAACCATCCAAGAGTATGCATACTATGCGAAGGGAAGCTGTCTAACTGATCGGACAACTCGTCCTCAAACCCGTATTCTTCCGGCGGTCAAAAGCCGAACGCCACGCAAATTGTAGGTTCGATATAAATACAAGGAGTTTTTATTTAAGAATAGAAAACATGCACCGTGTTTCTATCGAGTTTTAGTATAAATCTACTAGCGTTCTACATATCACGAACGCCGTTCGCTGATTGGCTACGCTACTCACTATCTATTCTGTGATAGATAGTGAGTAGCCTAGCAATGAACGCTTGTTAACGAACTGGCGGCCGCGTCTTTGTGCGTTTGAAGTTTCTGTGATGAGGATTTAGATAAAGTTTTGAGCGACTGGTAGATTTATACTAAAACAATTACATTGTATTCGCTCTTGATAGTTGACTTGGGCTGCACCCTCGTCAACTATCACGCGATAGAAATCGAGATCAGTGCATGTTTAATAGAAATACGATTTTAAACATAGCAGCGTGCGTATTTTCTTTGGGCTATTTTCTAAATAAGTATACAGAGCGAGCTCTATGACTCAGGTGTTAAGAACACTTACACACATCAAACACTCAAACTTTATTTGCAACTTACAGAACACTGAAATTTTCAGAGTGAACATGTTGAGTTTAAATAAGAATACCATCTATTTCCTTACCAAGGTTAATCTTACTTGTGATATAAAATAACCTTCACCTTGTTACTAAATGGATGGCGAAGCTATGATACTCGAAGTAACTTCTAAATAGTCCTCGCGACGCTTAGAATAACATGTCCAAAATTGAAAACATCACGAAATCCCAAATATTTACCAACAAAAAACGCCTGACCCGAAAGTAATTCTCAAGGCTTTCATATAAATTCTCAATTACTTGGGTTTATATCTACAGACTTAAGAATTAGAACCGCTATCTAAAATTTACAGCATATAAAACAAGAACAAATCAAAAGTACTGCTTAAAAGCTTTCGTTTGAATGCCTCCATATGTACTATGGTTTAATTCATAGCCTCAAAAGTTAGCACCACCCCGTGCGACGTAACAAAAAGTACCACAAGAACGTTAACATCTGAATGGCTTTCTCTTAAACGGTTTCTTTTTAGAATTTTATCGTCAAACTTCAGGAAAATTAAAACGAACCTTTGCAGTCGCAAAAACCACTCTGAGTTCAAGGCCACGCAGGCATTTTTCCCTCTCAAAGTGTGGCAGGTTTATTATTTTAGTTTCAAAATTCAATACCGTTCTTATTTTACAATATAAATGACTGTAAATCACGTAAGAAGAATTCTAAAACCTATTGTTTACGTGAACCCTTTTTTATTCTACACATTTTATTCCACAAATCTAAAAGTGTTTTCTCAATTTCCACCATCCATTCGTATTCAATTAGCCAGATTAATTCCTTCTTCTAGATGAAATCAACTGAAGTGAAATTTCTAGTCCGCTACTAAACCATCCAAAACAGTTGCATTAATTTCCGCTATTTAAATTGCCTTTAGAGGCCAAATGTTCTATTTTACACCAGTGACGATTCAGTCACATTTTCGAAGCCGGAACTTTAGGAACGGCGTTGGACATCTTCTATTGCCTCTTTGAAAAGACGCAAGAACGTGTCCACATTTTCGGTGTACGAGTTATGTCCCATGAATCCTACACGCCACACCTAAAGAATCAAAGGAAACGGTTTGGTTAAAGTTTAATACCTCCAGATTATTATATGGTTGTGTCTCACAAGGACGGAAAACTACCGAATTCACATGTTTTTTGGCTGAAATCGACAATTACCGCGGTCTTGATTTTCCCATTTAGACCGACATCTAGACTGGTTTACATTTTGCGGTGAAAAAGTTGCAAACTAAGATATAACAATATTGACTAATTTCTTCTAAAAATATTAAAGGAAGTGCCAAATAGCCCGGTGAGAAAAAAAGTAAAGAGGATGCGCAACTTTGGCAGATTTTGGTTTTAATAACTTTGCGTATTTTTACCGTTGAACCTAATATAAATGGAAACTTTAAGGTGCCGACTTACCTTTCCAACTGTAGGGCCCATACCACCAACAATTTCTAGCTTGTACCTAAAAGGCAAATAGACACAAACCACCTCTTTAACAAGGACTAAACTCAATTCATAAATATGAAGTGTACTGTTAAGTTATTGAAGTACAAAAAGAAAAAGAAAGAAAAAAAAAAAAACACCTCATTTTCTGCGATTCTCTACGCGATCCACTTATACTATAATGTAAGAAGGGGTACATACTGGATAGCGGTAATTTTAGTTTAATTTTTCACGTGCTTTAGGGAGCTTTAAGGGCGAACGGCAAGCAAAGTTTGGAAAGCGATCGAGGTGAGTAGCATTTACTTTTTTTTCGGTGGGGTGGGTGGGGGGGGGGGGGGGGAATACTGTGCGTATATACAGTAGAATCCTGATTTCTCGAACCCTCATTTTTTTGAACCTCCCAATAACTTGAACCAAAAGTCTTTCCCTCTCCTCAGTCAAACACTGTAATTTTACCCCCACTTTCTCGAGCTCTCCGATTTTTGGAATTAATTTTCGTTTTCCTTGGAGGTTCGAAAAATCGGGATTCCACTGTAATCAAAACAGCATGCATCTCATTGAATAACCTTAAGCTTATACTAGCAGTTTATGAGTTAAGCTTATGTCTCTATGATCTACCAAGGAAGGTGTTTATTTTACACATAGTTTATCTTGCTCACTTTTTCATAAGATATTCTGGGACAGCTTTCCAATCTGGAAATCCTTCCGGGATTTTAACACTTGTTACTGTTGGAAGACGATGAGCCTATAAAATAGGGAATTGATTAGAATTTGACAACAATTTAATAAAAAAAATATCTATGAGATTATCCATCCAATAACTATTCGAAATATGTCTTTGGGTAGTTTCAGTAAACATCCATGCCTCCCCCACCAAAGAGATTTTTTCCAACAGCCCCCCACCCCTCTGGAAATTCCAATTAAACTTAATACATGTCTTTAAATTTTCTGGTCTTAGAGAAGCCCCCATCCCCCAGGAAATTATAATCCCTTCTGTGGGGGGAGTATGGATATTTTCTGGTGCTGCACATTATGAATTACCATAAATCCTCGAATTAAGTCCCCCCCCCCCCTCGAATAAGTGCCCCTCCTATTGGCCAAAATTTAAAACAAGCACCCCCTCCCTTCCCCCCCCCCCCCCATTTTGTGGACGAGTAATGAGACAACAGAGGATGTATAGTTTTCGTCATGTGGTATTAGATTTGTACATTGTTTCAGTTTGTGAACATGTTTAGTGAACATGTTGAACTTTAGGATCAGCTTTTTATGTGAATAAACAGCTTATGTTGGTGTTCACACGTAGGTGAGGTATTAGTAAGCACCCCCCTGAATAAGTACCCCCCCTCGAATAAGCGCCCCCCCCCGTCTTCTCCTAAATTTGAATTAAGCGCCCTGAGGAAGCGTACCCCTCAAGATTACATTAGTGAATTGATTATTTGAATATTGAACCTGCTAGTCAGTTCAAGAATGAAATAATGAATTGATTATTGGAAAATTGAACTCACTAGTCGTTCCAAGAATACAGCTAATGGGTTTAATGTTCAAAAAATCAATTCAATATTTATTTTTGAAATGACTAGTAAGTTCAATATTCAAATACAGTGAAACTCCACTCCACGGACACCCGCTTAATAAGGACACTCCCTTATGATGGACAGTTTACAGTTTTCTCTGTCCTGACAACTAAAATGGTCATATATTTTCTCTTAAATTAGCCCACTTAATCCGGATAATGCAGACACCACTGCATGTCCCTTTGCTGTCCATATTACCGGAGTTCCACTGTAATAAATTCATTATTGAATTCTTGAAACGATTAGCAGGTTCAATATTCAAATAATCAATTCATTAAATGTAATCTTGAGGGGCACACTTCACTTGGTTTGACCACAACCTTGAAAGACTTTGAGAAAGTCTTAGATTAACCAATTGCCACCCTTACTAATTAAAAAGAAAGAAATGTCGAAGCATTTTTACCTTATCTTTAACAAACATCTCCAGTCCCATCTTCTCAAGTCCAGCCCAGAGATGTTCAATGGTGTCATGATGTCTTTTCCAAGAATTCTCAAGTCCCTAATAAGAAGCAAAAACACTTAATATTAACAAATAGTTTGTATAATAATTCTCACTGACAATTTCACAACTGCATCGGGTATTTTTTATCCAATGTATGTTTTAATCAATTGATGAGGTTAATTGAGTGCAAATAATTCAATCAGAACTGAAACTTTAAAAAACAAAACATTGATTTAAAGTATTTATTGTTAAGCTTGGTTTTGTTATAAACATTAAGGCAAGAAGACATCTCTTGTCCTGACTGAGTGGCTATCTGAAACATGCCAATTAAATTTCACACACTGCAAGTCCTGAACATCAATTCTGTACCTCTTCTGCAAGCAAAGCCAGGCTTTCTCTCAGTGCATAAACCAGATTAATTGCTGCAGTATGGTGGTACCTAAACACAAACAGCAAAACGGAAATAAAAAGTTAAAAACTTACCAAAGATACCTAACCAAATGTAAAAAATTGCTAAAAATGTCTCACCTTCTTGGGTCCTCATCACAGCCCCAGTAGTTCCCTAGTTCAATCATGTCCAAGTAAAATGATGGTACTTTAGTTCTCCGGCTGTTTATCTTAGCCCTAGAAGTGTTAACGCAGCAAAGTTAAGGACATTCACTTTAATTGTTTCTGCACATCCTTACTGCGCACGCAAATTCGCACCCCACATCATGCATGAGCAAGTACACTAAGTTCTGAAATGAACCATGATACGGCAGATGGCCATTGCTATATAGCTAATGCCTGGATTTAATGATCTTGGACGTTCAGTAACCCTTATTTTCCTTTCCAGAAACAGATTTTATTTACAACTATCTCCACATTGTCCATGAATGAACAAAAAAAATCACTGTGGGAAGTTAAAAAAATTTCAAGATTTCTGTCCACAGGACATTGAATCCTGCCATCTTGCAACTGCAAGGAGCCTGAAGCTACATGTATGGTCGCTAAATGCGAATGTGTTCTTTAAGGAACCTCACCAGTTGACTAAATTCACTTAATAGGTCCACTTGAACAATATTTAGCAGAGAACATTTCACTTCAAAGTTCCAATTACACTACTTTTGGGCTTACAGACACTGTGGCCTTATTCGTTAATGAAACCAAAGTTTTTCAGATTTAGGATGTTCTTCCAGGCATGTTCTCTCCAAAACAAAGTCGGTGACCCCCCATTTTCTTACATTTCATTTTCTGACATAAATAACTCACCATCTTACAGTGGTAAAAGTCTAAGAAAAAAATCAAAGTTGGAAAATTTTCGCACGTACGTCCTTATAAATCTTCACTTGGCTCCCTTGGCTCCCTTATAATTTAACCCGCTGACTTAGATGCTAACCATTGGGGCAATGCTTTGCAGATCATTCCTAATATCCCTTCTTTTTAGATTGTGAACTCTCGGCCAGCTTTATTCATGAGGCTTTGCAGGATGATTTTTGCCAAGAGATAAGATCATGAGATTTACAATTTAGCTACATGTAAATCTTAGTGACTCTCATTCAAAATAACTGAGATAATAATTGGAGATGTGTATACCTGGTGACCCAGATAATTTAGTTGTGGCCGTTAAAGCAGCAGACTAGAATTCTTACCAAGGCAATAACAGAAAAAGATGCATCTTATATTGAATACAGATTTATTTTTTTTCTCAATGCCTGGCCACTGTCAGGAACTCAAAAGAGATATCAAATAAATTCAAAGTTTTTACCAAGGTAAGTGCCTCTGTTAGCCTGTTACTAGCTATAGCTATGGCCCTGTTATACTCACATGGCTCTGGGGCTGAATGTAATTGGTGCGATTCCAGGAGGTGAGCCAAGACACTTTTGGGAGCCTGAGTAGACACAGTCCAGGTCCCAGTCATCAGTGAGGAAAGGTGTTCCACCAAGGGAAGCAACAGTGTCCACAATTATTAAGCAATTATGCCTGTAATTGAGAAAATTTTAAGTTGAATCCTTACAAAGAAAACTGAACAACCAAATTAAAAGTTATGACCAAGGGTACATGACCATACTAACTGATAAAATTTTAATTTTTTTCATTCTTAATCTCTAAATTTAGCTTTCATCTTAACTTAGAAGTCTAAACTGGCAGGAGATTCCCTCTCAGTTAGAAATTTAATTATGACAGTGAAATGTTTATTCAAAAAGTTACAATTCATAAATATAATTGCTGTCAATTTTTCCTCATTACACTCACTTGTGGCATAAAGCTCCAAGGTCATCCATTGGTTGACATATTCCTGAAGAAGACTCACTGTGAACGATGAAAAGCACTGATGGCTTGTGTTCTTTGAGACCCTTAAAAAAAATAAAATATAATGTTAATAACTAATCAAAACTTAAATAATGAATAAATGAATGTATGACTGGGTAGTAAATCAAGTGGTGGTGAATGGTTCCCATTAAGTTCCCTGGAAATTTTGCCGCAGATCTCAAAAATCTTGGTTTCCTTTCTGATGAGTCTGAAGGCATTGTTTTTCTGTGTTTTTTTTTCAGTCTCTGAGTCTAAGATCATCATTTAGTTAAGTGTCACTCACAGATTTTAAAATAAGTGTGTTGGTATCTTGTTTTGCCAACTGTCACCATTGATCAATCAAAATTAACATTAACAAGTCATAAATTCTTTAGAAGTTTTAAAACATTTTAGGTTAGATCTGGCTCTGCTTTCAATGAAAAAGAAACTAATAGACAGGAAATTTCTTATTCTATTAATATTATTGAAAGTTGCTAAAAATCATCAGCATTCGGATGAACTGTTTGACCAATTGTATCGATTTTGCTAACTGATCTGGATCATGCAGAAAACTGAAAAATAGTCAAAAAAATGAAATTTCACCTGTTCAATTTCATCACGAGTGTAGTATTCTCCAGGTGACTTTTCAAGGACTCGTACATCACATCCTTTTGAAGGAAACACATGTTGCACCAAATTAAAAACATTGATCATTCATGGCAGAAGTGATTTACTATGAATGCCCAAAAACTTGCAATGTGTTGTTTTGGAAAAAATCCATACCCCCTCCCTTAAATTAGGGCTTTTTGCTTTGAGCCCCTCATCCATCTGAAAATCCCAGTTTTGATTCATACTTTTGTTTGAAAATTTCTAACAACCCTCCTTGGGATGGGTATGGATATTTTCTGGAACCATACATTTAAAAGCAAATGCTGTTTATAGATTCCCAGTTAGTTTCTTTCTTTTTAAACTGTAACCCTTAAAAAGTTTGTTTATAAAAAAAAAAAGGAAACAAAAGACTGCCTACTGCATATCTTAATTTTGTTTTCAGTCAGAAAAATAATGAACTCTTCTCATCAGCCAACCTTGTTTATGGTCTGATTATGTGAAAGATAATAAAATTATTACAAATAATTCTCAAAAATTATGAAATAATAATGGCTCTGGCAAAAAAACAGTTGTTGTTATTAAATAAAGTATTTGACAAAAGTTTCTGAGAAAGTTTGGTGTTACCATAGAAATGCAATGGAGATCCCCTTCACCCACGGATGTAGGGTAGGAGGGAAACTTGATTGCTTTATAACGATTTATCATTAACTGTGCAGTTTATAATCTCTCCGTGGGGCGCTTGTTGATGTTTCGCTAGGCTGAGAGCGCTCGTCCCATCGAATGTACTAAACGTGAAACGTGTCATCGCTAGTAGTGCAATAGGAATCTGACAGTGGAGAGGACTTCAGGATGTAGTGTACGATGTTATGTATAGTACAAAGTTCGAAAGAAAAAGAAACTTTGGATAATTTCCATTGTAATTGTTTGCGCATCAGGAAATGTGTATTCAGGTTGGGGAGATCGCGCGCCAAAGTATCCAGACTACGGGATGACGCTAGTGTGTAAATTTGGCACGTTGACAGCCATTCATGAGCAATCTTTAAAATTTAGAAGAAATATGCAAGGACTTCACAGAATATCATGGATGAATTCACGTTAAAAGTGACATTTTCATGCTGATTTCTGATTCTTACCTTGCCGCTCGGCAATTTCGCGAGCCCTCGAACCCCACATTCCATTAACACACACTAGAATGCGTTCTCCTCGTTCGACAAGGTTCATGATCGAAGCTTCCATCGCCGCATGTCCCGCTCCAGTGATAGCGAGAGTGTAGTCGTTATTCGTCTGAAACACGTACTTCAGACCTGCTTTCGTTTCGTCCATTATGTGATGAAAATCCGCCTGCAGATGGCCCAGAAGCGACATCGCAGAAGCGTTGTATATCCTCATCGATGGATTCGACGGGCCAGGCCCAAAAAGAAGCTTCGTGGGCACTGTCAGAGGCACCAGCAATTCTTCCGGTGGTGGAACTTTTGGCTTCCATTCCTCTGCCAACTTGGCTGTGGCTGTCGAAAGCGCCCTTAATTCGAATCGGAGAGGCCCTCGAGCCGCAACTCCAAAGAGTCTAGCAAATTTCGTAAGGCTCATTTTTCTGCACTTCGTATATTTCGTTCTACGTGTACAACTCCGAGTAGTAGTATCCAAATAGAGAAAATACCGGTTGGACTGTTTATAAACAGAATTAACACGTGATCAACAGGGCAACAAAGGCAGCAGTTTGCATCATAACAAACCAGACGAACGGGTTTTAGGATGAGAGTTTGGCACGTACAAGTTCGCAAAAAATATATTTTTCAACTTTACGTCAGCAAGCACAGTTTAATTCTCCGAGCAGATCCTAATAAAAATGGCGGCTATTTAGAGCGTAGCGAAAAATATTGGGGCGATTGTGAAGAGACCATTGGCGACATCATCGTTGTGGTCTATGTGGACTTTGCTACTGATACATCACAATAGAGGACGTGGGCGTGTTTGGAGGTGTGTTTCTACGCACGAATACAAAATTACTTCCTACTTTCAATTTCGCCCTTCCGATTCGTGTGAATCGGCAAAACTCCACTGCAAATTGTAAAAATGTGAAAGTGCATATTCCATCAACAATCCTTACACCGTGATCAAGCGACAAATTCAGTCAAGCGGAAACTTCGTACTGGTAGTTGACGTTAGTAATCCGGCGTAATGGCTCAAGACAATATTGCGCTCTCGAATAACAATGAAGTCGATCGAAAGCCCAAGTGAAATAAAATTGGCGCATTTCCGTGTGAAATTCTTTCACGCATTTCGCTGCATCATGTTGTAGTTTCCGCTTCTTTGAGGCATTAAGTGCGTCATGTCAGTCCGCGATCTACCGAAAATTCTCCCAACTTGTATTCTTTCATGTTTGGAGACGGAATTAGGCGACTTTTAGTACACTGGAATCCTTCTAATCCGAGCCACAAAGGGTTTCTTTAAATAAGAAATGATGTCCGAGCTTTTGTCCAGGCCTGAATAAAGTGGCCGTAATAACGAAGTGGCCGTATTAGATGACGAAGTGGCCGTAAGAACGAGGTTGCCGTATTAACGAGGTGGCCGTGTTAATGGGGTGGCCGTATGTAAGGGGTAGCCTTATGTATGGGATAGCCGTATGCATTGGGTAACTGTATCAACGGGTTCGCCGTATGCATGGGGTAGCCGTAAGAACGAGGTTGCCGTATTAAAGAGGTGCCCGTGTTAACGGGGTGGCCGTATGTAAGGGGTATGTATGGAGTAGCCGTATGCATGGGGTAACCGTATGAACGAGTTAGCCGTATGTATAGTGTAGCCGTAAAAACGGGGTAGCTGTATGAAAGGGGTAGCCTTATGCATGGGGTGGCCATACTATACTGGTGTTTTTCTTGTCATGACCATGAATTGTAGTGTAGCAAGCCTCATTCGGTCTGCCAGCAGACCAAATGACCAGATTAACGGGGTTCCAGAGTACTAAAAGTCGCCTAATTCCGTCCCCAAACATGTAAGAATACAACTGGGGAGAATTTGATTGAACTCAATTATTATTATTATTATTATTATTTATTATTATTATTATTCATTATTATTATTATTAATTATTATTATCATTACTATTATTATTATTATTATTATTATTATTATTGTTAGTATTATTATTATGAGTGAAGAGAAAAAAGAAATTGAAACCAAGCCAGGTCATCTGCAGCTACAGTGTTTTACATGTTTATTAAGTGATAATACTGATCTGTGATTACATGTACAACAAAAGTGCAAAATGTGATACCCCTGAGTGAGATCCCCTAACTGGAAATGCAAAATTGTCAAAAGCCCACTCTCATTCCCAGAGCCGCCAGACCCTCTTAGTTGACGGGGGCCTTGGCACAAGGAAATTGATTGCTAAATTCTTGGACTAATGTTTTCATTTATTCAGGAAAAAAACCAAAACAGATTTTTACTGATTCAGAAAAAAGAGATTGTCACTAATTTGCCACTTGTTTGCTTCCAGAAAGTGTCCACTGGTTGATCTCTAAATTAAACCATTCAATAATTACAACAACTACAGACCTTACGGAAGTTTATAACTGGCTTACAGAAAGACTTCTTAGTTAAAACAACACTAACAAAACATCTGAATACCACTTCCTGCCAGTAATTCTGTTTTAAGTTCTCTACTGTTAAAATCTGTTAACGTCTTTAGGTGCACTAACTGAATAGTCTGAGTTAAAGATACACGTTCAAAAAGCTTCAAGAAAACAAAAATCCATAATCAACACACACAGGTCGGCAAAAGGTTGTTTACATTTTTGTACAATTCGCCGCAAAATTTCCAGAAATTTAGTAGGGAATTTCCATTCAAAAAGAGTATCTTCTATTTTCCACCAAAGAACTCACCATTGTGGTTAAGCCATGAAATTTGGCACAGCCTGAGAAGTCAAAAGGAGTTAGAACTAATGCAAAAGGTGCATAGCAGGTAACAAAAATGCAAACTTACATTGGTAATAGCTGAGCAAACAAACAGGACCACCTTTTCAGAAGTTTCTTCGCTCACATAATAAAAGTTGTGTTTCGTTTGCATCATATCCCAACTGGAATATTTTACAGAATTTTTTGATAAATCAAGAATAACCCAAAATCCCTGTGCACTGTCTAATAGTCTGAAGTAATGCCTTTCTTATATTTAACACTAGTTTGATGTGTGCTAGACAGTGTATTTAAATCAATTCTTGATTGGAGTAACATCAATGAAGATGCTACTGCTTACACATGATGCTGAAATTAGAAGTTCTTGACCAGCTTCTACAGTTACTTCCTCTTTCAACACGATGACAGCTTGTCTCCAGTGCGATTCAGCGTAAGCCCCACCATGTGTTGACAGTGAGTGGTGATTGTCAAGATGTAACATAAACCAGTATGGAATAGCATGTATCCTCCCAGAATTTGTAGCTTTGACTCTTTGCTGAGAGTGAGTTTCAAGTAAGGAGAGCACCTTGTTTTCATCATCAAACTGCTCCATGAAATTCAGACTGAAAAGAGCAACATGGTCTGTGATTGCTGAGAAAGGAAGTGTTGTAAGGTCCACATCTATGTGAGTTGTTACTTGAAACTCATTGATAAACTGTGCGATGTTGAGTCCAAGTGTATTGTCTTGGCTCACAATGCGACAGTTAGCAAACAAGAAGGGCGATTCAATACACATGCAGTACAAAGTGAATCCCATAGGAATAATCTGGAAACTCTGTGGTCTCAGTAAACATCCTCGAGCAAACACAATATCTTCAACAACTTGCTGGCGAATGATTCCCGACGGTTCCACTGTGTCACTGACAAGAATATCCCACTTCCTTCCTTCTTTGGCAATTTCTTCAAGTTTACTTGGACTACTTTCAATGACTGGTGGTAGATTGTTTCCATGCAAAATGCATTTTATCCATGCAGCATTGTGAGGATTTGTCACTAGGACATGACCAGCTTTGCCTCGAGAAGCAAAAAGAGAAGACAGAGCGGGACCGTAGGTGATGTCAATAATGTTACCGGTAGGTTTCCCGCTGGCGTTGTCATTATTAGCAGATGCATGTAGACCAGGTGTCACAGACTTCACAGCTCTACAGATAACTTCATCATAGAGGTCATTAAAGGCATTGTCATTCAGTCTTCGCATGTAAGAAGGTGGAATGATTATAACTTCACTGTTACGCTCATTGTTTTTAGTCAAAGAGCTGTTCCTTGTGGAGGCAATTTCTTTGTGTGCTAGTGTACATGTAACACTGTTACGAGATTCATTACCTGTTGTTGTTTTAATGTCACTTAAATGTAACTTCAAACATTCTTGGGAAAGTTCTCCATGAATGGACATCAAGTCTCCCATTGAAACTTCCAGTTTACCAGACAAATTTCCAGCACTTGAGTAAACAGGGAAAATTGCCTGCTCCCAACAGAGAGAGTCATCATTGGGGCCAGTGGAAAGAGTAATTTCTTCATCCAGTCGCAAATCAAACCATGCTGATATAGCATCCACCCGACCATTACAGGTTGCAGGGATTTCAAAACTTATGTTTCTCTCCTTATTCAAGCTACTTGGATTGTTGAAATCATACTCTGTAACTTTGAAAGGGCATGACAGAGCTTTGAAACCACCTCTAAGCCTGTTCAAGCATTCTGTGTTGTACGGTTCCAACTGATCTAGAATACTTCCAGACGATGCCGTTTCTGACTTTTGTGCCATTAGTTCTGCTCCTATGCTACACTCAGGAAACATGTTCATTCCATTAATTATTGGTTTGCTCCTGGTTTGATGTCTGATGTCATAACACATAATTGCCATAGCATAAACAACTGCACCACCTGGTATGACCTTTGAAACAGGCTTTGCATTTGAGTGGTGCAAGTCATCTGTGGAAGGCATAAGCAGGTTAGCCCAGGCATGTTCCACAGTGGCAAGAATTCCTTCACCGAGAAGTCCACAATCTAATGTCTCGGTTACTACAAGAGAAACCTGCTGTGGAATATCGTCACCTACTTTCATCTCAGTTGATTTCTTGTGTATGGTGTGGACTAACTTCTCCATTTTATTTGCTTTCAACACATCCAGACCCATTTCATACATGGTCTTAGACATTTCACAAGCATAGACCTCTTTTGCCCCGCTCTGAACAGCAAACATACTTAAAATTCCAGTGCCGCTTCCAATGTCTAAAACGACATCGTGCCCTTGGCTTATGGCCTTAGCAATTGCCTGCTTGTAAGCCAAGTTCCTTTTCTTGTCATTTAACATTCTAAAATGCCATCTCTCGACCAACAGATTTGCGACGTTTTCAAGATTTTCTTTCGCTCTGATACTCCCAGGATTGACTTGCAACGCACGTCTAAAACACGACGCAGCTTCGTCGGTGATTCCGGCCTTGATCAAGCTTGCACCCGTGTTTACGAGTATGTTTTCGCTTCGTGGGTAGAGCTTCAAGGCTTCCTGCAGGCAAACCATCAGTTTATCTAGCTCGCCATGACGTTCAAGTATATCGGTCCAGTGGCGCAAAGCGATGATGAAGTCTTCCTCTAACACTTCTTTTGAGGAAGGTTCCACATTGGCGAGAAACACCAAATGCGCCAACGCATCTCCATACCTTTCGCGTCTGAGGCAGTTCTTGGCAGCTTGAAAATGCTGAAAATAACGCGAGTTCGCTTCCATTTGAAATTTTAAAAAATATTTCGTACCATCAAGATCCTATACTTCTAAGTTATCTGGGCGAATAGCGAAGATTTCTTCCAGAGAAAATAAGAGAAAGTATGGAAGGACGTTGGAAGGAGCACATATGCCGCCATTTTTCTTTTTCTTTAGGGATGATCAGCTGCTAAACTGCGGGCTCCGTTTATGAAAGCGAGGCTAACGTGCTGCGTTGCCATGGATATTGTGTAAACTCTGAAAAAGACTCTACATTGTTTCAAAATCGTGTAAACAGAGGAAGCATTTACACCATACGACCATGTCGGCGTCGCATCCGAATCCACTTGCTTTTATTCCCGATTATGTGGAAAGAAAAGGATCTCTTTTCTTACGATCCGATCACATGGATTATGGCAGACCGACTCTTGTGTCGAACTGGTCAGTATAGAAACATTTCGTTCGATCTGTTTCGGTGGCTTGCCGTGGCCACTTGTCCTTATTGTGTTTTAGCCATAAACAGTACTCTTGATCCTGTCTTCGTAAAAGGCAAATAAAACGTTATACCTCATTTTCTTGATTCAGTTCAGTCAAAAAAGTTCATCTTCATGAAATCGTATTGTTTTTTGAGGCGGTATGTATTCCAGTGGAGTCAGACATAAATGCATGGGACGGTTCTTGCTCAACATTTAAATTCAACTACACATATACATGTAACAGTTACACTCTACTACCTAGAGTACGTATGCATTACATATTGGTGATTATTTACACATCGATAGGAGCTAGCAAAGTTTATTGTGGTCAAATGAATTCAACACAAACTCAAAATAAGTACTCTAGCCACTTGCAAAGCAAGTACAGCCGTGTGCATTACTCCCTCCAGGCATGATTTTCTATACTTAATTCATCAACTCTATTAAAGTATTTAGTTAACCAAGGAGAACTTAACAACCGGGTGAAAGAAATTTAACATTTCTTATGTCCTGTAGGCATCAAGCTAGGGAAGCTGAACCCAAAGACTATGACATCAAAGATTATCAACCTCAAAAGAGAAATCTCCATAATTCTACATACCATCGCATTGGAAATGTTACAGACGGGGTAAGTTCAAAGAACATAACTAGTTTTTAATGAAATAAATTGCTGCTCAGAATTGATATATGTCTATCCTTTGCCACCTTCTCGACACTCAGTGGCCTAATAGTAGAGCCTGTTCCAAGCTTGTCAGGTCAATGGGGAACATCAAAAAAGTGGGCAGGCAAAAGAAAAGTGAAGTGTCTGCAGTAAGTGACTTGGTAATCGAGTTTCAATAATTATTCACTCCTGGTTTGCATGTTAATGAGAAGCTAAATGTAAGTCACACTGCTGCTTGAACAGGCATCAGTTTAGGCTCACTAGTGGAGACAGCTCATATGTGGCATCCACAATCCAGCAAATACATGATGGGGAAATGTATATCAGTATACCAGCAACTAGATTCTGCAGTACACCACGAGGGTAATGGAGAGGATTCCTTTTTGGGAAAGGTGGGAGGGAATATATGAAACATAGACAGTCATACATGTACACATACATCTGCTTCAGTGGTTTGCAGACTTTGAGGTAAACCACAGTAGGATTCAAACCCCATGCAGGTCATGTGGGCACCTTGCACAAAACAAGCAACACTTCCCTAACCCATGATTAAAAATTTTATAAATAAATTAATATTATAATTTTACTACTTTAAACATTTTAAGGATCAAAGTACATGGACATGCATGTGTGAAGCTTGTGATGAGAAAAACAATGGTGGTCAATATAATTTTTATGATAGAAATGTTCTAAGTTTTTAATTTTTTTTTTTTCTCCTCAGTCTTTACCAGATACAACCAGTCATGATCAAATGGAACAGGCAGTGAAACTTAAAAGTGATTTTGAAACAAGGGATACTAGACGACAGATGGTAGACATGACCACTTTTAATAGCGTTAACTTTCAAAGGTAAGGTGTAAAAATTGAACCATATTCAACAATATATTATGGACATCTTAGTGGCATTTCACACACTTTTTGTGAGCTCCTGTTTCTACTGCATATTGATCTAGTTTCACTATAGTGACTGTTTACTGCTTATTTCATGGATGTAAATTTCATGGATGTAATATAATTTGAGTAAGGGTGCAGTCCACTACCTACATGTAACCGCGGTGAAAGAAGTATGTACTCTTCTTCACTGCAGGAATATTGTTAATTGCCACCAAGTTTTCCAACTGGAACAATATAATTATGTCAAATCTGTTCAGAACTTACTTCCTGACGAGACTAAAAATCATTGAAATAATGCAGGTCTCAGAATCTTTGGGAACTCAATGAATAAAAGAAATTTTGATAGTCAGACAAGCTCTTGAGAGTCTTGGGCAATTTGCATAATATTCAAAATGAAGGTCTCAAAATTAAATTATCTCAACAAATCTACATGCAGGTATGTCTACACTCCTAAATATAATAGCAAAAGCTGCATGCTGAATCAAATTATATGTAAATTATATTTAAAAAAATATGTGTAAAAGTACATAGGAGTACAAAAGGTATAATTTACCAATTGTGTGCATGAACTTGTCTTAACAGAGATACCGGAGCTCCAGAGAGAGGCTTTGGTAGTGTCCTCCCCAGGCATCAACCAGACCATGGAAAGAGGTGCAGTTGTACTTTAAGTTTTGCATAAATTATGTTGCTGTCTCTCCATATCCAGCAAATTAACTTATCATTTAGGCAGTTATACCCAGGACTCATGCAGTTCTAGCTGTCTGCTTTAGGTGTTTAGTTAAAGCGAAATTCAGTCAGGATCAGTGAGACAGCCATGCCCGGGTGCTAAGGGAGATGTCTGCCTTATGTGAATACATACATGTAGCTTTCTGCTTTTATTTGGTTGTTATCATTGAAAGGTTTTTGTTTCTCGAATAAACTAAGACAATCAAATAAAATGATCACCTTAAAACAAGATTATTTAACCAATCAGATATAAGTCGGTAACTAATTTATCAACTTATAAATTTAAATCCAAATATGAAGGATAAGTAATTTTATATGACGTGATAACTGATCTGGAATTCCCCCTCCAAATTATCCCTCAGGATCTCTCGGCTGAGAGGAACCACTCACATAGGTTTTAGACCCCTTAGCATTGAATGGCTTCATTCACTAAATATTAATAGTTAATATGTGTCTGGGATCTGTAGGCAGCAATATTTAAGAGAGCTTTTCTATTTATGAACTTAAGTAATTGGTTATAAATTTTAAGTATAATTACCTTGCAGGTATCTTGACACAACTTACAGAGTGGACTATGATTCCCCATATCCATATGAACAACAGAAGGTAAACAAATGAATGAATTCCTGCCAAGTAACAGCGCGCGCATGGCAAAGGCTTACAGTTGCGCGGGGGAATGTGAGCGAATAAGAAACAGCGGGAGATATTTGTCTCCAGTCCCTTTCAACTAAGAATTCCCTACTATTACATGTAACTCAGTGGTGTCCTCAGTTAAGTCAATGCTCGAATGGGCCAGAAAGCGCGTTAATCGTGTTTTAATGGGACTTGGAGACACTGAGTACCACTTTCTCCGGGTCATCAACTTGTATACCGATTCGTGTATTTTTTCCCTCGAACATCCATCCCAAAACCGGAAAAATTTATCCCAAGCATACTGAAACGCCACTCGCGAATAACAGCAATCTCGGGATTTTTGTCTTTCGTTGATGTTTGGTGTTTTGTTCTCCCCACAGACCCCTCCCCCAGAACCAGATCAGTCCGCGCTATGGCGGAGATGCCATTCCCAGTTTACGGATGTAGATGATTACAGGCGACACGGACAAAACACGTGGCATGACGAGACTGGAGTATACGCCAACTCCGCCTTACGAGATCAAGTCATAAAACCAGCAAATCCTATTCCAGAAAGACTTGCTTGAATTGTTTAGTATAATGTACTAGAGGAAGACCTTTTATTTCGAAAAACCGTCGAGTCATGTATTTTTGGCGAGTGGGACACCATAATTTCTACCGCTGTGACTTGCCAATGCCATTATTTTAGTTTAGTTTATTTGCGCTATCTCTGAATTTTTACCTACCAGATTTCGCTTGTTTTTGGGAAAATACTGAAACCTTTTCTAATCTTCCAGCCTTAGTCCTCACAATTTTAATATAAATCAATTGTATCTTATTCTGCAAGTTATTTCTTTTTACGGGATGAGCCTTTTTCATTCTCTACAGGAGTTTTTTTCTCAATCGAGTTTGAGAGGTTTAAGGGGATTACGATGCGCAGGGTTAGGCCACTCAGCCAACGAGGAAGTTCTCCGCTTCTGGGAATAGTTAGAGGGAGGGAGCCGTTAAGAAGGGTATCTCCTCCTTAATAAATGAACTGTAAGCAGTCTGTCTACATCTACTTACATGTACTTCGACTCGCCGCAATTGATTTTCCACGAAGAAAGAAAACCTGGGACCATGCATGGTACGGGCATTCAAAATAGCTAGCAACTCGGTCCTGGAGTAACTGAGATAAAGATGCGGCGGAGGTGTTTTTTTCCGATTTTTTTATGCCGTTTGACTCGTACATCTTTGGAATAAACAATAGACTGCAAGGCTGATACTACATGAAAAACGTTTCGAGACACCAACATGGCGCTGAAGAACCGATAAAGTAGGATCGCAACAGTGGACAGCTGTTTCGCCCTTCTTGGGGCTCGTCAGCACTATGTAGCGACGATATGTAAACGCCAGCCCAACAGCCAAGGCACATAAATTGCAAAATGACCCGTTCACTATATCAAGTTCCTTACTTTGAACTCACTTGCGCCCCGAAACACGCGTTGCCACATCACGTGTTTCGGGGCGCAAGGAGACAAAGTGTCAAGATTGGTGTCTTGAAAAGTAAAAGAATAAATGTGGCTGGACAAGGCCAGCCTACACATTTAAACATTCAATCGCATGGCTAGTACCACGCTACACCCGCGCGCTTCTCCCCTGTTTTTTCGCTCGCCGTTTTTCGCACTGCGCCCCAACTAACTGAACGCCTGGACTGAGAGACTACACCCGCCGCCGGGACCCGCCTCCACTTATCTGTGTTTCAGTTACCTTGAAATGTCCTAGACGCGCTATCAAGAGATGTCAACATTTTCCTGCCCTGGGTCGGTTTTGAGAATTTCGTAGTTAACTACTGCAAGAAATCCATATCAGTAAGCGTAACTCTAAACAGATGCTTGATTTGATTCTATAATTGTTGTAAATTTTATACATTTTTTGTTTTGTTTTGTTTTTGTTTTTTGATCGCACCCTCGGTTTTTCTTTTCAGTAAACTGTGTCTAGTCCGGTCTTATTGCGTATTTTGACACGCGCGGCATTTTGACTTGTTCATATGTCTATAGCTCGACGTTCCGTTGAATGTCGTATGGTTTGACCTTTTAAAAGAGAAGATTGAAGTTTTTCTTGTATTCCGGTCCTCGAGGTTTTTCGCCAGGCCAGTCATCTTTCCCAAGTTCTTCGTCAGAGACAGCAGTTCGTCACTGACTGGGTTGCCTTCGCCTTTTTCATTTAATGAGTGACCTTTTACATGGAGACGACAAACGGTAAAGAGATTGAGAAAAACTGCTCATATATGTTGATGGTGGAGAGGGAAGGGGGCACAAGCTAGGAGGGGGGTGGGGGAAACCGGGTGTAAAGCGATCAGAAATTCCACAGAAGGCTTTAGAAGACAAGTTAGGAACCGCGACAAATGAGCGGGGACAAAATCTCAACCCTGCGTGATATTTCTCAAGAGAAACAAAGAGCGGGAACCATTCAGGATCGAGAAGAGGGATATGGGAATAAACGTTACTGGAGCGGGACCCTTAAAAACTTTTCTCTCATCTTGTTCACTTTAGTCAAGGTAGGGTGTTCAAGGGAAAAAGGAAATTCTTATATTTACAGGACCAGAGAAGGCCTGTTTCAGAAAATAAAACCACCGTGTGCCATACAAAAATGGCTCAGAATCAATCTTACCTGTAATGACAACATTTTTAATGTTCCTCAAAACAGGATCATGGTGCCTCTTTACAGAGGTTATTTTCCGGCAAAGTTTCCGATGAACACCCCTATTCTTTTTATATGAGAGTCACCCCCGAGGCCAGATGTGACCGTTATGTGGAGGCCGTAAGGGTTTACTATGACGCCTATTCAAGGGAGAGGGAGGTCCATCTTATTATTACTTAACTAAGGGTACGGCTATAGAAGCGGTAAACGGCCGCGGTAGCCGAAATCAAAGTTTTATCTTTAAAAAATACGTTAATGGGTATAACAATGAAACATAAACAAAAGAAAAGGAAAAAGTCCAGGCCAGAAATATTAACAAAGCAAGACGATTAAGGTGTAGTCTATGAGTACATCTTTTTATGCACTGTTCGCTTTTATAATACTGTAGACATGTTATTTCGGACAAGTGAGCTAGCGAATAAGGCTGAAATAACTATTTTGTCGGCACGAGATACAACAAGGGCCTGGGTTCCAGGCCGGGGTATCATGGGTAGGGATGTAGGGGTATATAAGACCGGGTATAACACATGGTTGTCATCTAGGCTTCAGGACCAACCGCGTTCTTTCGTTTCCTTTAATTTTTCCCTTTGCCGTGCGTAATGTCGGTTACCAAGGACGAAGTGTCCGACCTGATTAAAGCCAACAACGATCAGTTAATGGCCTCCTTTAAGGAGCTGCTCAAGGACACTGCAGGTCAGATTAACCGTGCTAACGAAACTTCGACTGAACAGAAAATGAAAGAGATCAAGAAATTGAAATTTCAAGAACTGCACAAGTTTAAAAGAAAAGCCAATGAAGACCAGTACAAGTTCAATCTTAAACTTGCGGAGACCTTCGACAGCGCCAAGTCCGCCGCCGAGAAGTCCAACCTTGAGAAAGTGAAGTCTGACCTCGAAGAAGGTGAGGAATTGCTCGTGGAACGGCAAAACACATTCTTCTTGCTGACAAGTCCGAATACGGTTGTAGTACGGTCGAAGAATACAAACATCACGATCTAGCAGATGATTCGGAGGACGAAAAACGCATCTACAGTGCTGAGACGTGCCCGTGCAGTTATGCCTTCTCGAAAGAAGAAGTAGTCTTCAGCAACGGCTGCGACCAAAAGATCTCCGCTCCGCGGGTTGGTTTTGTCTTCAAGTTCCCAATCCCAAACTCGGTCCTTCCAGCCAGCCACTGCCAATTCTGGTTTCCTGCCTCGTCTGCCTAACATTGGCACATGCTTCGCTCGTGGAAAGGCCGGGCATTGGCGTGCCTGCTGTCCTGCGATGACAACGCAGTCCGGCCCTCCAACTTCAGAGTGACTAGATGAGCAGGATTTATCAGATGCAGTCCTGTCTTGTTTTGATCGTAATGATTATATTTTGGAAGCTTTGAGCGATAGTCAGCCTGATTCCAGTTCTGACCCGACTTCTTGCAATGTTTTCCCGCTAGTTTTAAGCTCGTTTAAAGATCAACAATGTTTTGCTGATATTGATACTCCCGCTCAGCCCTCACTTCGTGGAAGACTTCGAAATGCATTGATTTTTGGCGTTCGTTAGACGTTTCTCAGTTCATCCTGAATGTCATTATCCAGGGTTACAGGATCCCGTTTTTTCATCTTCCCACACCTTTCTCTAAAGCTAACAATGCCTCTGCACGTAACAACAGTGTTTTCGTGTCTGAAGCTGTGTTTAGTGTCTATTTATCACGTCTTTGCCTAATTCTTTGTTACTCTAGGGGTGGTTCTCGCCAGGCCCTCCCAAAATAAACTTATTTGGTTTAGCGATGCTGTGTTGTTATTTGTTGTGGAGTGAAGACAAAATATGTTGTTTCGGACGAGTGAGTTAGCGAATAAGGCTGAAATAACTATTTTGACGGCACGAGATACAACAAGGGCCTGGGTTCCAGGCCGAGGTATCATGGGTGGGGATGTAGGGGTATATAGGACCGGGTATAACACGTGGTTGTCATCTAGGCTTCAGAACCAACCGCGTTCTTTCGTTTCGTTTAATTTTTTCTTTGTTTAGTTCTTTCTTTTCCAGGTACCATGCAGCCAGTCTGGTAGGATGGGCTGTTCTAATTTCATTTTTGTAAAGCCTTCGTAGGATAGGCTTCTAATCGCTTGGAGCTTGAGCCTTGGTTCCTATCCAGATTTCCTGCACATTTTTTCCGCACACGGGTTTCTTCTGGCAGGTTTTTTCTGGTCTCCGTTCAAACCGCATTTGCTTTGTTAGCGGTTACTCAGCTCTACTAGTTTCTTAAGACTTTTGTTCTTCTTGTATTTTTGCTCTTTAGGGTTATATTGTATTTTATTTATATTGTACGTCGGAGTTGATGATCCCCAGCCTAACTGGCAGCCTGACTGGCACAAAGCTTGAGAGCTTATAAGGGGATGTAGGCCAAGATGACCTGTTTATATTATAGTTGAACGTTATGTCAGAGTTGATGTTCCCCAGCCTAACTGGCAGCCTAACCGGCACAAGGCTTGTAATGAGAGCTTATTTGGGGAAGTAGGCCAAGATGGCCTGTTTATCTTATAGTCAAATGTAATGATGGAGCTGATGTCCCCCAGCCTAACTGGTACCAAGACTAATTGCTTATTCGGAGAAGTAGGCCATATATTTTGTGTATTAATTAAAGTGTTGTGGCCCACCAGCCCTACTGGCTCCAGCAAATGACTTGTACGTGTGGAGAGAGCTTTATCCTTGGTTGCTTTTCAAGGATTTGTCATGTAAATTGTAAATTGTGTTGTATAGTGTTCGGGTTGGTTCTCGCCAGGCCCTCCCAAACTAAACTTATTTGGTTCAGCGTTGCTGTGTTGTTATTTGTTGTGGAGTGGAGACAAAATCGATTAATTTACTTTTCGTCAAAGAAAGCTGTCAAGAGTTGTCTGGTGGCCGTTGCCATTCAGATGGAGAGGCGGTACTTTGCAGAGTTTAATTAAAATAAGAGTGAATACATGTACCGTCAAAAAAGCGGCAGTCGCAGAAAGGTGACAGTTGGCTCAGGGTTCAACTGATTAAAACTTGAGTAAAACTTGCTGTTCGATCATTTTTCCCCAAATTAGCGAGTAAGGGACGAGGCCTTTACGACGTACAAGCGTCCTTCCCATAGCCTGTTTTAGGTTCTCAGTCACTGGGGCGATCGCAAAAGCGTGCGGGCAACAAGCAGGAACAGGCTATCTTTCCCAGCCCATTTTACCCTTTCCCGCCTTTTTTGCTTCTGCGTACTTGAGGATGCCTTCGGAACATAAGAAAAAAAAAAGCCGATTCGATGATTTTTATCGCTAATTTGTGATCCGAACAATTGTAAAAGTTTTTGCAGTTAATATACCTTCATGTGGGGCGGATACAGGATTTAAGAGATGGGGTTCGAAATACGAACCGCTGAATGTAGCTCCCTGTAGGGGGTCCGGGGGCAGCCTGTTCCGGAATTTTTTTAAAATCGAGGTCCTCGGAAATGGGTTTTCTGGTATTCTGAGGCCAAGTAATTTGTATTTATTCAGAAAACGTTGTAGTATTCATTCCATTTAGAATTGGATGCATTTATCAGGATAACCTTACAAGCTCTAAGACGTTAGCTGTTTTAATTTAGGGGTTCGATTTGGGAGGTTCGATCGAACCTCTGAACCCCCCCACCCCCCCAGATCCTCCCCATATTTTTCAGAGATAGGTCAGTGCTTGTGGAGTTTTCGCCCCTGCCCGGAATTCGATTCTTGCCACAGCTGGAGAACGAATATCTCCCACTATCGCTTAGTAGATATATTTCAATGGGTAAATAGTGTCCCCAATTATTTTTTTACAAGTTAAATCCCATTTGACACTTTAATAAAGTCTTTAATTAATTCTTTCATTCGCCGTCAAATGTTTTGGAGACCAAAAACTCTAAAATTTTCTTACTTTCTTCAACATTCCAGTTGACCAATTTTAAAAGCAGTTCATTGCAATACTTTCTTTCTACAGCAAGAAACAGGAGTCCTCTGCTCATTACAATCAGTATGTCGTAAAAGGTACAGTCGCTATGATGTCAAGCCATGCAACACTAATTTTATAACTTTGTCCTTCAGAAAATTTGTTCTGTCAAGGTATCACCGAAGTCCCTTTATAGATACAGAGACTACCTCCTGGCAAATGAACTCTTCAGAGGGTTGTGATGATGGACGCAATTACATTGGACTTGTGCAGATGCTGTTTGTTTCTTTCGAAGTTTCTTCTTTACTTTCTTTTCAGGTCCGCGACTAAACGTAGGCGGTCCCCCTTGGCACAGATTTTCGAGTTGTTAGCTGTCTGAGCCATCTTACATTCTTATCGCTGAAAATTATTACAGCCAATGTACAAGGGTAAGCCGTAGCGCACCATTCAAAAAGCCAAGCTCGTAATTCCCTGCGAAATTACTACCTACGTCAGATTTTGGTTCTTTTTGGCTTTTTCCCGTCACAATTTGATTTTCAGGCAGCATGTAAAAATCAGGACGTTCATGGCGGCGCAGTCGAACCAAGGCCAGAACGTTGTTGGTTTGCCACGTGTTGTGTTTGAGGAAGGAAGGGGGAGGGTGGGGGGGGGGGGGGTATAAGAATTGACTCTCAGCTGACGGAAGGGTCAACGCCAAACATTTCATCAATGCCATCAGGAAATGAAAGTTTCTCAAATGTTTCGTGCTGTAGAAATAAGTGCTCTGCTAACTGCGCGGGGTCGGTGATGGGAACCTGAGAATAAAATCGTGAAAAAACTTATTAGATTTTGTCGTTCCGGCCCATTAGCCCCCGGGGATTATGGATAAAAGTGAAGTGAAGTAGGGTCGGTCATCACAGTACTCAGAAAATATGAAAAGGGATGGGTTGTGAGTGTATCTGAGGAGGAGCGGGGAAGGGTAGGGGACTCCCCATAAGGTATCAACAAGGATCTTTGTCACAACTTTGAGGGGTAAAATATTTGTGCCTTGGTATCACTTAAATTGTTCTGTTGCAAATAACAACAGTTGTAGGTTTCTTTAAGGAAATTTAACGTAATACAGTAGTGGTAACTCATGAGTTTTCCATTGAATTCATGGTAGCCTGAAATTACCTACAAACACAAGCTAAAGTTGCATTTTGGCCAGACTGACTTGTCTGACCCCAATGCAGCAGCTTATCTCAGTTTCCGTAGAATGAAGGCAGTAGAAGTATTCCTCCCTGACGTGGGATTGTAGTCCATCGCAAAAACCTAAATCCATACAAACCTTTAATTCCAAGAGGTCTTCTACTTTTCTTTCTTTTGAGGAATACTCCCGTAACATATAGGAAGTTCCAGCCTTGTTCAAAGACAAAGAAAAACAATGAAACATACAGTTTGAAAGCCTCAAAGTCATTATCATTATTATTTTGTATTCATTTCAACGAGATCTTATTGCTCCTCTGAATGTCAACACGCACAATTTTGTGATCTATTAGTAATAATTAATATAGGAAGTATATTACTGGGAAAAAAAGTTTCAATCTGTAGATTGAAAGTTGTGAATAATAACTTAATGCTTCATATGTACCTTGTGATAAATTCTTGTGTCATTGATCCTGACAAGGACTCCGTCAACTCTTAAGAAAAATCTCAGAAGCAAAAAGAAGCCCCCCTGCATGACACGCTGAAATCAAAATGAAATTAAATGTTACCAGTCAGATTTTAGGGTGCTTAGCATTGTTAGGAATAAACTGGTTGCAATGACCATTGAGTAATGGTAGGGTTTTTTCAAAGTCAGCAAACCATCCATAGTTTTACTGTAATGGTCAACTCTATTTGACTTCCAACCAAAATTTCTGCATTTTCAGGGATACATGGTACATGTAAGCACCAGCGATGTGCAGAGCAGCTAATCAACATGTATACTAGCTGGAAATCCACTAGAGATTTTTCCAAAAAGACCCAGATAACCCAGGGGATCTTAGCAGAACTGAACCTTGAGACTCTCTTACAAAACAAGAATAAGATGACAAATCAAGAAAAATGTGCAGATTCAACTCAAATCATTGCACATTGTACATAAAAACTCTTACTAGTAATTACCATTTTGACATTCAATTTTGCAATTCCATTATCTGCAAGTTCATCCTCATACAAAATAACATCTTCATAGAAAAAGATCTTCTCTTTAACTTTCAGCTGTTCTAGATCTATTCTCTCTTTGGTTGATTTGACCTGAATGTAGGAAGAACATTATAGTTAAAAGTGTGTAATGTAATGCGCTAGAAATAAATTATTATTAAATTATTATTAAAAGTGTGCACTTGGAGCAAGGTAGCTCTTACACATTTAGCACCACAGAGATACTTTACAACATTTAACCCCTTATTCTCTTTCAATGCAGGGGAATGTATCTAAGATGTGTCGGAACCAGAATTTTACAGCAATTTTTCAAGACTTCTTTTGCCCACTGCAGAGTATCCCAGGCCAGCCTGCAACATTTTCACCGGCTGTCTAACAGCTGGCTGGTACTCATAATTTATACTTCTGTTTTAGTGGTAGGGGGGTGGGGAAGAGGCACTGTGAGAGTAGTGTCTTGCCAAAAACCACAACACTGTGATCTCAGCCAATGACTGATCCAGACTCCAGCATGATAAGTAGTAGGGAGTGTGGAAACTATCAAATTAATATTCATTCAGACGACCACTAACATAATTTAAAAGTTAATGATTCATTAACTTTTAAATTAAGCAAAAAAGCCTTAGCTTCAGCTACACAAGGAATTTTCTGCTTGAACAACCAACATGGCAAATTTTGTCACTTACCCAATCCCTGGGTAAAAATGGATTCATGATTTATTTTTGATGCATGTTGAAGCTTACTTTAGGTCATCTTTGAAAGCAAAAACTCCTTCATGTATGATGACAGTAGCCATGATTTGAATGGTTAAATGCATACCCTCATGATAATTTCCTCTTTCCCTGTCAGTGTTCCCTTGTAATCTGTTGTGAATGTCCAGTCAAAAGGTTTAATCACTTCTTTAATATACTCTGAGTCTTGCCTGCAAAATGGTTTTTAAACCCAATAAATAATGGCACAAATGGCTTTGTCATTACACTTGATTTTATTAAGGACATTCAATTTAAGTATTAAACATAATAACTAAGGCCCAGTTCAGGTGTCCTGCTTCTGCCGTGCTGAACTAAATTCAGGTATTAAGTCGGCAGGAGCTCAGAGTCTGAATCAAACTCTTGAATTAAGTTTGGCAAGCAACTAAGTTCAACAAGCTCAGAGCCGTCCTACATGACTCTGGCATGGCAGTGATTAAATGTCATGCTTCTGCTATGTCAAACAAAATTCATGAATTGTGTTAATATATTTTGGCAGGATTGCATTTCTTGTGGGGAGTTACTGTACTGTCAAGGAAAATTTTTTAAATGTGGCTTCAGTAAATCCTGAATTTGGCAAGACTCTGGCATCAGAGTCGTGTTTCTGCAGACAGCTGTGTTACAGTTGAACCTACAGTAACTACAATAATTGCAGTTGGGTTAAGTTAAGTTCAGCATGTCAGAAGCACAATGTCTGAACTGGGCTGAGTATATTTTTTTTCAGTGGAGGACAAGACAGTATCAGAGATTATGTCACAGTATTTTACCGCTTGCTTTGCCATTCTTCAGCCACAGCTACTTTCATGAGGTCACGCTTGTTGTCCACAAGTTTCAGTGCATCCAGTGCATTAAATTGAATCCCAAACCCTGCAGCGTGATTAATCTGTAGCACATTCTCACCAAACAACATCTCAGGAAGGGAAGGTAGCTCAAGTTCAGAGGAAATTCTGTGAGAAAAGGGAATAGTTTAAGTATTTAATTTAACAAAACAAATATTATCAAATTGGAAGTAGTACATTAAACACCCAACAGATAAGTCAAGTGCTTTTAAGTCACATTTCCAGACAATTACAAGAAGGTTGAGAATGAAATGTACAGCAAAACGTTTTTGATGAAAGTTAAAGGGTACCTATTTTGATGAAAACTTGCTTCGAGAACATCATATACCTTCTCAGATGAGAGAAACAAAATCGTGAATATCTACCCAAACAACAGTAATCCAATCCACCAAATGATTTAAGATTTTTTACTTTAAGAATGCTTGCTAAGATTGAGAAGCAACAGCAAAATTCAATTTCTGATATCTAAGACAAAAAAGGTAACATCTGTATACGAGCCAAGTGACCTATCAGGCTGGTGTGTTTATCTCTGGTTTCAGCAGCATGAAGTGACTAGGAGTATTTCTACTCCATCCTGGAGGGGATGCTAGTCTATTGCAGGGTTTATATACTCCCAGCATTAAATTTCCCGCTACCCATTTATCCACCTAGAGAGTGCGAGAGTAGAGTCTCGCACAAGAACACAACACAATGTCCCCAGCCAGAGCTTAAATCCAGGTTGCTGAATCCAGAGGCATGCACACTAACCATGAGGCCACCATGCCTCCACAAAAAGTATGGAAGCCCTAGTACGTTTTTGTAGCTGGTATGTCAGTGGCACACATGTAAATTATGTGAACTGGCCTTAAGGATAAACTTCCCAAATCAAGAGATCTGTGGTTAGGGTTTCAACGGATTATCTATCAATATTGATGTCTCAAATATCAATCAAACTGACAATTCTGAAAAAAATTTGAGTTCCAGATGGGATTTGAACCCACGACCCTCTGTGATCTAGCTGGATGCTCTAACCACTGAGCTACTGGAGACTCTATGATGAGCAAGGGTGAAATGTGGGTCCTTGACTGGAGCTGCATCGCACGGTCACACAGCCAAATAATGAGTTGAGACATGAACTCAAAACTGCATTGTGCAGTCACATTTAGGCAACTATATAACCAACAACTCTCTAAAGTGAGTATTATCAGAAATATTAAATGTACTGTAGAAATGACATCAACTCAGAAAAACTCTCATCTGGAACTCAGATTTTTTTTGCTGAGTTGATGTCATTTCTACAATTAATAATTCTTATAAAACTGACAGTTTATTAAACAAACAAACAGTCAGTCAGTCAGTCACTCAGTCAGTCATTCAGTCAGTTAATCAGTCGATCAGTCAGTCAGACAGACAGACTGACACACAGTCAGTCAGACAGACAGACAGACAGACTGACACACAGTCAGTTAAAACATCAATGAATTAATGAATCAGTGAATCAATGAATCAGTAAATCAGTGTATTACTAAAACAATCAATCAATCAATCAATCACTCTGTCACTTAATTTAATCAGTCAATTCATCGATTAATATCAATTAGTTAAGAAATTATACGAATTTATTAGCAGTCAGTCATTAATTCCCATATTTGATTGATATTGCCAAGCAATAAATGTTTAGTGGTGGGCCGGGGTATTTAGTTATTTTAGTATGGAGTGAGAATTTTACACTTCTTTAAATACCAGCAAGTTAAATTTTTAACAGTGAGCACTGATCTCGATCTGCCTTGAAATGATTCGAGATTACCGAGAATTATGTACTAGCAAGCTTATCAAGATTAAGTTCTTACCTCTCTACATCATTAGCTTTGAGAATGGCTCCTTTAGTGGTAGTTATTTTCCAAGGTCCAAAGCTAAAGGTCTCGGTCTTCTTCATTCTTGACTGTGTAATTGAATGATTCTACCTATTTTTCGACATCAAAAATATTCACAAGACCTCCACAAGACCCTTCACAAAGACACAGCGACTAACTTTGAGCCTGCACAAAGCGGTAATCTTTGTGCAAGACTGCGCATACGCATACATACTTCGGCATTGACCTCAAGGGAAGGTGCATGTGCCTCGCAGTTGCCAACATGGCGGACAACTTGACAGAAAATGTGCGCGAAACTCTCAAGCAAACAGCGCTCGAAAAGCCCAAATACCAGGGAATTATGGCCTTTAAAACGGTTGAAAATCTCGTGAAATTGTCCGATGAGAAATATGTTCCACCGAAATTTCCCTTTGAACTGCCTACATTTGACGGATCGTCGGCCTCATTTGGAGTGGAAATGCGAAAACATTTCTTACTTGATCTCGATAACTGGACGTTCTTAAATCATGGTGCTTTCGGCTGCGTTCTCAAAGATGCACTTGAAACAGCTTACAAATGGCAGTGTTACGTGGAGCGACAGCCGGTACGATTTGTGGACAGAGAAATGTTGCCACTTCTCGCTCATGTCAACCGGAGATTGGCAAAGTTTGTTGGTGCAGAAACCAGCGATATCGTTCTTCTACCAAATGCTACCGCTGCCATCAACACCGTGATTAAGTCAACTGACTGGCATTCGGGAGATATTGTGTATTTCTTGAATACTTGTTATTATACTGTCAAAAAATTATTTAGACATGTCAGTAGTGAATATGGTAAGCAAATTGAAACCTCCTATCCAGGGTGCATCCTTGTGGGCCTCATGGCGTGGGGGAGAAAACTAACTAACAAACTGACTAACCAACCGGCCAGTCAGCCAACCAGTCAGATGACTGACTGGTTGACTGACCGACCAACAATCCAGGGTGCATCCTTATGCACTTCTTGGTGTGGAGAGAAATAACTAACAAACCGACCAGCTGACTGGCTGACCGAGGGTCTGACTGACTATCCGGGGTGCATTCCACACCAGATATAAGCCAATGCTTTTTTACAATTGTAAGTCATTGACCAGGGTCTAAGGTACAGATCACCAGCTTCCCCCTAAGGTCATATCTCAAGTTGAGTCAGCAGACCAGGGATTTGTAAAGAGGGTAAAGCAATCCCTATGATTTACTGCAGGGGTAGTGGAATCTTTAAAAGAAAATCAGAGTTTGAGTCTTAGACAGGTTCAGAGCTTGACCAACCCAGTGGCACCTTCCTGCTTAAGGACTTACCATGTACCCCCACCCCCCTAGGAAAGGAGGTACAAATAATTTTCTAGCTTTAAAAGTGACATTTTGTAATTCTAGATCTAAAATAGATTTGTTTGCATTGTTCACCAGGTGAGATATCACTCAGATTCCAATTTGGGCTACAGCTTCATTGATAGCCCTCTGTATGCATTGTGTGTCTACAATTCTGATAATTTCATCATTACTACTCTATACATGTACACTAAGAGATTAAGAAGACTAATTTATTTTTTAGGTGTAATTCTAAAGGAAACCACAGTAACATTTCCTGCAAATAAGGAGGAAATTCTTGAAAAGATAGAGAATACCTTGGAGAAAGGTACCAGACTAGCTTGTTTTGGCCACATTCCCAGTAATTACCCTGTTATCATGCCAGTGGAAGAGATTGTGAAACTGTGCCACAGCAAAGGTGTGCCAGTTTTGATTGATGGAGCGCATGCTCTGGGGAGCTTGCCTCTAAACTTGGGAGGTCTTGAGGCTGATTATTATGTGGCTAATGCACATAAATGGCTTGCATGCCCCAAGGTATTGTGTAATGTTGCATTTTGCTTCCGATTTCTTATCATAAAAGTTTGTAGTTGTTCATGTAGGACTAAGGGTTTGCAACAAAAAAAGCAAAGAGCACTGGTCATGAAATTAGAAGGGTTACCAAGTTTGAGACCATGGCTGTTAGTGTTAGGTATTTTGGCTGTTAACAAATTTCAAAGGTTTGTATTTTTTTCCCAACAAGTTGTACAAATAAATATATATATTATTTTAATTTTTCAAATATAATAGTTGACACAAAGGATTCCATGTTTGTATAAGATGTTGCTAGTTAATATTCCTCTCTTTTATACTGCTCTGAACCGGCATCATATGATAAATAATTAAACTAGACTGGACTTGCAAAAATCAGATGTGTCTCTTGAGAAATGTGAAATGAGTTGGGGAGGTGATAGCTTGCTTTTGACTGATTGGTTGGTTGGTTTTGCCTTTTTTGCTGCTTGTTGTTTTCTTTGTTGCTCCCTATAAGAAGTTGTTTTATGCAATACTTAACTTGTAGCAGTAGTAATTCAGTGCATAATGGTTATAACCTATTCTGTGATGTCTCAACAGGGCTGTGCTTTTCTGCATGTCTCTAAACAGCACCAGCCAATGATGAAGCCCCTTGTTGTTTCAGCTGGTTTTGGTGCTGGATTTAACTCACAGTTTATATGGACAGGTGTGTGAACTGTGACACATTGTATTTTTTTGGTCATAAATTATTGGCTGAATGCAGAACACAAGTATAATGTTTAAACATGTTACTGATTTGACATCAGGGGGCAGCAGTTAAAATATAAAAAGTGTTTTGTGTTTTAATTTCCTGATACTTAATAACCTTGAATCCTCTCAAACAAACAGTGTGTGCTTTTCAGTTGGCAAAACTAGTGTGCTGTGTACATGTGTCAGCAGAAATTGGTTGCCTCTCACCTCATACAGACTGATTTCTGTCAAGATGAAGCGAGCAGGAGTATCAGTACTCTTGTTGGATAGAATGTTAGTCCATCACAGATAATCCTATCAGTATTTTTATTTATTATGTTGTCTTGGATGGAAAATTGGCTTTGGGTGTAAAGTGTCCTGGTCAAGAATATTACGTAGTGACCCTGTCCAGTGCTGAAACCCACGCAAGTTGTTCTGGTTTCGCATGTGCTAACCAGTAGGTCAGCTTGTAGCAGTTTTACTAAAGAGGGTTAACTTTTTTTAGGTCTGAGAGACTACAGTCCATACTTGGCTTTGAACACTGGTGAGATGACAGTGAATCATCCTATTTCCATTGCAATTTGTTTAAACCTAGTAGAATCAGTAGTTTAGTGTGGTTGTCCGTGTATTAAAGGGTAGTTCTGAAAAGACCTGTTGTTAGTGTCTAACTTTCCTACAACCGCCTGAGCAGACATCATCTTCAAGTCTAGTAAATGTGTTTGTTAGTCAAAACAATTTCTCATTGCTCCCATCAGGTCGGTTTGTTTGGCTTACGTGTTGTACAATAATTACGTTCTTGATTGTTTTTTACAGAGTTTAAGTCAAGGGTTGGATCCGACTTGCAGTATACTAATACTAAGTCTGTTGCCCTCAGTTTTAGATTTCTGGGAAGCCATGGACCCCGAACGAATTCGCCAATACAACAACACCTTGGCCAAAAAAGCCGCGTCCATGTTAGCAGAAAGATGGAGTACAGGCCTCCTGTCTCATGCGGGCATGTTTGGACCGATGGTTTTGATTCGTCTTCCTGAAGTGCTGCTCGACTGTGTCACTCAGGGTGGAGAGGAGGAAGCTGTCAAGGCTCACGCGGAAATGGTCCAAGCCAAGCTGCATTACGAGTTCAGTATTGAAGTGCCTGTGAAGTTAATACAGGGAAAACTTCACACTAGAATTTCAGCGCACGTGTATAACCAGCTGAGTGATTACACCAAGTTATGCAATGCCATTCTTGTCATGGCAGATGACGCCCTTAACAATCCATCGGCATATGACACCTATAAGCATTATAGGTAGTAAGTTTCCCACGCTGGGGACTGTGGGGTGACCCTATATATTATCAAATGAGAGAGACTGAGAATGAGTATTAATGGTAAGCACTTGTTGCTTGGTGACAGCTTTCATATCCGTGAGTTTACTCTATGTGTTATCAAATGCAGGGGACTGAAAACAAGTTTAAATCGCAAGCATCACTTGCTTGATATTATAGCAAGTTTCATGTCTTTCACATATCCAGGGATTTTCTCTATTGACTAAATCAGTTGTGAAGTGCGGGACACTGAAAACGAGCATCAATCACATCATATATCTGCAAGGCTGTTTTACGTATTATCACATAGTTATGGGAGATTGATAGCGAGTGTCAATGATAAATTACTTATATCCGTGGACTATTCTACATATTATCAAGTGCGGGTGACTGAGAACAAGTATCAATCATCATAAATTTTTTGCAATAAATAAATAAATAAATAAATAAATAAATAAATAAATAAATAAATAAATAAATAAATAAATAAATAAATAAATAAATAAATAAATAAATAAATAAATAAATAAATAAATAAATAAATAAATAAATGTACAATATTAGGAGAGAAAGCAACATCAGCCTTAGCTCATGTTGGTCCTCTGTCCTATTCGGAGATGTAGTTGTATTTTGTGGAGGAAGGAAACCCGGAGAACCTGAGAAAAACCCTCGAAGCAAGGCGAGAACCAACAACAAACTCAACCCACATATGACACCGAGCCGGAATCGAACCCGAGCCACATTGGTGGGAGGCGAGCGCTCTCACCACTGCACCATCCCTGCTCCCCACTTTTCGTCAAGTTTCTCTAAATCGGCTATAACGTGTGGAGACCGAGAGCGAGTTTATATCGCAGGCGCAAGTTCGGAAGAGTGTTCAGATTCCGAAACAATGTAGAGTTTCGAAAGTAACAACCCTCGTGCCTTTCGTATTCGGCAGCTATTTCCTTTCGCTACTGCATTTTAGCTTTTGCACTACATGTGAGACGATTCAGCTCGCTGAAATATGCGGTTAATGTAATATTCGGCTGTTTTCGTTTCAATAAAAGGTATAATGGAGTAAGTCTTCAAAGTCAGTGAAGTCCTCCATAACTTAACATACAGGCCACGCCCGGCTAGAATTTTTCTGTAGGTGCTCTATTCGAACGATTTTAGCTACAAATCAACCCGTGAATATTTTTCGGGAAAGGAACCAGTGTCGTGTGTCTCTCCAGCCATCTTTTCGTCGTACCGAGGCTCCCCAAGTTGGGAGAGACGGGCAGTTCTGGGGACCGGACCAGAATGGCCTTACCAGTACCTGAACATAATTGAGCCGTGAGGAGTATGGGGAGAACAGAGGAAACTTCTCTCCCAAAGAAAGCAAAAACCTGGCTACTCAAGCTACTCCCCAATCGTCCGGAATTGGGGAGGAATTGGTCTATTTACATAGCATGCAATGAGTGGAACTAAGTTTGACATTTCGTGACTTTTTGTATAAAATAACAATGACTGAGACCAGGTTTGCTTGCTGTTAGTTCTTCATGTACTCAGGTTAGTTCCACCTCGATTTGTTTCCGGTTACCTTTCATTTTGTGGTTTGGGTGACACTGTAGTGGCTAGTGTCAAGGAGACTTCATGTAAAAATAAGTAAGTGTAACATTTGGTTACACTCATTGAGAGCTAAGGTCTTCCTCATTGTGCACCTGTTATCAGTCAGTTTGCTGAATCAGCTGCTCATATAATATTCCCATTTTATTCCATCTTTTATATGAATGCAAAACTTCAAAACTGCGGTCACTCACAACAGGAAGTCGCAGACTGTGGGTAGTTAAAGAGCTAGATGGTGGTATAGAAAACCGCTTGTATCACAAGCAAAAGTGACCTTATTAATCCCCAGGCAAAGTTTTCACAAGACAACAACAGTCCATTTTGTGCATTGTGTTAATTGCTAAGGCCAAAATCGTAGCATCGCTGTAGATGATCATAACCTTGATATATTATTAGCAGTTTGCTAATTTTTTGATGGAGAACGGTCAAGTCAGGGAGAATACAGGAGAGCAATTACTAAATTTGGAATGGAGTGAAGCTGAAAAACTCAAAGTCCATCGCGGTTCCGCTTTGCTCGAAGCTGTGCGAGATGGAATTGTAAACTTTGTGAATGAAGCACGTGGAAAAAGGGACATCACGAAAGGTATCGACAAGCTAAACGAGGCTGGATTCGCTCCACTTCACAAAGCGGCGCAAAACGACCAAACCGACAGTGCTAAGTCCTTGTTAGATCAAGGTGCAGACATTGACGTGCGAACGAGAGAGGACAAGCTGACACCGTTGCACATCGCTGCTAGGTAAGATTAAGTCAATATTCAAGATGCGTAATAATTTAGACAAGCTGCACTTTAATTTGCATTGTCTCCCCCTCATTGGTGCTTTTGGATTTTCGGAAATTTCGCTTTTTGAAATGGTTTAAAAATGCACTGATCATTGAATACTGAGTGCTGCTGGAGATAATGAAATTAAAAAATACTACAAACAAGGAAAAAACAAAAAACAAAATGAAAAATCCTGGAAATCAATGTGAGTGTGTGAGTGGAAATAATAATTCTGGTAGATCTGCCGATGAATTAGTTGCACAAAAAGTTGAGAAACGTCACCAAGACCTAATCCAAATCGAAAGGCTTTAATATAGTGAAAATAAATAAATGTCGCTGCAAATACAGTGAGTAAAGGATATAAATTAGATTTGAGTATACTTGAGTAAATAATTGTTGCTTAATGAGCTTTCAAATATGCAAATTGCCTTGTTAGCTAGCATCTGTTTGTGAATATGAGTATCCCGCCAATAACTTCCCATTGCAATTTGTATTTTAGGGAGAACTTTAGTTACTGCAAAACGTTTTTAAGAACTGGGCAAAAAACGAGAGAAAATAAAAAAACTGTGGGGAAAAAGGATGAGAGGGAAAATTTGAAGCATTTGATGACAAAATCCTACAAGTAATTTCATTAGTGTGATGTTGCAAATGATGCTGGTCGTCACTGTTTACGCGCGAAGTCAGTGAATTTGCGCCTCTGTAAAAAAGGCGGAAGTGAAATAATCTCTGATGATGTTTGAAAAACACTGGGAAATAAGTAAAAATGCATGCATTCATAATGAGCAGAAGATCCGAGAATAACCTGCATGCTAATTTGACACAGTCCACCTGTTAATTTGGCACAGTAAAAAACGTTTTTATTGTTCTGAAACTGGTAGCCTGTCGTGGCTCAATATATGAAAAGGAGATGTCCCATTTCCAACGCTTTGTTGGCATCAATTTCTAACAGCAGTGTTGACTTCGGAAATCGCGGAAGCAACGCGCGGTCTTTAAACAGAAGAGTGTTCCTCAAATTTCGCCTTCAGTTTATCATGGACTTCCACACTTGACTTCCATGATTAGTGGTGATTGGAGCTAATTTCCAAATCTTAATTTAAAATCTTTATCTTCCTCTGGCATTGTGTTCTCCATAGAAAACCTCGAAATTCTATATGTTGTCAAGAGTGGGGGACTGAGAACAAGTATCAATCATTTGCGCCAGGTGGTTGGCAGTAAGTTTCATATACCTTCGAGTTTCTCTATATCAGTGACCAATTAAAGTGTGGAGACTGCAAGCAAGTATAAATCGCAGACGCAAGTTCGGACAAGTGTTCAGATTCCGAAACGCCATAAAGTTTCGAAATTAACGACCCTCGTGACTTTCGCGGTAGCTTTTGCACTGTATGTGATACGATCCAGCTTAATGAAAATCGCGGTTAATGTAACATTCGGCTGTTTTGTTTTGAAGTCTTCGAACTCAGTCCTCCATGACGTAACATACAGGCCTCTTCCGGTCAGAATTTTAGTCTCTTTTAGATTCTTCCTGTAAAGGTCTGTAGGTGCTGCATTCGAACGATTTTAGCTAGAAATCAACCCGGGAATATTTTCGGTAAAGGAACCAGTGTTGAATAAAGAAAAATTTAAGGCTAACAAACTAACGTATCAAATAATGTATCTCGCGAGTTACCTTTTGTTGTGTTCGTACCGAGGCCCCTAAGGCAGTTCTGGGGACCGGACCAGAATGGCCTTATCAGCACCCGTACATAATTGAGCCGTGAGGAGTATGGGGAGAGCACAACAACTCGCGCAAAGAAAGCAAAAGCCTGGCCATGGCCTCTCAGGCTACTCTCCAATCGTCCGGAAATACTTACATAACAATGGGTGGAACCAAGATAGAAATTTCATGACTGTTTTTTTTTTATAAAAATTAAAGATGAATGAGACCAAGTTAGCTAACTATTAAGCTCACTATTTCTCCGGTTTTCTTGCGGCTCGCTTAAGTTTTCTGGTTTTGGTGACGCTTTATTACACATATTTGTTTTTGCAGTGTGTATAGCTAAGAAACTCGGAATTTTGTAGCCAGCACTACGATGGTGTAGTGAGTATGTTAAAGTATCCTGAATCAAATTTCCTGGGTTCGACTCCCGGTCCCCGTATACTTAAGTTTCTTTCTTCTATTTTGAATTAAAACAAAAATTAATTATAATTGTCGAGTAGCCTTCATGTTAGAATAAGTTAGCGTGAAAATTGGTTCACTCATTGAGAAAAAAAGGTCTTCCTTATCGTGCACCTGTTATAAGTCATTTTGCTGAATCACCTGCTCATATAATATTCCCATTTTATTCCATCTTTTATATGAATGCAAAACTTCAAAACTGCGGTCACTCACCACAGGAGGTCGCCGACTGTGGGTAGTTAAAGAGCTAGATGGTGGTATAGAAAACCGCTTGTATCACAAGGAAAAGTGACCTCATTAATCCCCAGGCAAAGTTTTCACAGGACGGAATAACAGTGCATTTTGTGCATTGTGTTAATTGCTAAGGCCAAAATCGTAGCATTGCTGTAGATGAACAGTACTTATAAAGATTATTAGTAGTTTTGCCATTGCATGATGGAGAACGGCCAAGTCAGGGAGAATACCAAAGAAGAATTACTAACGTTGGACTTGAGCGAAGCTGAAAAACTCAAAATTTATCGCGGTTCCGCTTTGCTCGGAGCAGTGCGAGATGGAATTGTACACTTTGTGAATGAGGCACGTGGAAAAAGGGATATCACTAAAAGTATCGACAAATTAAACGAAGCTGGAATCGCTCCGCTTCACAAAGCGGCGCAAAACGACCAAATTGACAGTGCCAAGTCTTTGTTAGATCAAGGTGCAGACATTGACGTCCGAACGAGAGAGGACAAGCTGACACCGTTGCACATTGCTGCTAGGTAAGATCAAGTTCATATTCGAGATGCGTAATATTTTAGACTAGCTGCACTTTTGGATTGTCAGCCCCTCATAATTTGTGCTTTGGGATTTGCGGCAATGTCGCTTTTTGAAATGGTTTAGAAATGCACCGATCATTGAATACTGCGTGTTGCTGGAGATTATGAAAAAATGCAACAAACAAGGAAACCGAAAAACAACAAAAAAACCTGGAAGTACTGTAAATGCAAGTGGAAATAATATTTCTGGTAGATCTGCCAATGAATTGGTTGCACAAAAAGTCGAGAAACTTCATCAAGTTATAATGTATACATAAGTCATAATGTATACATTTTTATACATTATTAATTTTTTAACTCTTATTATTCGTAGTAGGTTTGAAATTGTAAGTCCAGTTTATTATTTGTAACCATTTTTAATAGTAACTTAATTAAGTATTCTATTGTAAATAATATCGTATTTTAGCATTTTATTGTAAATAATATATTTTTAGCATTCTAATTATTTTAAGCTGAGGGCCCCAAGTTAATCAGTAACTTAAGTTACTGTCACGGGTCACCCTCATTAAATAAAGTCTTTCACTTCACTTCACTTCACTTCAAGTTCTAATATAATCCAATTGGAAAGGCTTTAAGATGGTGAAAATAAACATAGTTAATAGAGGGGGACGGTTATGAAGCCTGGCAGACATCAAAGGAGCAAACAAAGATGCCACGAGATCCACGATCGTGCACAATCTTTTGCTTTGCGCTCATGCACTTTGTATGAGTTACGTAACCAAAACGTTTCTTTTGCTTAGTTTCTGTGTTTCGTGCGCGGTCAAGGCCAAAAAAGAGAACAAAAACATACAACAAAGAACTTTGTCGAGTTTCATAACCATTCCCTTGTATTAACTATGACCTAAATGAATGCCGCTGCTAACACTGTGAGCGAAAAGCTGGATCAATTAGAATCACAGAGTTTACTTGATTAAATTAGTGTTACGTGATGAGCTTTTCAAACATGCTGATTTTATACATTATTTAATAAATTGTAACTAATTTAACTTTATGTAGCTAAGGTATATTTAATGTGTAAATAGTGTCCCCAAGTAGTTATTTTAAGCTAAATATCATTGACACTTAAATAAAGTCTTTCATTCATTCATACACACTGAAGTAGTTTACGTTAAAAAGTAAATCGGTGAAAGTTTACGTCGTTCTATTTTCGCCGTTTGAAAATTCACGTTTTGTACCCCTTAAAATCAACATTCTGAAGCCACAGAAACTAAAACGAGATATTTCGGTGAGATTTTCAATTTTCATCGATTCGTTTTTTATGCTAGAAGACTGAACAGGCAAGTTTCAGACCAAATTCTAAACATAAAAATGTTATACCAGATTCCATTTTACAATATAAAAAGAGTTGAAACTTGGCCCAGCTTAGTGAAAGGGAGACAATCTCTAGTATATGTAATTTGGGATTTTGGCACCAGAAGACACTTGAAGTTATAGAGGATTGCCTATTCACGGGAACTGAACTCACCATACCACTTAGTAAGTACTGTTTCATATTAGTGAGGTTACAGACCCATCAGATCTGTAAAACGTTGTTCAATTAACACTGGTGATTTATATGGCTGTCTTCGACTGAATTACCGCTCAAATCCCGAGTAACATTTGAGAATGCTGTGCAAGTTTGGAAAACGAACTCAACGGTTGGGTGTCATTTCCATTTTTTCCTCGATCTAGACACAGGTAACCCTTTTGTATTACATTTTCTACTCATTGAACATCCCAAATTTGTTATTTTTTTTTTTAGATTCAACTGCGTGGCAACCGCTAAGTTACTGATCGAGAGGGGTGCAAACCCTTCTTTAGTATCAACCAATGGTAGCACGGCATTACACTTTGCAGCGCACCGAGGAAATGACCAAGTGGCGGAACTTCTTGTACATCATGCCAAAATTGACGTCGACTCGAAAGACTCCGCCTACATGACCCCACTTCACCTAGCCTGTGTCAGTGGAAATGCCGCCATTTCAAGGATGCTTCTTGGCCAAGGAGCCGACATAAGAGCTAAATCCACAGAACTTATGACTCCTCTTCATACTGCTGTTTACAATGGGAACAGTGACGTCGCTGCCAGGATTTTGCGAGCGGGTGGGTGGCCCGTTCAGAAGGCTATATTAGCAGATAGTTCAGTTATAGTGGATCTGAATTAACTATATTTGGGTTTGACAACAGAAGTATTGGGAGGGTGGATTAATCATTCATAAAATTCCGTTTAATTGATAACCGCAACTCGGGTGATGACTGAAAAGGTGTTTGCATCACTGACCTGCTGGTATGGCTGCTTTCATGGTAACATCTAGTACCTAACGTGAAGAGGGATTGTCTATGTTGGGTGAAATGATAATTGTTGGTGAATGATTCTGTAGGCCACTGAAACAATTTGGTGTTTGATAGGTACAATTTTTGTCTACTCACCATTTTTTTTCTCACCTGTTTTTAGCAACTGAGGCAAAGAAGGAAAATACAGAGTTGTTTGACGATCGAGACGTGGGTTGCAACACAGTTCTTCATCTGGCGGCGGGAACAAATGATCTGAAGACGGCGCAAGCGTGTCTTGCGCACGGCGCGGACATAAACGCGGTCAATTCTAACAAGGAGACGCCTCTCTACGTGGCAACAGTGAAAGGAAATTTGCAAATGGTCGAGTTATTGGTCCAGAAAGGAGCTGATATGAATGTCAAGAACGCAGACTCAAAATCGGTCCTTCATAAGTAAATATTCAGTCCCCTGTTCACGTCACTGTTCGTTAGATGCTTTAGAAACTCGAGTCATAATTCAAGTGAACCTATTTATGGATATCCCATCGTTCAAAATCGTCAAAAGGGACTAAACGTATATAAAAATGTTTACTCAAATACGAATACAATGTGGTAGAACGATGAGGAACCTTTCAAACGTTTCCACATGAAATACAGACTTATAGTTCTACTTTTTGCATGAACGTCAGAGGCCTCTTTAAACATGTTGCGATAAGACAAAATTCCAAACAACTCAACTGTGCACACGCGCGGCCCTAGGAAAAATGCATGGCGACCGATTTACGAAACAACGAGCGCCGAAGGCGCAAGGTCCTAGAAGGGTACGGGGGCATGCTCTTTAAGGGAATGGTTTGGATTTTAAATCCCTAAAGTCCCGTTTCCTGGGTTTCTGAGTCCTTCAGAAGGGTTTACAGTTACTAATGGGTTTCATTTATATGCTCCTGTTTCAGGGCGGCTTTGTTTAAACGGGATGACATCATTTCGTTTCTCCTTGACCATGGCGTGCCCATTGACACACGTGATGCACAAAGCAGCACGCCTTTCCTGGACGCTGTAGCCGCTGGTCAGACCAAATGTGCTCAACTTCTTCTTCAGAAAGGAGCTGACATCAAAACGAGTGATATTCACATGAAGAACTGCATTCACATGGCGGTTGAGAACGAATATCTAGAGACACTGCTCATGCTCCTGAAGCAAAGTTCTGTGTTGTGGAACCTCTATAGACCTGATGTCACAGAGAGAGTTCCTTTGCATTATGCTGCTATGGTAAAAGATGTCAGGGTACGTTACAATTCCAATGTCAGTTTTAAAACTGCATTACTGGGTTTTTCGTTGCGTTCTGATATTCCAAACCAGATCAGTTTAGAAGCAATTGCAGCGACTAAAAAATTTCGTGCGATTCCCATAGGTAGACATGCTTCTACTATTGCACCTAATTGTACATCTCCAACACTATATTCAGTCGCAAAAATAAGTATAAAAGGAATTGCAACATGCACATGCAACACCTTCAATCGGAGCTGAAGAGGTTTTTACAGAAAACTTTAAAATATACCATCGACTGTTGAACCCGACAAAATCTGGGCAGAGGGACAACCATCCTTGTACCTCTTGTGACGTCATCACTTTTCACGACGAAGACAGAATGTTTTTGATAGAAAGGATTAGAAACAGCGGAATGAATTGGGCAGAGACATCATTTAAACCTAAAAACTTAGTTCGACTTTGATAGTCAAGGAAAAGGTCGATCTTCGATTCCTCAGCGATACATTTTTATGCCGACTATTCACTTTAATTTTGTCAACGTTCAGGGGAAAATCTTTCCAACGTACACAATGACCATTAAACACCAATAAGACCCCTAAAGGAACGTGAAGGAAAAAGAAAAGCGAAGTAAAAATAGCCAAATAATGGTCACAGAGTAGACATGTCTAGCATTTAATTCATAGTGGAGATCATAATTGGTGCGCTAGCCTCTGGATCGAGCGGTCAGGGTTCGAACCCTGGCTGGGGATATTGTGTTGTTATCTCGGTCAAGACACTTGACTCTCACGGTGCCTCTCTCCACCCAGGTGTATAAATGGGTACCGGCAAATTTAATGCAGGGGGTAAGCCTGCGATGGACTAGCACCTCATCCAGGGGGAGTAGAAATACTCTTAGTCGCTTCACGCTACAGAAACCGGAGATAAGCGCCGGCTAGATAGGCCACTGCTCGTATGCAGACTTAATTTTTTCTCTCTCTCTCAGACTATTCCATTACTTTAAAACTTTATTCCACTGTTTTACTTTTCATCATGCTTCCCATTGTTTGCTTACCCAGATAATGAATGCACTTCTGGACAAACAAACACGATTCACATTCCATGACGAGGCTCAACAAACCCCTCTGCATCTTGCTGCCCAGTACGGAAGGTACGAACAGGTGGATGTGCTGGCGCGACGAGTCGCCTCTGGACTGAATGAACGAGATGAGCAAGGACGGACACCACTTCATAATGCAGTCATGAATGGACACAGGTAAAGTGGTTGATTGATGTTGGATGTTGAATAACTAGCTAGAAACAGACAACATGCAACCAGACAAAACCTCGACGAGTAAAAGTAAGCCCGCAAATGATATTCTACGGTTTTGTACTGGCGACAGAAACTGAGGCCTTATACGCATACTGGCGTGAAGAGAAATGGTGACGATGATGATGACTGTCTAGAGGATACAATTTATTTAAGACACGGTGTACATCAAGACCGGGTTGTTCGAATGCCGGTTAACGCACTGACCCAGGATTAAAAGTTAACCAAAGTATTAATATTTCTTACAAAAAATGTTTCCGTTAATTATGTTTTGTGTAGTTTGAGATTACTCAAAATCAAAACTGAAGGACAAACAATATAAACAGAAAACCTTACCGAAAAGTTACCAAACTGAAATTAAAATTCTCGCTTAATCCTGGGTTAGCTAAATCTGGCATTGAACAACCCTTCCCTAAATGTAAAGCTTCAATCAAAGACTCAAGTACATCTTAGAAAAAATAATCTTGCTCCCACGATAAATTGAAGGCTTTAGTTGTTTGAAGCACGATTTATTTCTGAGAAAGCGCTTCGGAACTAAAAGAATTAACTTGACTTGAACCCGGCCTCATGCATGCATTTCGGAAATAGATTAAAAATTCTAAACTCACAGTATATGTAGGCCTTAGAGATACTTCAATGTTTGAAAAAGCGTCTCACTCTGGTTTAAAGAAACGCGTTAAGTCAGGGTATTTTGGCCATTTACAAAATTACCATTAAATTGTTGGGAATCTGAAAATATTAGTTTACTAAGATAGAAAAACAGCAAAGAGATACTAATAAACCATAAAGGAACAAGGATGGTTAGAGATGGGGAAGATTAACAAGGATTACAAACAACGAACTATAGAAAAAATTTACGTTGAACTTTTCAAGGTGCGCAAACCGTGACGTAGCTCCTTTAAACTAGCCTTTTGAAATTTAAGTTGATAAAAGCCTGTCCGAAACATATATTTTATGGGAAGCCTTTCTCCAACACTCAGGAAAACTTGCTCCATTCTACTGAAACTCGGAGCTGACGTATGTAGCAAGGATAACAACCACTGGACACCATTAATGTGGGCGTCAAAGTTGAGCCGGGTGAAGGCATGTCAAGAGCTACTGAATGTCAAAGTGCCAGTGGACGACGTCAATATGGACGGAGACACCGCTCTGCACATTGCCTGTCGGCAGGATCACGTGACCATTGTAAACTTGCTGTTAACAAATGGCGCAAGTTTGAACGTTTGCAACAGGCAGAGTCTCACGTGTTTAGAGACAGCAGCCCAGGCAGGGAACAGTGAAGTGGCGTTGGCTATGGTCACACATCCAAGGTAAAATTAACTTTTTTGAACTTTGGTCTTTAAGCACACAGTGGCGAATGTAATTGTGGAAAGAAATATGGGCTATTGACCAAGCGTGAGGTCAAGATGGCTGGATATTGGCCAAGTTCTTTTTTTGCGTGTTTATGGACCAAGACGGAGTCGAGGTCCATAAATTCGCATAGAAAGAACGAGGCCAATATCCAGCCATCTTGACCTCACGCTTGGTTAATAAAGGATTTATTACTGATATGGCCTTCGGAGAAATTCTTGCGGGACACAGCGGGTAATGCCGAGCGGGAAAGACAGCGTCATCACCCCCGCACGGGTAGCCAATCACAGCGCAGGATTCGGTTCATCTTGCCAGCTCACGGAGCTAGCCATATAGTAAATGATGGTACAGTTAACCTAAGTATAGCTCGATATCAGGTTATACAACATCATCAGAAACTTTATTGCTGAACAGATATATTTAATAATTTGTCTTTTTGCGACATAGCAGATGGCCTGAATTAATGGAACACAAGGACATACATGGCCACACACCTATGAAGCTCCTAATAGAGCACTTTCCAGAAAGTGCCGAGCTGTTGATGGACCGCTGTGTTAAACGATCGGAGATGACGAGCTCCAACGATCCACAGTACACCGTTACTTACGATTTCCGTCTTCTAGACCCAGGCCCCGACGATCCTGCTTTCCTAAACGGGCGGCGTTTCTTTGGGCCGAGTACTATGGTGAAACACGAGCGTAAACAGCTACTCCTTCACCCGTTGACTCAAGTGTTGTTAAATCAGAAATGGTCAACCCTCGGGCGCTTCGTCCACTATTTCAACTTTCTGTCCTACCTGGTTTTTGTCACCCTCTTTTCCACTTTTATTGTCATCGAAAGAGAAGAGTTTGCTTCCGGAAGACATCGGCTTTTCTCGTATTACGAGAGAGATACGTATCAACGGAAAGGATTGTCCTACATAGTATTTAGCTTTACAGTTGTCCATCTCTCAAAGGAGATACTGCAAATATCAATCGAGCGGTTTAAGTATTTCATGGAAATCAGCAATGCCGTGGAATGGGCGCTCTATGGGACGGCGTTTGCTTTCATGATACCATTTGTCATGCCTGATGACGTCGTTGAAGATTATTTCAAGGCCATGATGCATCCCGACCGTCTTTGGATAGTGGGTGTGACGTCAATATTTCTTTGCTACGCAAACTTGGTCCTGTTTCTCCGCCGATTTCGCCTATTTGGTATTTATGTGACCATGTTTCTAGAAGTCACTCAGACTCTTTTCAAGACTGTGTTTGTCTTCTTCGTCTGCCTCGTTGGCTTCTCAATTGTTTTCTTCGTTCTCTTTAAAGAGCAGGTGAGTAATGTAACCTCAGTGAATGAGTGTGTGCTGTGCTATGCGTCTACGCATGCGTACGCGAACACTCTGTTACTCTTACAGCCTGCTCGTATTTAGCTAAGTACTCGTACTCAGAACAATAGCCTGTGAAACGACTCTCAATTTGGGTACAAGGATGAAAAAGAAAAAAAAAAAAACCGGCGAGCCGAGCTTAGCTTGGTCTAGGGCGAACAGAGTGAACCGAGAGCGTTCTGGGTCTGGAGTTTGCTCGCTTCTCTCGCCGAATTTTTTTCGCACTCGCCGCAAGAGCCTGTTCTCATGCTATCGGCACGGTTTGTGAGATTAAAACGTTAGAGATAAGTTTTAGACTTTAAAACTTACCGTTTTAACTTTTGAATGGAGGGCCACTCCAGCTACAACGATTTGAGGTTATCCTGTGTTCTCCCACAGCCGGCATTTCAGAATCTGGGACGGGCCTTGATCATGGTCTTGGTGATGACCGTCGGAGAGATTGACTTCGAAGACACCTTTATCGACACGATTGACAAGAATAGTACATCGACTGATAAGCCTCTTAACCCGTTCCCAGAAGCCTCATTTGTCTTCATCAGCATCTTCCTGCTGCTTATGACTATCATTCTGATGAACCTGCTGGTAGGTAGCAATAAAAGGGTTGTTTACTATTGACCCCAAAATTCCGGAGATGTCCGGGTCAGAATTTAAATGGTTACCCAATTTGGCTCGACCGACTGGAAATTTTCGAAATAAGCGGAACTTCTTGAGAGGTAATCCAAAAATTTCCAACCGAATTATCCGAGAGGGAAAACACGCTTGCATTTGCAAGCGCCATCTTAGAGGTCGAACTCGCCCTTGTCTCTTTCGGTAAATTTGGGGTTTTGGAGTAAATAGTAAATGGCCAATCCAAACGGAACTTGCCATCCGGCCAGTTGCACAACTGCTCACGAACCGGTTTCTCCGTGAAAATGGTAAACAACCAAGGTTCCCTTCTGTCTTCGGCCAGTATGCGTGATCCACAGAGTTTGAATATTTTGTTTAAACGGTATGGCGCATTCATCTTTCGTTTCAACATTCCCCATTCTTAATCGTCCTTGTTTCGTTATGATTTGTTTTTTGTTTTTGCTGCATGTGTTTGTGTCCTTTGCATGTACAAAAGTATCATTTGGAAGTAATTCTTTTTTTCTTATTGAAGGCATTTCGCTTCTTTGCAATATATAATGACTTTACACTACGAGCAGCCCCTCTTTTTTCTTAGTCCGTCGAGCGTGACGCTAGAGGGCACGAGAAGAAACAGAACGAAAGACACAAATCGAAAAACGCCAGTATCTATTACAGAAAAACACAGTTTTTCTTTCCAAGGTGTCCTATACCGCGAGGCTATTTTCAGTTGAAATTCCCTCTGGATGGGTTGCTAGCCCACCACGGGGTTATCCTTACCATATAATTTGCCCCGACTCACCCGTACATCTGGGTGGAGAAAGGCGCTGCGAGAGTAGGGTCTAAAGTGATGACTTGCTCGATCTGGGTTCAAATGATCTAAGAGAACACATCCTCCATACCTGTGCCTCTCTCAGTGATAATTTTTTCAATCTATGTTTAGCTTGTAGTCATACTGCGCTGGTATTTTAAGGAGGACACCTTATTGGTCAGTTGTGTGGCTTTGTAATAGATATCATTAAAGGAGCTAAGTCACGACATTTTCAGTTATTTTGGCCACGTACTAAATTACCTTTAAATCGAAGGAAAACTTGAAAATAGTAGTTTACTAAGATAGAAAAACACCAAGGGGATGATAACATAACATGAAAGAACAAGAATGGTTATGGATGGAGAAAATTAACACGGATTATACGAACGACGAACTTTAAAAGTTTAGGCTATGCCCGAACTGTTGTGGAGCTTCTTTGAAAGAGGGTCATCTGGATCTTCTCTTGGTACAATAAATTAAGCCACCGCGCTTATAGCAATTATCTTTTTTTTCCTCACTGAAACCTGTTCATTTGAAATTCTTTTTTCAGGTTGGTTTAGCTGTGGGTGACATTGATGCTATTCGCCAGAATGCTACGCTTAAGAGGTTGGCTATGCAAGTCGAGTTTGTAGCTGAGGTAGAAGATAGATACCCAAGAGTCGTCACGCGGCGAGTTTACCAGCCAACACTGATTTTCAGGCCTAACTGTCCAACTCGATGGTGGAGGTATGAATGCATAATGCTGTTATTTAGTATGGTTTAAGCTTGGACTAGAAAGCATGAAAAGGTTCACTTATTAGAGTTTCAATAAGGATTGTTTGTTAGTGATGACTGGGGTGGTAGTGAGTCCGACGGGTACGGAATAAACAAGGCGATCGACTTTCCTGAAAGTCTAACAGAATGTAAACAGAAACAGTTAAAGAGCAAAATTCAAAAGTTACATTATTTGTACCTGCAGGTTGATAGGTCTCCTTGGAATGAAGAACCTCTTCGCCCTTAACTCTGGACTTCCCACTGAAGAAGAACAGTCCAATTTATCAGAGTACGCCGAGATTAGAAAACAACTCGTCAAAACTAAGAAGCGCTTCAAAAGGCTGGTGAATGTGCTTGAGGCTCAGAATACAGTGTTACGAAGATTAGCCAGAAAAATTGATCCCGAGGCCGAAATAGACGACGGAAACCTGGGCACGACTATGATGGAGGAACAGAAAGCTTTGGCTCAAGACTTCCTTTATGACCCGCGAGATGAGCAGTCGCCAGTGGAGGCCTCTATGGACAGGCCATATAAAACTTACGTTTAATCCTATTTAACGAAGTATTGGAGTGCTTCTAAATGTTTTTAGTATAAAGCTACAAGCGTTCTATCGCGAATGCCGTCTATTGATTGGCTACGCTACTCACTACCTATATTCTGTGATAGATAGTGAGTAGCGTAGCACTGTGCCCTTGATAACAAAATGACGGCCGCTTCTTGGCGTTTTCGAAGTGTCTGTGAAGAGGATTTAGATTAAGTATTGAACGACTAGTAATGGTAATAGGACTGAGTGGAGTCCAGTTTGGTCGGTTATCATAAGAGTGATAACAAAATCGATTTGTTAACACGAGTATGATTACAGACCGAATTGGACGACACGAAGTCTTATTACCAATCAATCATAAAAATTACAATTTCCCACAAAAGAAGAATAGCCAAGTTATGATAGAAAGAGAAAATTTGCATTAAAATACCTACAAAGGAGATGTAAACATTCTAAGGCCAATGCGCCTCTTACCGGCAATTAGGCGCCAGAAACACAAGAGCGCATGCACGCACGCACGTAAGACAACTTTCAATGTGATTGGTTGATTTAAACCACAACTTTGAATGTGATTGGCTTATTAGACTGTCCGATAACAAACTGTCCATAACAAATTGTCCGATAACAACTTGGCAATTGAATTAGTGGAAAATAGCAGTTTTTCAAACCAATCACAATCGAGGAAATTGTAATTTTTATGATTAGTATATTTATGCTAAGACAATTAGATTATTCGCTCTCGATTTCTATGCTTGATAGTTGACGAAGGCTCTGCCCTCGTCAACTATCACGCGATAGAAATCTCGAGCTCATATTTTAAAATTGTTTTAATATGAGATATGACGTGACCTACCGGAATATAACGTCACTATTGCTGACAAATTTTACCAACGTAGATCTCCATTTTTGATGCTTTCGACGTCGGAAAGTAACGTGAATACAAATTACCAAACGGAATTATCGCGCTCAAATTCCACGTGACTCTCTCAACAAAGATTTGAGTTGAGGAAGGAGGTAACCATGTCATTTCAGGCAATGTAGTTTTTGTATTTCCGTCAAGTAAAACGCTGAAATTTTCAGACGTGTATTTGCCACCATTCACTCCGTCAATAAGCACACATTACAAGCAAGCATAATGAATTACGTGTAAAAAAAGGCACGTTGGATTCATATATACAACTTACTTTTTGCATAATTTGTGTTTCATGTGCGGAGCCTGTCGACCTAACTTAATGGAAGATGTAAAGAACTAACATTATGTATTTAGCAGTGCGATGACTTTGCAATAATCCAGCTAGTGACAGAGGGGGAAACTAAACCGAGACCTCAGGATTACCACAATCCTTTCGCTTATTTATCTCATCTCCCTCGAGCGACGAAGAAGCGAAACCAACAGGCTAGGAAAGAATTATTGGAAAGGACTTTTAGAAAGTCTAATGAAAGGCGATTGGATGTTAAAACGCTCTGTTTTTCGTCAAAATTCTTTAACGAAAAACAGCAATTTCACCAACCGCACGGGCAACACAACACGCCTTAACTCTTTATATTCCTGGATTCTAAGTAATTTTTCACTGACGGCTTGTTAACGGTTTAATTTCCTCCGAAAAAAAAAATCGAATTGTAGTTAGGTCTAATTAGGCCGAAAAACGTTACCTGTCCACGCCAGGTATGACAACAGTTTTACTCAAGCTTTTGGCGTACTCTTGACAATCACTAACTTACCCCCTGCTGGTCTGTCTGTGTTTCCCCAAGTAGACTACCACTGGGAACAAAAATGTCATCACCGACAATTTGCCGATTGGATCCGACTGAAGCCGAGTGCAATTTAGCGAAAAATCCGGACAGACAACAAAAGCTTTATTGTCTCAAAAAATCCTAACCATAACAATAGGTAAAGTTTGATATGCGAAAGCTGTTCGTCGGACCACTTTGATAACCAAGAATTGACGTCAGAATACAGATCAAAAGTTTGTAACTGTTTGTTTTGTTAAAAGCAATTAGAATTTCATGGGGAGATGTCTTAACTTAAATTAAGTGAATAGCTAGAGACAATCAAACTTTAGAAAACGACTTGAACCAAAAACGTTATGATAAAGTTTACATCAGTATTAGCCTTGAGAACAATGCTCGCTATCATGTAAGCTTAAACTTAAGTTTTTAAGTTTTCATTTTTGAAATAATTGTTACCAATAATATTGTATTTTATCCGTGTCGCGAAGTGAAGAATATGTATGTATGCGCTTAGCACTAAATGTGTACAAATAACTTATAAGTGATCTTTAGTTACTTAAAGGCTATGTTCACATTTGGTGCCTGAGCATAGCACCCAAAGTACGATCCTCGCGCGCTGAGCACTAATGTGAACACACCTTTTTTCCTTGTACTCATAACAGAATTGGGGCACCGTCTGCGTGCCCGGTTACACCGTCTCGACCTTGCACTCGGGCACTAAATGGCACTTGGGTACTTTGAGTACCCAGTGTCTGAACGCTACACTATGTTGTGCCGGTGCAAAGGCACCATTGCTTGAGAACCAAGTGTGAACACAGCCTTAGTTAACTGATCTATTTTAAGATATGAGTAACACGTCGATGGTTGATACGAAGGAGACTAACAATAAGCCTACAGCCGGGCAACTTGACGTTTGCCATCTTCTTTTTCATCTTCACTTTTTTGGTCATCTCCTAATAGTAATCCATAAGCTGGCCCAGGTTGAGCCTCAGGAACCCACTCTCCGGTGTCCAATTCATCTGCCTCTACGCCGAGATTCATTTTTCTCGCCATCATGACTAACAAGCGGTTCTGAAGTTCCATCGTCCTTACCAGAGTCTTGACTCGCTTCTTGGTCTTGTTCACTTGCTGTTGAATGTCGTAGATGGTGGACTCTTTCATTTCCTCACAAGGGGTTAAGGAAGTTTCGTCTTCGAGAAATTTAGCTTGCCCTGCTAGCCAAGCATGGAATTTGCTGCAAAGAGAAAAAGAAAATGTAGTCAGGGGAATATAACATCTCAGGTATAGTTTGCCAGGAATCTAAAACGCGTCAAGATCGTCACGCGTCACGCACGCCCCACTCCCTAACAAACCTTTGAAAGGAGCGCGTGACAGACCAAAAGAGTATCCTCGGAGTTTGTTATTAATACAACCGCCTTCCGCCACTTCAAGTCAGTTTGGTTGTCTGAATATCAGTAGTGTTTGAAACGGGAGCGGATCCAGCTAGTTCAGAAACAGGGAGTCGCAGTTGCTATAGCGAAAACAAAAGGGGTGCGGAGACCTCTGTACCCTTCCGGAAACTTAAAAAAATTGACAGCAAAGTGGAGTGAGATACTGCCTAATTACTGCCTAATGCACTCTGAACATTTTTGCATGTAAACAGAAATGTAAAAAGGACAGATTTTTAATTTCCCACCCAAAGGAAAATAGGGAGGGGCGGGGGGGGGGGGGGGTGGGGGGAGTAAGAAACGCGGACTTCTTCCTCACCAAATCCGCTAATTACATTTAAATGAATTGTCCCTTGCTGCTATTTTTTATGCATAATTGTATATCATGTATTACTGGGTTTGCGGGTATAACGGTGAAATAATGGATGCCTAAAGTCTGACTGACTAGCCATAAGCCGGAGTTTTCTATCAGTTTTTACTATAAATCTACTAGCGTTCTATCACGAATGCCGTTCTCTGATCGGCTACGCTACTGACTATCTATTCTGTAATAGATAGCGTAACAAAATGACAGCTGCCTCTTGCCGTCTTTGAAGGCTTAGAGAAAGTTTTGAACGACTAGAAGATTTATACTAAAACAATTAGATTATTCGCTCTCGATTTCTATGCGTGATAGAAATCTCGAGCTCATAATCTATGATGGAACCAATCAGATTTAATATAAATGTAGGTAAACGGAAAGCCTAAGTGAAGTCCGTTTTAATTCTTAGAAACTGACCCATTGATGCCAGCAACTCCGGGTTCTGCTGCTTGAGGCAAACAAAACGATGGCTAACCACCCTAGATGTGATGCTGTATGCATAGCAGGTCACCCTTCAATGATTTTCAAGGTTTCCCGGACACTTCTCCGGAACCCAATTTATACTTCGGAGTAAATTGAGACCGTGTCTTCCCCCCTCACCCCATGGGTATATAAATGGGTACCGATAAATGGAAAAACGAAGAGGGCAAGGAAATCAAACTACATTAAACTGACATGATTGAAAATAAGATTAAAAACAAGACAACAAACCTGAGTTTGCCTTTGTAGGCGTTCGGTTTTAACTCAAGTGACGGGTTATAAATTTTGCGCGTGATGAATCTCGGGTACTTGTTCTCAACTTCGGCCACAAATGAAACCTGCATTGCCATTCGCTGAAGAGTGGCTGTTCTTTGTACGGATTCGATGTCACCCACAGCTAAGCCAACCTGGCGTGGAAATAAAGTGCTGTGATGATTTGGCCAATGATATGATTATTTATATCAAATAAGTTAACACAGCTCGTATTTTTATGAATACTTAATCAAACCAAACTCATTTGCCATGATAATGGCTAACATTTCTAAAGGTTTGTTGAACAAGTGGTTATGTTACTTTGTCACCTCGACCGGTCTGGTTGAGAACAATAGTTTCTTAAAAAATAATGCACCTATCTTCACAACCGTTTCATGTTGGCCCAAACAAATGAATGTTCAGTTAATTTCTTACCTGTAGACCTCTTTTGTAGGACTACCTTTTTAATACGACCAACAACAACCACTTAGAGTCCCTGTGCTTTATTTTCCTTGACTGAAATTCACCCCCCTGATACTGGAAATGTTGCCTGATGCGATAAATGGTTAGAAAGAACTTTAAAACAACGTAAATTAATTTTCAATAAGCGTGGTACTTGTTTTAATTTCAATATATTGCGAAAAAGAAATAACGGGGACTCGAACTAATTTAACATGTTCAGTACACGGCATAATTTGAAAGGGTTGTAATTACAGAGTACGACGACACATGTCATTAGGGATGATAAGCAAACCGACATTGAGGCAGCAAATAAATAAATAAATAAATAAATAAATAAATAGAGCGGTTTTCATTTGAGTGTCGAAAAGTAATTAGTTTTGCACTTTCCACGCCACGCGATTGGCTTAAAAAACTCGCGCCACTTTTTCATCCAATCAGAAGTACAACAAAAACCAATTGTGACGTGTTCGCATGCATTTTTGCGCTCTTCACATCAGCTACATGTAATTACTTCGAATTTTGATTGGTTCCACTGTATTGTCTGTGCCCTATGTGATTGGCTAGAGTGATTACTTTGGTTTTGGTTTTACGACACTCAATTGAAAACCAAAAGAAGTAGCCAATAAAATGTTTCAAAATCAGCTTAAAGTTTCTTACCAGAAGATTCATAAGAATAATCGACATTAGAAGGAGAAACACGAAGATGAAGGTGAGCGCAATCTCCGGAAATGGATTCAGAGGGTTCCCTGTGCGTTCATTATTGCTGCCGATGCTTTCGATAAAAGACGTGAGGTACTCAAACTCCCCAACCATCATAACGGACACTTTGACAATCGACCGACCAACGTTTCTAAACGCTTCCTGAAAAGTAATTGAGAATAAGCATATTAACGCGTGCTTTGACTAAATTATACGTCTCGTTTGTATCCGAAAATAAGATAAGTAAAGTCATCAACGTCTTCAGACTAGCGGGTGATAACTGGCCGGAGGCGGATTGACTAATACTGTCAAAAGAGATAACATGCCTTAGTGTGAAACAGCACTTGCATGTATGATGTTATGGTGGGTAACCTGGCTGATCGTTTCTTTAGGCGGATAAATGTAAAGAAGTATTTAACGAATCATCGAATTCATCCTGGTTTTGCTCTGGACGAATATAACTCGGAAGCGACTGAACTGTCTGGGCAGACCCAAAGAATTGTACTCAGTATTATAAAATTTGGAAACTGTTTTGTTAAGAGAACACCAATCGTTTTCTAGCTGACTAAGGCTGTGTTCCTTTGGGGTGATCCTGATCAGGAACAGTGATCCAAGATCGTGGTGCTTCAAAGGAACCGATGAATCCGTGACCCGAATGGATTCATCGGTTCCTTTGATGTACCATGATCGGAGTGATTTTGGACCTCTGATCCTGATTCAGATCACCTTAAAGGAACGTGCCCTAAAATACCGAAGATGTAAACTGTGGACCCAAGTTCACCACGAAAAAGTGACATTGTTTTAATTTAAAGTTTCTTTCTTCATAGTTTCGTACCTGTTCTTTGAAAAGGACGAAGAACACAACGGCAAATGCGATGATGAAAATAAAGAAGACCAAAAATACTCTTGCTACCGTTTTGAAGACCTCAAGGAACATGGATACGTAAATTCCAAAGGGCTGAAAGCGCCTCAAGAACAGAATCGCATTCACATAGCACAAGAAGATGGAGACAATTCCAAAGATCCACAAATTTCGCGGATTTTTCAGGCTGCCAAATACTTCTTCCAGCTGTTTGGTTGTTAGCATATAAGGCATCATAAAACAGAGTGTTGTCACGTACAGAGCCCATTCAGTGACGTTAGAGGGATCGCGGAAGTATCGTCTCCGTTGAACAAAGAGCTGAAATATTTCTTTTAGGATGTGGGCAAAGGCGAAGACCAAGGCGACGTATAACACAGCTCCGTTAAACACGGTGGACCTGATGAAAATCTCCGTGACTTTAACACGCTTGTCGGTCTCATTCTCTGATTTAGTCGGATTGAAATCTTGAACATTTCTCTCCGTGACTATAAATATGGTGTACGTAATCAAGAAAATTAAGTAGGTCAGGAGATTGAAGTAGTATATGTATCGCCCAAATGAAGCCCATTTGACATCTAAGAGCTTCTGTGTCAAGGGATGTAAGAGGAGACCTTCGCGATTGAATTTCACCATTGTTGTGGGCCCAAAGAAGCGGTTTCCTGCGAGGTTTGTCTCGTCATCAGGACCTGGGTCCAGAAGATGGAAATCGTACCATTCGGTGTAGTTGGGATCTGTTTGAATGTGAGACGAACGTTTGATGCAGTGATCCATCACAAGATAAGCGGCTTCAGGAAAATACTCTATTAATATTTTCATTGGTGGCTCGTGATTTACATTTCGACATTCCAGAATTTCTGGCCATCTGGTGGAATAAAAGGAGCGAGTGAGAAGAAATAAACACGCCTGTTGCTTGCTCCCCAGACATGCTCGTCTCGGTTGTCATACCCGTGCTCGTGCCAATGCCCGTGCCAGTTCCCGTTCCCGTTGCCGCATCCGTACCCGTGCCTGTGCCCGTACCCGTGCCCGTGCCCGTGCCCGTTCCCGTACCCGTGCCTGTGCCCGTACTTGTGCCCTTGACTGTACCTGTGCTCGTACCCGTACCCCTGCTCATTCCAGTTCTGCGACATTGCCCGTGTTGGACTGGTGCCCGTGCCCGTACTTGTGCCTGTAAACTCGTCTTAATAAGTGATAGTAAACTGTTCAAGTGGATATCTAGAGCAATCAGCGATGTCCAATAAATAACATTTCGAACGTAAGACAATAAAGGTCATTCGATTCTTTATCAAGCAGTTTATGTTTTGTCACCGACAGCCCACCGACAATGTCAAAACAACTTAGTTCTACTAAAGTGTGGAAAGCGTTATTTGAAGATATTTTTAAAAGTCGGTTTCTGTTTATGTACAAAATTCCTTTCAAATTGAAAGAAAACCTGACAGTCATACTTTTTTAAAGAAGAAAAATAGCAAAGAAGTAATAATAAACCAGAAATAAACAAGAGGGTTGCGATCGACTGAGGAAAACTACTGTTGGAAGGATTACGAACTGCAAAGGTGCAAAAATTGGCCAATTGTTTCAAGACGCTCCATTGGTGATATAGTTCCTGGAGCTCGAGATTGTGAAAAACCATTATACATTGTAGATCGATGAGCATTGCTGCACCAACCTTTTGTGTTTAGCAATGGCCAACGCCACATCCCCTGCGCCCGACTGCACCGCCACATCCAAGCAAGTCTGTCCCTGATTGTTTTGTATGCACACATTGGCGCCAGAATTTAGCAACAGTTCCACCACTCTGACATTTCCATAAGACGATGCAATATGTAATGGGGTATTACCGATGTTGTTCGCGTGATCGAGAGAAGCTTGTTTATTCAGGAGCTCCTGGGAAGTCTTATCACAGCCTGATCTTGCGGCCCACATTAGCGGTGTCCAACGATCGTTGTCTCTAGCGTTGACGTCAGCACCAAGGCGAGTAAGGACCTGGCATGCCTTCCTGTTAATTTAAATGATACAAGACGCATGTGAATGGACCGTAGTCTGGGTATTGGACTGGAAATAGCTTGCAACTGATACTAATGCGGGCATTCTTTTCAAATACAAATAACATTGTCCCCAATTAGTGTTCCCAATACAGTGCCCCCAATTAACACATTTACAGGTTTTCCATGTAAATTTGACACTTAAAATAAAGTTATATTTATATATAAAAAAATAACATTAATCCCCTTTAAATGATATTCGCCCGAACAATTAAGTCTCCATTGCAACCTAGTTCCATTCCAATACCACGAATACTAACACGGCCTAATGAAAGTGACTTTTTCTATTTGAAAACTCGTGCATGCGTGATTCATGATGATGGCCCTTAAATGATAATAATGATAATGATGAGGATGATAATGATAATAATAGATATTTATATGCACTTCTTGAGAGTAACTTTTAACACAACCAATCAATCATTTTTAGGCTTTCATTGATCATGTTGATACGGCCTTATCTAAAGGTTTTTGAATTTTCGAGGTCATTGTTCATGATTGTGTCGCTAGCTTTTTGACGTTCTCTATGACTTGTTCTTTTACAATAGTCCACTGTTTAATAACAATAGGCGTTTGTTGAAAAACAATACACGCTGATCTTAACTCTAAAAGTATTGCATCGTGATATAAATCCTTGGCCCAGAATGGCAAGGACTGAAAAACTACATTACAGTCGTGTGATTTCGTGGGGCGCTTAGCTCCGAAATATTGCAATCTTGGACATAGTAAAATAAGAAAAAAAAACAAAAAAAACACCCCTCCCCCAATCAATGATGAACTCGCGCTACAACCAAAACGCGCCATTTTCTCCAACGTTGAAAAGGGGGGGGGGGGGGGAGAGAGGGGGGGGGGCAGAGAGGGTGGTCTTAATTTCTCATTTATTTTTTCAAGATTGTAACTCCTAGAGTACGGTTTTCGTCAGTATTAGGTAGGGTTACTGACCCGCATGGCCAGAGAATGGTTTATGTGTCATTCTTTGTACCTGTTTCCTTTCATCGCTGCCAGGTGAATGGGTGTCATGCCATGATCATCTCTCTCATTGATACCAGACATCGCTTTTCCCAAGGCCTCCACGTGGGTGTACCGAGCACACTGAGCTGCGAGATGCAGTGGTGTCTGTTGGGCTTGGTCTTGAAAGGAACCTCGTGAATACTTGGTTAATAGGAGTTCTAGAATCTGACAATTGAAAAAACGAAAAATAAAAAAAAAAGTTTCGATTTCATTTTCTCAGGCGCGGTAAGAAGCGGGGAAAATTTCAAAATACTGAGAATAATAGCAAACCACAGCAAAATGAAACGCAGAGTTAGAATTAAATTTACAACGATGACAGTCTCTGAAGAGTTTTCCCGTTATGCATGTCTTCCTACTTAGTACTGTATAATTTTCGAGGAGTTTGAATATAATACAACTCTCTCACCATTCAAAATAATCCACTATTAAAAAAATAGCGTTGTGATCTTCGAGGCAAAGTCTGTGCTGGAATGCTATGTCACATTAAGCTGGCACTTGTTTCTAGGTTCCGTTGCACTAAGCAGAAATAAATCTACTCAACCCAACCCCCCCCCCCCCCGTATGGGATGTTAGTCGATCGCAGGGTACCCCCAGTATTAAATTTGCTGTTGCCAACTAATACACCTGGCGGGGTGAAGACTGGGGGTGAAGATAGGGACTATGAGAGTACAATGTGTTGACCAAACACATAATGACCCTAGAGACAACTCAAACCGGCTATCGCCTTATCTGGATTACAGCACGTCTTAAAGCGCAAGGACTTGCAACCTGGGAAAACTAGCAATGAAGCTCCTAGAATAACTAAAAACGAAAAAGTTATTGATAGGTACCTTAATATTGGGCGAGGTAGCAGCATTATGTAAAGGCACCCTTTCACGCGCGTCGGACTTGTAGAGGTTTTCTGAAGTTTTTTTATCCTCCAAGAGAAGTTGAAGCATTTCCAAGTGTCCATTGTCGACAGCCAGGTGTAAGCAGTTTTTTATGTCCGATGTGCTCGCGTGGACATCAGCTCCTGATTCACGAAGTAGTTGCGCACTTTCCGCGCTGCCAGCGGCTACTGCCATAAGGAAAGGTGTGCAATTGCCACTGGCTTTGATGTCAATTTGCGCGCCCAAACTAAGAAGAGCTTTGATGACTGCGAGACGATTGTCACTGGCTGCTCTGTGATGAGATGAAAGAACATCATTTTATACCAACCATTTTTTTTACAGCAGAAGTGCAGACAAAAGGGGACAGTAGTCAAAGCGATCTAGTCAAAGATTATTAGTTAATTATGTTCTTATTAGCAGTTGTGTTGTTTTCCAATTTACCTGTAAATTAGTATTTTGTTCATTTCTGTCACCTTTCCAAGTCTTTCTTTTATAGTTTAATATATAACTGTTATTAGTTGCCATAGCTATTGTGTGCTCTTCTTATATTGATGTTTTGTATTTATATATAACTTAAACTATTTTAGACTCCCTTCATAGCATAGAAATAGCGTTTTTCCTTTTCTTTTTTTCTTCTTGCGTGTGCATTTGTGCTCAAGTTTTCTTGCTGACCTGTATTTTATTTCTATTTAATGCTAATGTTAACTGCCTGCCTGGCTCGCTAGCCCCTATGGTTATTCCAGGCAGCTAGTACTCTAATTTTTGCTTTTAATATTGTCATTGAAATTGTAATTTTTTCTTTAGCAAGAGTGAGTGCAAATAAAGATCGATTGATTAGTAGTGTCAAGCTGCATCAAACGCAAGATATAAGGGCACCCGAAACTTCAAAATTCAAAAACGAAAACGTTTCGTCAGATAGGTTAATTAAAAAAATTGACATAAAAAAATGAAAATTTGAGTACGGGTTGGAAGAGGTTATCGTTTTGGGGACAAAAATTAAATGCGAATTGGCTTAGAGTGACTATTTTATTATTGTCTGGGACTCGAGCATTGCTTGATGGTTAATGATTAAAAGTTCACTTGCCAAAGTAATCAACTTAGCATTGAAAAGAAATTAACGGTTGAAAAGAGCTTTTCAATTTTTTATTTGCGATCTTGTAAGTACAAAACCCTTTGCCGTGGAGCAGAGAGTTTTATATTACATAATCTGTATGTTAAGCATTCACAAACGCACTCAATGAACGCAATAGACTACTGGAAGACGTGACAAATCACCTAATGTACCAACCTGTGTAATGGCGTCTGTTTCTCGTTGTCTTTCATGTGCAATTCAGCTCCTTTCCTGCACAAAATTTCAACTATTTCTAGGTCACCCTTCATGGATGCTATGTGAAGTGGAGTCGTCAAAGTGGCCCTTTGTGTGTTCACGTGGGCGCCGTGCTCAAGACATAGCTCAACCGATGTTACGTTTCCAGTCTCCGCGGCCAAGTGCAGAGCGCGATCCTGGTCAGAGTCTGGTTCGTTCACGTATTCTTCTACATTGATGAGTTGGGAGGTGGCTAAATGTACAAGACAAAAGTGGGAAGTGCTTATATAGAGCTCGGCTATAGCAGCTTAATTCAAGCTTTGAATCGTTTGTCCGTACTTTAGTGAGATAATCATCTTATTCTCGACTACATGTAGAGCATTTTCACTCACGTGGCCAGCAGCCGTGCAATATTTTTGGAACAAAAGAAAATCCCACAGGACTAGTTTATGACACCAATATGGCTGCCATGATGTCAAAGACTTCCGCCGGGAAACATATTTTTAAAGAAGCAGACCCTTTAGATGCCCTGTTCAGGGGCGGATCTAGGGGGAGATTGCAGGGGTGCGCACTCCCCCCCACCCCCGTGAGATGACGTCTTCTTCTTCGTATTCCCTTTTAAAATTTGTTTACCTCACTAGTCGGTTACGCCATTTCTTAGTGGTACACCCCCTCCTAAAAAAATTCCTGAATCCGCACCCGTCGTTTATTGAGTTTAATTCAAAGCTACAGCCAGTTACAAAAATGTTGAAACATTGAAATGGAGTGCAAATAACAAATTTGTCACAGTATAACAATGAGCCCTGCTCTCCCCGATTCAGTTTTGTTCAATGACATCTAACTTTTGTACATGATATCGCTTAGCTGGAAAGAACGGTTGGGGGGGGGGGGGGGGGAAGGAAGGGAAAAAGATTACGCGAGATAGCGCGATGAGGAATTGTCTCGTTAAAGTACATGTAGGATGTCTCAACTACTTTTGCAACTACAATGGTAGCTGTGCCTGAGTAATCTTTTCGTAATATTCCCAAGTACTTATGCCTGGGGTTGTTTGTGCTTCATTACTATAAACTTCGTCATGGACAAGGTTGTCCTCAGGCTCTCTCGTCTCCCTGGACTCTGGAGGGAGAAAGAGAAAAACGGGGCGCGAGGAATATAAACCGTGATTGGTAACGAAGTTGCTTTATGAAATCTACTCACTGACCTTGTTTAATAAGCAGTTCTGCTAGGTGGGTGTTACAGTTGAATATAGCCGTGTGCAAGGGTGTGCTATCATCTGCGGTCTTCGCTCGGATGTCTGCATCATGTCGCAGTAAGGTGCGACATATTTCAAGATCGCCGTTCATGCACACGAGATGCAGAGCCGTCATTCCAACCTGTGTCTTAGCATTGACGTCGATATCTGTGTCACGCACCAACAGATCTACCATGTCCTTGTTACGTCTTCGCACAGCATGGTGTAGGGCGGTGTTGTTTAATGCGTCGACAAGGGATGGCTTGGCACCTGATTTGAGAAGAACTTCGGCAACTGCGGGGCAGTTAAACCTTCGGAAAAGAACAACAACAGATAAAATTAATGGTAATCAGCCGCAAAAAATAGAAGGGAACATATCCTAAACATTCACCATACTCCATTTTTATGCACGTAACAATGTAATCGCAATAAACGAAAAAAAAAAAATAACAAAATAACAAAATAAAAAAAATAAAAAAACAAAAAAAATAAAATGAAAAAAATAGTAAGTAATCGAACAGGCCGGCAAGCGTTTGTCGTTCGTTCGTGCGTGCGTGAGTGCGTCCGTTGGTTCGTTCGTTTTCTTTTTTCCTTCGGTCGGTCGGTCTCGTCAGGTCACAATCAGTCAGTCGTTCGTTTGTTCGGTCGCTCGTTGGCTCTTTGGTTCGTCAGTTTACTCCTTCGGTTACTCGTTCGTTCGGTCATTACTCTGTGCTGTTGGTCGGTCGGACGTCTAGACTGTTTACAGTCCCCTATTTTTCCGTGAGATCGTAGATGTCGATCGTTGAGTTCGATGGGCCGCCATCTTGGTCTCTTGATGCGAGCGAAACTGGGGAGAGTACACAATGCCCGTGGGCAGTGGTGGTAGGGTTAATAGCGTGGGGGTGACGGGGCGGAAAAAAATCCGGGTTTTTCCGGATTTTTTAGTGCCGTCCACCTGACCCCTACCCACGGGCATTTTGTACTCTCTCCAGTTTCGCTCGCATCAAGAGATCAAGATGGCGGCCCGTCGAGTTCAACGATCGACATCTACAATCTCACGGAAAAATAGTAGCCTACGTGTAGCCGTACCCACCCCCCGAGGAAAAACGGGAGGGAGGGAACGTCTACGAAGAGCTGACACGAATCGTGTTATGTGACGTCACAGTAATTTATGTAAGTTATGCAAACAAATTATATTTTCTGTCTGTATTCGTGTCCTCGCGCAGACAAAGGCCTCGTAAATATTTATTCTTTGGAGTTTATTTGCAAGTCAATGTCCCTTTTCAGTCCCCTTTTCAAGTGTATATTGTGTTTTAAAGAGATTGAAAAGGATTACGAGCGATGTTTGGTCCAAAACAAGAAGAAGACAATCTTTGATGTAAACGTCGCGCTCGCAAATTTGAAGTTCCATGTGTACGCTACATCAGAGGACATTTGTAGGCAGTGTCATGTTCTCCTCAAGAAGAGAAATAATTTGCAGGAGAACCTGGAAGAATTACAAAAATCTATGAGAATCAACTACGCCACAAGTTTGAAGAAAGTTGGCCTTGTTTTCCAGCCGAAAAATTCGCTAGAATGCGCGAATTTAAGTTCGAAGAGGTTGACTAGCCTAAGCGACCTCTGCGGTTCATGACATTTGTACATTTGCCGTTCTCTGTTCGGTCACTTGACCTTTTTTGTCGCTTCACTCGTGTTTATGAAGGGCACTTCATGTTGTCTAATAAGGAGGAATTTTGAGTAAAGTTGAGCCGTTAGATCGTGCTATGGCAAATTTTTAAAGGTCATAGGTCTGCATAGTTTCCGCTGTTATCTGCATGTCGCTTCGTAGAGTTTGACACCTCTGTAATTTTCCATGTGTTTATGCATTGTTTAGGCTCATTTCTATTGCAAGATATGCTCTCAAGTCTCCACGAATTTGCTTTTGGGGGACAAAATATGAAATTTACCGTGAACATGTTGCTTTATACTTGCATTCTATATCGTGACGCGGGCCCGGCTGTGATTAGAGCTGTTTTTACAAGTACAGTAGGAAGATCCTTATCACGCATATCATATTTGTTGTTGGTCATTCTGGCACCACATGATTCAAATGTAGCTGTTTACGCGCAAGTCTGTGGACTGTTTTGCGTGTTGTATATGCCATTGTTCGGCTTAGTTCAGGCAAGACCATGGTTTCGATCCTCCATGCGGATCTCATCAGTTGCCGGTATTTCTAAAATGCTCAGAACGTCTGTAGTTGCCACTTACTAGCGCAACTCTAAACTCGTACAGATGGGAGAATGTGAGACATTTTGCGGCTTGGCACAAATCTATTTTAGCCAATCAGTATTCTCGAAAGTATTGCTCGCGGTCTTTATCCAATAAGGAACCATTATATATTTCCATGCAAAAGCGTGACGTCACATAACACGATTCGTGTCAGCTCTTCGTAGACGTTCCCTCCCTCCCGTTTTTCCTCGGGGGGTGGGTACGGCTACACGTAGGCTAAAAAATAGGGGACTGTGAACAGTCTATCGGACGCCTGGAAAGACACTCAAGTTTGGCGCTAAGAGTTGCTGATTGTTTCAATGCTCCTTTGTCGCACGTAAAACGTCTAAATCCTCAACAGATTTATTCATCCGTGTTTCTTTTTGGGTGAGTATTACCTATCAAGTGTTGTTCTACCTTAGTTTAGCTATTATTTTGATCTTTCCTTCGATGAGAGTTAAATTGAATGTTTTTCTCGTTTAAAACGTAACGTGACACTCCCGCGTTACATAGTTTACAAAAATAAATCAAGTTTAAATTATTCACTTGGACACCGCATTTAGCAAAATAGGACAATGTGGTAATTGAATTATAATATTTCACACTCAAGACTACTGAATCACAAGCGAACGACTTCGAAACTGTCCCTGATGGACTCGAACTAGTAAACTTTGTGAGCGCAGTTCTGACATAGAAAAACCGGCTCTGTTACTTGCTTGTAAAATTAAGCTAGAATGCTATAACTACAGCAAAATGAGATCTCCGTTGTGTTTGAGTGATGGACATAGCAGAAAATGTTGTTTTGAACGTTCACTGATTTCAATGTTGAGAGAAATCATCAAAATTCTAGGGCACTTAGAACTGCTAGGGAATGATTCCGCGGTATTCAGATCAAACAAGAGATTATGTTCCCGCACGAATACGCTGGAAATTCCAATGTTCCGGGTTGTGGACGTTGTGTATTCAGTTACAAAATAAATATCTTCCCAGGTGAAATACACTTTCAAGGAAAGTAATCAAATCCTACAATTTAAAGGCAAGCTTGTGAAATACAAACCCTCCGGTCATTTCATGTCAATTTTATAATTTGTCGACAATTAATTCCATGTTGAGACATTTAAGTACAAGCTGAAAGCACTTAAATTACGATCACCCTTGATATTTTCAGTCAGGACGGAGAGTAATAGCCATCTCTCCTGCTCTAGCTTACCTCGCTGCGACGTGAAGTGGGGTCGAACCATCCTTCAATCGAATATTGACTCGAGCGCCATGATCGATCAATATTTGAGTCATCTCCACTCGATTCCATCGTGCCGCTAAATGTAGCAGAGAAACGCCTTCTTCGTCAAGATTGTTGATTATCTTCACGTTGTTATTATCCAAGAGATAATCTCTCAATTCACTCACAATTCCATCCTGTATGATTTCATGGATCTGTTGTGACCGAGTTGACAAACCCACAAACTTTAACGAAGCTAGTTCAATGCTGGAATCCATCAAGTCGACTTTGCTTGCGGCTGTACTTGTTCGACTCAGCAGCGGCGAATCTTTGTAATTGTTCGATCTTGGTCCTTTCGCTCTCGCTGTCGTAGAAGTCATTGTGAGAAAGTATTATCTAGCCCTGTTGCGACGAGAGAGCTTCTCTAAGATAGGAAGTTGAGGCTTGAAGAACATGAAAACGACGTCAGGCGGGATATGTAAGAAGCCCACGAATGTTGGCAGTGTAATATTTTTCAACATAAATTTCACTATTATACATATAACACCAACCCGGTAACGCAATACAAAGCAAAACAATACATACATTTATTAACTTCACGTCAAGCTCAGGCACCTACCAACAATGACCAATATAACAACCTCTCATATTTACCCCTTAACCTGCTAATTTTTCTTGTTAATAAAAAGAACTTAAGGTGGCCCAATAGGCTAAAAGGGACAAAAAGTTTGTTTAAACATGGAGAAGAAAGATTAATTACGTGCGATTGCACTCATGAAGAGAAAATCAATTTTGAAGGTTTTACTTAAAATGGTTGCTGTAGCAACCAGCCTAACCCTTTTCAGGTTTTAGTTTATAGCATAGACGCCAACAGTTCCTGCTCTTTTACAAAACAAGATTTCGCTTTCAAACAAGCACAGCCGTTGTCAGTGAGTTTCTGTTTCGTTCAATTCTGTTCAATGAACCAAACTTTTGACAGCTGACTCTTGTTTTTAGTGCTTTTTAAAGGCTTTACAAGTGTTAAAGGGCCTGATTGTAACTTGACCGGACGGTGCTGAAGTTGGTTTGGGGATAATTTTTACGCCAGGTCTTGCTTTTACGTAAACAGTAGCTATGTCAGAACTACAGATTATTCACTTTACGGAGACCAAAGGTCCATAAACGCCGTACCTTCGGATTTTTTAGATCAGCCAGTATTAACGAAAGAAAGAAGACGAAATAATAAGTCTTGGGTTCGAGTCCTTCCTGGAAAACTCGGAGGAATGACCTGCGTCAGAAATGTTTGTGCGTATAATGATAACTCTAAACTTAGGGATATGAAACACAAAATAACTCTGAGCACACTATATTTGTACAAAAGGACTATCTTACTCTCCAATAGGAGGCGTGTGATCGAAAGAAGTAACATGAATAAATCATATAAATATAAGCCCATGAGTTTAGATTTGACACGGAAGCGGAACGATTTTGAGGGGATTCGGGGGGAGGGGCACTCATTTTTGGACTTTTGTTTGACGAGGTAGAGTCGCCTTGTGGTTAAGGCGCTGGTGTTATACTTCGGAGGTCCCTCTCTCTTCTGCTAGATGGATTTGCGTTCGGTTGTTCCAGATTCAACTTCTCCGCGTCTTGTAAATAGCCAACTGACCAGCCTCAGACCAGTTGGGATTTTTTAAAACAGGTTTTCAGTTCTAAATACCATGACAAATTGTTTTATTTTTCATTTTATTTTTACTTACGGTATATGATCACGGTTTTTAATATTGACATTCCCGTTAATTCTCATAGATGGTAAAGAAAAGACAAATCACTAGACAAGTGCATTTTTGTTTCAAATGGGGCTTTTCCCTTTATTTTCTCCAAACCTACAAAATAGTTTCACAAAAATAGCGCTTATTATAAATAGTGGAACAAACCCCTAACAATGTACATGTCGAAAGATCTGGGACAAACTTGTGCTCTTTCAAGTAAATCCTTCAAATCTGAAATTTTCCTCAAATTCTCCATAGTGAGGTACTAAAATGCGCAATACAAAATTTGTAGCTTATCTGATACAGTGAAACGTTCGTCGACTTCGTTGTAATCTTGTCGGTAACACTTTCAGTGCGACCCTCACTGAATGATCTTACTAGTACTGTGCAAACTAGTCTTTTGTACTTACAAGGTTTCTTGAGGAATGTTTAACGCCTTCTGATTGTCACTGCCCCATAGCTGTTGCTGTATTGTTATTAAGCCGCGCCCGCGGCCTTCTGCGGTTTCCCTCGTCTACGCATGCCTCGTTCTCATTAAATAATCCCGCGCTTGTTGGGGCCTTTTTAGCCTCTTCCAGGCGTTCAGTAGGTTGGGGCGCAGTGCGAAAAACAGCGTTTTTTTTCGCGCTGCGCCCCAACGAACTGAACGTCTGGAAGAGGTTAGGGCCTTTTGTCCTGTTCAGTATAGTGACATTAAACCTGGAGTTCGTTAAACCTGAAATTCGTCTCAATTTATTGGCGCTGAACTTAACTTGTACGAGGCACTCATACCATTTCGTTCAAGTGAAGTAGCGAGTAATTCACTAGATTTTGCTGTTAAACAGTTGCTTCCCTTTCATCTTATCTCTAGACTTAACCTGGTGCTCTATTGCTCTCTACGCATAAATATACCAAACTAGAAACAAATAAACGCAAAAAAATAAAAATCAACGACAACTTTTTTCCTTCAGACAGACCACTGACCACAGTGTATTTTGTTCGTGTTGCTGCTGTCTATGGACTATTGTGTAATAAAATATCCTAAAGATTGATTCTCTGAAAAATATAATCCACTCTGAACCGACAAAACGAGTTAAAGTCTACTACTCCCTAAAGTTTGCAGTTTATGGCATAAAAAGATTCTCCCGAGAACACATAAAGTCTTCCAATCGACAACTCGCAGGACTCTCTAAACTAACAGACTGTTATATGTGGTTTAGTTTCCTGGGCCGTGTCTTCCGGCGGTTGCCCATCAAAGAAGTCTGGAGCCAAAGTTACCTGGTCCTCAGCCATACTGGGAGAAATCTGGTCCAGACTTCGCGCGTCCATTTCGGCCTCGGGATCAATTTTTCTGGCCAATCTTCGTAACAGTGTATTCTGAGCCTCGATCACATTAACCAGCGTCTTGACGCGTTTTTTAGTCTTGTCGAGTTGCTTTCTGACCTCGGTGTACTCTGATAAATCTGAATCGATTTCATTAGCAGGTAGTCCAAAGTCCTGCTTCGAGAACTTCTGCATTCCAAGAAAAGCCATCAACCTCAAAAAGAAGAAGCAATATTTGTTACATTAAATTTTTTTCACAATAACTGCAGAAATTCTCGCGCGCTCATTGGCTAATTTTCGTCGTCAATAAGTGGACAGACAGTTTTTCTTGCATCTGTCCTGTTGTTGACGATGAATTTCGTCATAACATTGTCAACGTAGTCTGCTGATTTGTCGATCAAAGGCTACTTTGGCAATGTTATGACGAAATTTATGATCAATAACAGGGCAGACGCATGAAAAACTGACGTCAATTTGTTAAATGGAACCCGAAAAACAAAACTAATAATTGTAGATTTTTATATATTTTTTTGGTCAATATTTTTGTTGCAATTTTGACGAGTATGGAAAAGGAATTAACTCAGTACACATAAGCCTGCAAAAGTCTCACTAATCTCGTCCCTTGCCAATGTTTTACAGGATTAGCGGGAATTCAGATTCAAATTTTGTAACTTTTAATTTCAGTGACATTTGAATCCTTAATCTGCTTAAATTATGCGGATTCCGCCCTTCGGTTTTCATTTTAGGTAACTTATGCAAGGTAAACAGGCTGATTTCGTTTTAATTCTCAAACTAACATTAACCGGTTTAGAACAACCGGACTATGTAACTCACATCATGTCATTTTTTTTTACTGTTTAGTGCCACATCGGCGGGCGCTTAATTAGTGGCATAACGTTTCATAAGCGGGACCGTTTTTCAATTTTAAATATAAACGGAATGCAAAATATACGAAGTGCAATTTTCTTCGCCGTGGGACTTTGTACCGGACAGATCTACACACCTTTTCCATCGAGTCGGGCGATTTGGTTTGAGAACCAGTGATGGGTGGTACACCCGCCGCGTGATGAATCTTGGGTAGCCTTCTTCAATCTCTGCTACAAATTCGACTTGCATGGCCAACCTCTTTAGCGTAGCATTCTGTTGTATGGAGTCAATGTCACCCACAGCAAGACCAACCTGCGTGTAAAAGGAAACCGATTTAAGTAGGGCAAAACTGAGAGAAAATTTTCACATTTGTTTTACGAAACATAAAGCGGTTCCGTTCAAAGTTTCCTACTCATTTAAAAGAATGAGCGAGGGCCATTAAGAGCAAGCGCAAAGTTCACGAAGGTGAAATTTGTTTATTTAGCAATATTTTAATTTGCGTTGTGTTCTTCCCAGGCTAACACTTTTTCACTATATTATCCAGTTTCCCCCCAAGCTATTCACTGACACTCACTGAGAAAATTGAAATGTTGTTTTTCATTTCCCAAAATCTGAAACAAGGGAAAGAAAAAATCAAACCGGTTTCAAAACTTTAAACTAAAAGTAAATGGTTCATCAATGAACGGTAGCCGAGGATCCAGGATGGCGCAGTTTTCAATCGAATGTCATACAACAAAAGCTAAAGTTATCACTCTAGCCAATCACAGAGGACGCAGACAACAGAGTGGACCAATCGAAACTTCGAGCAAATACATGCAGTTTACGCAAAGCGCAGGAAAACGTGTGCAAACGAGCCATGAATGGTTTTGGTCTTACTTCTGATTAGATGACAAAGTGGCGTGGGTTTCATGAGACAATAAGGTAGTAATGCAAAACCAAAGCAAATGCGATAAGTAAAATCGCTCGAAATCCTGCATGGATTAAAGAGATGAATCTTTCTAGTTGACTACATACCAGAAGGTTCATCAGTATGATCGCCATAAGAAGCAGGAAAAAAGTGATGAAGACAAACGCAGCTTCAGGAAACGGATTCTGTGGTGCGGTAGTCGATCGCGACGTAGCATTCTTGCTAATGGTTTTAATGAATGTATCATCGAATTCTAGCTCCCCAATCATCATCACTGACACCTTGAGAAAAGATCTCCCGAGATCGCTAAATGAATCCTGTGGTACAAACAGAGAAACGCATTAGAAGAAGTAATTCAGACTGGAAACGAACTAAAGTCGTGCTCTCTTGAGATCAGCCGTTTCTGGTTGGTTGGGTTTTTTCGCTTTCCGTTGGGGGAAAACCCGTGCTTTGGTTGATCAACTTTTTCATCCGGTCTCAACCCAGGTTGAAACGGTTGAAAATGCATTTGCGTGACTATGTTACGTGATTGTAGCTTGCATAAGGACAATTCTGAGGAGTTAACGCGTTTCAACCGAAAACGGGCGGAAAAGTGTTGTATTGAGAAAGGTCAACCGTATCAACCCAAGCCGGTTATGGTTGAAACGGTGATCCTAATAAAAAAAGTCCCTCCTATTCGTGGTTTGCGATCTTTCTCGAGAGATTCTAATGACAATACCCTGGCGACCATGTTGGATGACAAGAACAATAAAACTAAGAATAATTATTTTGTTCATTGTCATTCAACATGGCGGTGATGACATCAGTTGCAAACGATTTATCCCCCGACCCTCCGACATCTGACAATCAAACAACAGAGTGCCTTACTATCCAACTTATCAGCTGGCTTTTTAACTCAGTACCACTACCCAATAACTTATTGAAGTAACACAGGACAACTTGACTAACAATAGACGGACCTCATAGAGATCGAAACTTACTGGAACCGACCAATGACTGCTGAAGAACTTTACACGAGTCTTTCAGCCAATAACATCATGGCTAAACTGACCAATCACTTTTAACGGACCAGGATTTTATCACCATCGACTGACAAACACTATTTACTTGACTCTGAAGATGACTTCGCTCAGGTTGTTGAAAAAGGACTGGATGGGGTGCTCGTCAGAAATTTTGAAAAAAAACCCTAAGAGGTACCAAGACCCTGTTTTGTGGGCGTGGTTTGAGATGTTTTTCACTCCTGAGAGGTAACGATTCTAAAGCAGTACATGTACTCCCAATGACTTTTTTTGGCTACCGCGAAAACTCCTGGTGGGGGTCCCTTTGAGGCTGCACACCCTAAGAGGTAGCAGCACCCTCGTCCTTTTTATGTGGGAGTCATCCCCCTTCGGATCGATACAATTAATTTTTAACATTTTCATCTCACCTGCTCCTTAAAGAGGATGAAGAATACAATGGCAAACCCAAAAATGAAGACAAAGAAGACCATCAGCACCTTGAGCACCGTCTGGGTGACCTCTAGAAACATGGTGACGTAAATACCAAACAGGCGAAATCGGCGGAGGAAGAGGACCAAGTTTGCGTAACAGAGGAATATCGACACCAATCCCACAACCCAGAGAAAGTAAGGATCTGTCATTTGGCTGAATAGATCTTCAGTGATATCGTCAGGCATAACAAATGGTATCATGAAGGCAAATGCGGTACCATAGAGCGCCCATTCGAGCAGGTTGCTGATGTCTGTGAAGTACCTAAAGCGTTGAATGAATATTTGGAAAATCTCCTTCACAAGATGGACAAGTGCGAAGCCAAACACTATATACGAAAACCCTTTGCTAAATGCCGTTTCGACATCGTAAACTTCCGACACTTTGTCACATACCAGTTGATAATCTTCTATAAAGGTGTCATTGTCGTCAAAGTAAGAAAAGTCTTCATAGTAACAGTCTTTTCCGTCCACTTTGACGAGTGACGTAAAGTTCTGCTTATTTCTCTCAATGACGATAAAAGCCGAATAGAGACCAACAAAGATCAAATACGATAGAAAGTTCAAGTAGTAAATGAAGCGTCCAAAGGTCGACCATTTCTGACTCAGCAACATCTGGGTTAGTGGATGAAGCAGCAGTCCTTTCCGCTCGTGTTTCACCATGGTGCTTGGTCCGAAGAAACGTCTTCCATGAACGAAAGCTGGGTCGTCAGGGCCTGGGTCTAGAAGGCTGAAATCGTAAGTAACAGAAAACTGTGGATCGTTGGAACTCGTCATCTCTGATCTTTTAACACAGCGGTCCATCAACAGCTCAGCGCTTTCTGGAAAGTGCTCTATTAGCAGCTTCATAGGTGTGTGGCCATGTATGTCCTTGTGTTCCATTATTTCAGGCCATCTGGTGAGTGGCAGAAACAGATATCATGATATGACAAATATTCAACACAAAAGGCATAGAACCTTTTCACTTTTCACGTGAAGGTGACCAGCGTGCATGCAAGTTAATTGCAACAAAAGAAAGTGTACACATAAGCAGTGAGTTTAACTTCCACAAAATTGGTTTGGGACATCAGTATGGCCGCCTTGACGTCGTGTGAAAACACTTTATAATTAAAGGCTGCCGCACACTAGACGATTTTTTTGTCGTAGAACTGCAGATTTTTTGTCGGGGTCAAATCGAGTTAAGATTTGTCGGGCTATCAGCTTGCCGCACACTAGCCGATTTTTTGTCGCGACTAACCGCGTTGAGACTTGGGGCCGAGTCATTCAAAATCAAGATAGCGCCTATTCCACTGACGTGACTCTCATGACATTTACTAATTGGTTGAGGCGCGCGCTAGCCCCGACAAATTGTCTTGGTCCACCGCGCACTGGCCTACAAGGCCCGACAAGACGTTTTGAGATCTAGCACTGTCAGAAATCGCCCGACAAGCCCCGATCTTGTCGCAGATTCGTCTGAATTCGCACACTAGCCGACAAGTGAAGATTTTTTGTCGGCCGACAAAAAATCGGCTCGTGTGCGGCAGCCTTAACAAGAATGATAATTGCACCTTTTGTCAAGTCATAACTTCACATGCAAATGAATTGGCATCAATATCGCAAACTTGAAAATTCATTATTCGTAACAAAAGGTACCCTATGCATCCTAGCAGGAATTTGAAGGAGGACGAAAGATAGATTAGAATGTAATGCAGCGGATTTCAGTTGCGTGTCGAGAAGTAATTGATTGTGCATTACTACATGAACGCGTCAAGATTGGTTTAAAAAGCTGGCGCCTCTTTTTCGTCCAATCGAGGTAAAACCAAAACCAATCGTGTCTCGCTCACACACGTTTTCCCGCGCTTCGCGTAGGCTACATTCGTTCAGTTCGAGTCTAGAATGGTTTACTGGATTGTTTGTGTCTTTTGTGATTGGCCAGAGTGATTACTTTCGTTTTGATTTTACGACACTCAGTCAAAACCCGCTCTATTACTTACACCTGTGATTCATCGTAAGTTATTTAGGTAACAACCGTGTGACATTCATATATGTTAACATGTTAACTCTTTTACTTTTCAGTGGCTGTTCGGTTGCTTTAGTTCATCTCTAAATTAATGACTCCAATTCCAATCGTAAATTAGTTAGTTAAGTGCTGAAATAGGTCCAAAATGGGTAACGAAACGATCGTTGATCTCGCCGACATTTCTAAATTAAAAATGACCTCTACCTTTTGGGGTCGAACCCTTGAATTGTTTGGAAGGATTTTAGTCCTCTGATTCGCCGCTGTTTTTACAAAGCACCAAGAATGAGGTTCCTTAAGAAGAAAGAGGAGTAAACTTTGCTATCTAACATAGGCTTACTTCCCCTTTGAAATGACCGAAGTGTACGTAGGATTAACGTACGAACTTGCTCTAATCACATAAGAAAAAACCATCTCACCTTTGATGCTTGACCATAGCCATGGCTACCTCGCTATTCCCCGCCCGAACTGCAGCCTCTAGACAGGTTAAACTCTGCGTGTTGCAAACATTTAAACTTGCGCCATTTTCCAGCAGTAAGTTGACAATGGCTACGTGACCTTGCCTACAGGCAATGTGCAAGGCAGTATCTCCGTCCATGTTGACGTCATCTGGTGATGCTTGCATGTCCAACAATGCTTGACAAGACTTTCCCCACCCTAGCTTTGATGCCCACATTAACGGTGTCCAGCGGTTGCTGTCTCTGCTGCTTGCATCAGCTCCAAGTTTCAATAAAGTGTAACATACTTTCCTATATGTAAGAGTAAGAGAAATCCTTGGTTTGTCACCAAATGAAATTAAGTTAGATAGATGGAATGCATTTATTTCAAACGATTTCTTATGACTGGGTTGGATTTATGTAGTCCATTGAATGTTTAATTTTGATGCACAACAAAAACAGAAAGGTGGATCCACTTTTGTTAAGAGATTAAATGTAATGTATATGTATGTATACTTAATTGGCCACTCCCCATTTGAGCCTTTCAGGACCAGTGTAAACAAACAATTATAAATAAATAATCAACTAAACATAACTAGGTTAAAAATCCCAACTGGCGGGAGGCAGACCAGTTGGCTATTTACAAGCATGACCGAGGAGTTGAACTCGGGGCTACCGAGAACAACATCAGCTAGCGCCAGCGGTCAGAACTGGATTTGAACCCGGGACCTACGGATTTCAAATCGGGCGCTCTAACCACTCGACCACGCTGCCTCCTTATTAACAAAATTAGATTTGAGTAAAATCAGTTTGAAGCTCGATAAACACAAAATGCAGGATAAGAATCACACAGTACGAAATACTGCGCTTAAGGTTACAGTATACCTTCGGGTCGGCAATTTTCTTCAAATTTGGATTTTTGGGTCAAAATAGTGGTCGAAGAATAATCTCTTATTTCTGAAAAAATTTTTTGAAAAAGGCTAAATATTGGCGGAGAAATGGCGGTTTTACGTTTTTACCGGAAGTAAAAGTTTACCTCTTGATTGACAGCCCTATGGCGCGTATGCAATCAACCGAGACGATTTTCGCGGGAATTACCTACATGGATGTCACGAATTGACTACTCAGTTGATCAGCATTGTTGTTCTGACCACCCAGCATTTTTGATATTAGGCGTGTCTCTATTAAGTTATAATTAAACATAGACCACGTTTAAACCATGGACCGGTTCGAAAAAGCGAAAACAGCGAAGAACGAATGAAAATACATCAATGAGTGAAGAAGCGAAAGTTCGCCACGCGGATGAAGCTATAGTTATCGTATAAGGCGGGCAAATATTCGTGGTAAGAGAAAAGAAAGGTTCTGTAAAAATTTCGGAACTTGACAGCAATAACAGGGATGCTGACAGAGACTCTTCTGATGAGTCCGATATCGACGAGTCGTCGGACCCATTGAGACCATTTGAAATATTATCCATGCACAGTTGCCCACATACAGTTGCTCTCCGCGCTGTCTTTTGTTTGTTTCCTTCGCTCAGCCACTCTAGCGTTCGTATCCTTTTTAGTCTTCCCCATTTTGCCACACCAGCTTCAAGAAAAACCGGGCTACAGAAAAATTATCTCTCTGCCTTCGGTTCCTTGAGCGCATTGCGAAACACAAGAGTTTTTTTTAGAGATTCTCGCGTAAATTTCACCAGGAGGTTAACGGTAGTAAAGTTTCCCTGCACTGATTGGCTTAGTTATCTGAGAACCCATTTGAAGGCGTTTGTGGGCGGAGTTTGTTTGCGAAGCAGAAAATTTTTCTTAGCGCTGTTTTCTCGAATAAATTTTTTCACTTGAAGCAGACACTTTAAAGAGTTATAACTAAAAGGGAATTTGTTCAATTGCTCTTAAATTTGGACAGTGACTAGTTTAACATATAAACTACAAAAGCGTGTCTGGGAATTGTTAATTTCGAAATACTTTTTCTTCGAGAGCGATTTTTGTACGATCACTCCACATTTTTTTAATCCTATTTCGAAAATGTTCTGTAACTTTTTAGTGCAATCGAATATGCCAAAACGCAGACACGTTTTTAAAGCGCTTTGGGCCCTGAAACCGAGGAAAAAAATTAAATTGGCGAAAAACGAAATTCGCTTTGACTTGTAGTTTTCGAAAGGTGATTCGGGCGCTCGCATTTAGTGGTCGTGAAAAATTCGACAATTCATTTTCTTTCAAAATTCTTGGTATAGTTTGATAGCTAGCTCCATAAGCTTTAATTTGATCTAGGGGTTTAGGTATCTACAGCTTAAACTGCACGCGCTACATCGCTTGCGCGCGAGACACCCCTGAAGGTATACTGTAACCTTAACAGCGCAGACCAGAAGGATCTGAAGTGGGGCTTTGTCAACAGCTTAGAGACTGCTAAAATGTTGACCGAAAGTGAATGTTGGCTAAATGTGGTAACTGATTGCTGAGAAATGGTCGACATTTCACTGGTATCCGAGCACTGACCAACCTACTCACACCCTCTACCACAAGCCTGCGACAAGCTAACCTGTGTCCATTAATGACTGCATTATGAAGTGGTGTCCGTCCTTGCTCATCTCGTTCATTCAGTCCAGAGGCCACTTGTCGTGCCAGTGCTTCCACCTGTTCGTACATTCCATACTGGGCAGCAAGATGCAGAGGAGTTTGTTGTGTCTCATCGTGGAAAGTGAATCGCGTTTGTTTGTCCAATAGTGCATCCATTATCTGGGGAAGGCAAAGATGGAGAAGATGGATTCCTCAATGAGATCATTTCTTCCGTTATCGAGCTAATTTTGATTAGTTTATGAGCGATATGTCGTGACCCAACTCAGTGGAATGGAAGGAGTCCACTACATACCTAACAATTTGTGTGTGAGTAACCTTCAATAATACCTGTCAGGTATCACTTAATTATTGATAATTTTGAGCTGAAAAAAATTAAAATTCATTGGAATTTGCTTCGCGAACGTTCTCTTTTGATTCAGTGAAATAGCGGTAGTAAACACTGTACGCCAATTTTGTTCAGCAGTGTCTGGAGTGGAGGAGAGTGAAGAAGACCATATGCAAAATACAAAACCGTACTTTCTTTTATTACCTACCTTAATATCTTTCACCATAGCAGCATAATGCAAAGGAACTCTTTCGTGTACATCCGGTCTATAAAGGTTCCATAGAACAGACCTTTCCTCTAGGAGCATTTGTAGTGTCTCCAGATTTTCATTTTCAACCGCCATGTGAATGCAGTTCTTCATGAAAATATCACTCGCTTTGATGTCAGCTCCTCTCTGGAGGAGAAGTCGAGCACATTTGGTCTGGCCAGCGGCTACAGCGTCCAGGAAAGGTGTGCTACTCTGTGCATCACGTGTGTCGATGGGCACGCCATGGTCAAGGAGAAACGAAATGAGGTCAAGCCGGTTAAATACAGCTGCCCTGAAACAAAAGCATAAATAGTTGTTCATTAAGGGAAAATATCAACGCGAAAGAAAACGTATTAATTTGCGTCATCATCCTTATATAATCTTTCATAGGCTTCATGTTAGGGCGCTTTCACTTACTCATTAAACCTTTCATGGTACATTTCTTTACGGCATCTAATTGATAGAGGGCAGAAAGAAGAGGGGGAGGGGGTTATCCCAGATTCGTTTTATGCACGAATTTTGACAAACTTCACGCGTCGCACATACTTTTAACTATTTCTAACAATGTTTTTCTTTCGTAAATTCACGAATCACGTATTTCACTTAGTTACTTTTCACGAGTCACGAGCTTATTTCTGCGGTCCTCATCACGTGTAACCACCCTCATAACAGGAACATGAAGTTAATAGTTTTATTTTGAGCTCAAATTTATTTCACCTTGTTTACCTTTGTATTCCCCTCAACATTACCTCCTTCCCTTTCTACTGTTTTTGTGAGGTGAAAAAACGTGGGAGAAAGGCTATTATAGACATGGCAGCAATACCAAAGGGTGACGATGGGTGACCATCGATTGAAGTGATTTACGGTTAAATTACGACTTGAGAGCTGAATCAAACAAGCAGGAGTACATTGACTTACAAAAGAATTAAAAATTTACCTGTGAAGAACAGATTTAGAGTCTGCATTCTTGACGTTTATATCAGCTCCTTTCTGGACCAATAACTCTACCATCTGCAAGTTTCCTTTCACTGCTGCCACGTACAGTGGCGTCTCGTTATTTGTTTTAAGGGCGTTTATGTCCGCGCCGTTCCCAAGACACACTTGTGCGGTGTTTAGATCGTTTGTTCCCGCTGCCAGATGAAGAACTGTGTTGTCATCCACATTCCGATCTTCCACGAGAGTTTTAATATCCTGCTTTGCCTCAGTTGCTGAAAGCAAGAACGTTGATGATAGTATGAGTGCATGGGCTAGCGCCATGATACAGACATCGTACAGCGTCGAAGGCCGCTGTCACAGAGCATTGGCACTGAGCCTTCGTTATCGTTCGCACTTATATTACTATTTTCTATTCATTTTTGTTTGTGAGATCAGGACAACAAGTTATATTTGATACCCCGGAAGGGGAAGAGGGTACTCTGTAAATCTTTGGGTAGGGGTGTGCCGCTGGGACACTGACACCCTTACCCTATACTAGACCACGATCAGCTTGATTTTGCAACCCTATTCTAAACTAGACACTAAAAACCCTACCCTATCCCTGACTAGCTATTTTCAAGGCAGAAATGTTATCGGTATCGTAGTCCAACATACGCTAACTAAACCAATATCTTAAAAAGTCACCTCCGAGTTTCTATTCCTGTTATAGAACCCCTTGTAAAAAACCCCGTTTTAGACTAAATTATTTATACACTGGCCACTTTTGCTGTAAATTATACCCTACTCTCGACCAAAACTGTCTGATTTCTATACCCTGTCCCGGAGTAAACTGCCTGAAAACCATACCCTTCACAGCGGCACATACAGTACCCATATAGCTTATACTGATGGGAGTGCCCCCCTCCCCCCCCCCCCCCCCCACGAATCGATATCACCTGGAAGTCTTTCTACTCCTTTTCCACCACCGGCCGGCCGGGGGGAGACGGATCTAACAAGTTTCGGAAGCTGGAGGTAATCTAGGGGGAATGGAAGCCTCTTACGTATTCCAAGCTGTCGCTGATTTACTTCAGGAGTGTCATCTTAAAAGAAGAAGTTGCACAGTGATTTGAGGAAGTCTACCCAGTAAAGCTAAGATCATGACCGTCAAGTAAGTGCTCCGTTTCTCAGCTATAGCTCAGGAAGAGAAGAATAAATACAGGTGAGAGGCGGAATCTAATTGGCTAATTAACATCCTTGCGTATTTTTTGTGTACGTGATATCATTAAGTACACGCTCTTACATAGAATCACTGCGTTTTCATTTTGTCAAGTGTGGTTATAGCAATCGTTGTTTCCTATATACCTGCTCGTAAAATCAGAGCAGCGACTTCACTGTTCCCGTGGTATACAGCAGTATGCAGAGGAGTCATAAGCTCTGTGGATTTAGCTCTTATGTCCGCTCCTTGTTCAAGTAGCATTCTTGAAATGGCGACATTTCCACTGACACAGGCCAGATGAAGTGCGGTCATGTGGACAGAGTCCTTCGAATTGACGTCAACTTTGGCATGATGTACAAGAAGCTCCGCCACTTGCTCATTCCCACGGCGGGCGGCAAAGTGTAATGCCGTGCTACCATTGGTTGACGCTAAAGCAGGGTTTGCACCCCTCTGGATCAGTAACTTGGTAGTCTCGACGCAGTTGAATCTGAAAAACATAACGTTGAGGTATTTTATTGATAAAAAACAACCCTGATTGATCAGTCTATTTTCTGGGCTTTCGAACGAACAGAAACCGGCTTGATAAAACCTATCATGATTAGAAACCTTAGCCAGACCTAGTATTTGCAAAGGTAAATGAAATACGGTGTAAACATTATTTCCCCTTCTTTGGCAAAAAAAAAATCTTTTAAAGGTAGGGAATCAAACTGTGAAGTTTGATTTCGAATGACTCCACTTTGTGTCAAGTATAAACTGTGAAGGAGGCGTGTACTGAGCTGGCTGGTATAACGGCTACGCTTGGTTTCAAATATTATATGCATGTTTGTTTGAGCCAGAGAACACTTCAGAAATCTGCATCTATTGACAAAAACAAGTGGGCCGGGACCGCACTGGATCGACTTGTAGATGCGAGCCCAGGATCTGATCATTCGTTTGTAGATTTGGCGTAATCGTTTTTTGTTTGATAGTCTTGAAAAGAAGTTTTTCTATACTATACTCGGACAGTCAAGCAAAACTGCGCTTCGTATTTAAGCCTGACCCAGTTATTTGACCTCCATTTATGTCCCTAGGCAGTTGTAAAATGAATCAAGTTAACAATGCTTTTTGCATAATTATGGAGTGAATTAGCCTTTGGATGTTGTGGCCACTAAGAATTTTAGTCCTGATTTTAGGGAATCTGGATGTAGTAACATTTGGTCAAAAAACGGTCGGTAGTTTGGACCCGTTTGATGGGCATCCGTACGTCTTTACGAGGATAATTTATTCTTTTGCGGCACCGAATTGTCAAGTCTTATTGTGTCCCTTTTGTGTGAAGCTCATAAAAAAATCTAACGTTCGCCGGCCAGCATAATTGATGGTCGTTAGAGTCTATTGAGGGTCCAAATTACCCAACCGCGGTTTACATCACGTTTTCAGCCGGTATCTTTTACACTTTGTTATACTGACCGTGGCTTCTATAGCCTATGTGTTTTGTAAGAGACAGTGAATAGACACCTGTACAAGACAGGGTTCTTATAATCAAAGAGCTTTTCGTGTTAGTAATGCAAAGATTATCATTCTATAGCTGCAGCAAAGGCAGTCACGCGGAAATGTCTTGAAAATATCTGGCGAAAATGGATAAAGTCGGGTGAACTTAAAATTTAAGATATGGAAATCAGCCTGTAAGCCCATATGAGGTTATTTTATTAAGGTATACATAGGTATACATAGAAGTTTTTGTTAGGAATTTTGTCAATTTTCATAGGCATGAATTTTCAATGGACCAGTTAAAGCCGTTTCAGTTAGTGCCTTCATGTATTCCCGACTCAACTGATCGATCAAAGTTCTCAACCAGCTTAAGTTAATTTCTAAACGACGCGAGCCACGGACTTCTCTGAAAAGTTTCTTTTTGTACTGATGTTGACTGTCCCCTTCGTACCACGTAGTGCTGATAAGGTAGCATAATAAGAACTGATTTAATTCTTCGAGCGATTGAACAGACTTGACTAAAGGAAGGAATGAATTATTTCATATAAACTTCACATCAGACTTGACTAACTTGGGGAATAGACAGAGAATAAGTTTTAATTTTGAGCCATTGGAAGAAGAGTTCATTTTAATTACGCGGTAAGAACTACTTATATTCTCGACCAATCAAAGCCGAGCATGCAGGAGTTTCCCAGACATCCAATGATTGATTGATTTTAAAACTGCTTCACCGACGAACAGTTCTCAACCGACGAAAAGTTCACAAAAGATGGTAAAAAAATAAAGAAAAAGTTACTGGACTGATCTTTGTTCGAACACTGAGCAAAGCCTAGCCTCACACCCTAGATAACACCGACTGCGATCTCGACAGGCCCCTGGCAAGTTTTTGACTAGTGCCAGCTGCGTCCATCGTCAGTTCCCGAGAGGAGGAACTGACACTTGTCTTGCCTTTCTTACGAACACGAATCTATAGTTTGGTAACCTCTGTTACAATATACTGACAGAGTGTGTCATTAGTTTTGACTTAAAGCGGGAAATGCAAACTAACGCAATGCGGTGGGTTGTGAGTTTATTCTATGGAAATTTCTGTTGTTGTCTCTGTTGTTTAAGTTGCATGTCAACAGGGTGAAGTCATTCGAAAGTCATGCACGTAACGTTCGACTGAAAAGTTTTGGAGTTCTTAGTTTTGCGTTTTCTTGTGTTGTATGCTCAATGAATAGAATCCAAAATGATAGTACAAATGTATCCTCATATATAATCCTAAATCATCGACTTCAAACCGTTATGACGTTGTCTACTCTTTACACGTTTTTTTTTTTTTTCATTTACATTTGCTAAGAAGAAATGATATGTTTACATGTAACAGTAGAGATACGTTTTAAAAACTGTAAATCCGTGCACATAGCAGACCCATAACAGAATCGGAAATACATGTACTTCATAGTTGCGTGACAAACTGGCTTACCTTGCTGCGATGTGTAGCGGAGTGAGATTGTCTTCTCTCGATCGCACGTCGATTCGTGCGCCATGATCTAACAAAGATCTGGCAACGTTGGTTCGATCGTAACGCGCCGCTTGATGAAGCAGAGCGAGTCCGGACTGATCCAACTTGTCGATACCTTTGGAATTTTTCTTCAGTTTCCCGAGTTGTTCGTTAACAAGGTCTACTACTCCATCGCGCACGGCTTCGAACAGGCCGGTGGCTCGAGAAATGATAGGCTTTCCAAGCTCACTCATCTCCAAATTTAGCCTTTCTTTGCTCACAAAAGGTTTCTGGCGATCTTCGCCGCCGAGGATAGCATTTCCATTCGGTTCTTCTTCCATTGGTGAAAGCAGGTAATTGCTGCGATAATTATTTCTATATGACATAGTATTCTTCCACAGTTTTGTCGCCAGGGTTGCTGGGAACACTGTCAACAAGTTTGGTACTTAATTATTCTGCGTTCACGAGCACTAGCTTGAACACAAATAGTCGGTCTCATTGTGTAGTTCTACTAATCAACATTCTTATCGTAATTAACATTATGATAATAACCCTTTTCGGTCAGAGGTGTCCCGCGGCGTTTTGTAATCTCGACTTTTTTTCTTTACTAAAACTCACACACCGAAAATGTTTTGCTCGAATGAAACGTCGTGAACTTTAAGCCGGCCATGAAAGTCTTAACTAACACCATTCACAACAAGTATAACAACAATATTACAATTTTCTCGAAAGATCGAGAAAGGTATAGTCCTGCATGGTCGTCAAGGAACACCCCTCTCTCTGATGTTTCGTGTTTCAAACCGTCAAAAAAAAAAAAAAAAAAATGCAGAAGCAATTTTTCCATCAAAAGGAAAAATGCAGAACCTTTCGGAGCAAGACAACGTTTATGCTGGAACCTTTTAAAATAATCTCGTCTCCAAAGAGCACTTTTCTTTTGGCGATGGAACCCGCGCGACGGTTCCGTCAGTAGAGAGTTCAAGCATGCTGTTTACGACAAACGGCAAACGACAAAGATTATCTCTGAAAGTGTGTTCTTTTCTTCTAATCCTTAACTAAATCACACAAAAATACAAAAATGCCTCCTACTATTCACCGCAAATACAAATGTTTTCATTCTACTGTACAGACAGCTGAAGACAGAGGGCAAAAATTTCATTTTTGCCGTTTGCCCTTTGACGTAACGTCATGCTTAAACTCTCTTGTAATGACCGAACGCCCTGCGCACTAGATGAATCCAAAACCGAAAGCAGAAAAAATCGGGTTCCGGCGAAGTAATTCGCATTTATTTGGTTAGACATTATTACGTTAAGTGATTGGCTTAAAAACTCGCGCCACTGTGTCATCCCCTCAGAACAGTAAAACCAAAACAAATCGTTCGTAAACTTGCATATGATAAACTTGCATATGATAACCAGTTTTACAAGCCTCATTAAAAACTTACTGCGTTGAATAGTCTCAATTTCAATTCAACCTTTCTAAACTTAATTTCTTAAAATCGA